>NC_056731.1:375499197-375866697 GCF_019279795.1 Protopterus annectens
ACATAGGCACAAGCACAAGGCAACTAAACTTTCAATAGTTTGTAACAAAATTATAAAAATATCATCAATTAAATTTTTAACCATACATAAAAAATATTTAAAGCATTTGAAAATTACTTTTGCATTTTCATGGGAATCAGTGATGCAGAGAACTCTAAACTATCATCTTGTGCCTGCAAAACCACTACAAAAGCACATCTCCATAACTTAACTCATCACACTTCCAGTCTATGGATGTTGACATCAGTGATTATTTAAAATCTACGTGCTGCAAGCTCTACTAAATTAATCCATTATTAATGAGCCACACAATACCTGATAAAAGTTCTTGAAACCTTTATATATTCTTTTATGTGTTTGTGCATGTGTGTGTGTGTGTGTGTGTGTGTGTGTGTGTGTGTGTGTGTGTGTGTGTGTGTATAAGCAGTGGATACATATTCACACACAGTGCTCAACAAAAGAGTAAAGTCACTCTGCATCTTCTTAGAGAACAAGAAGACGGTATCTTTTTTCTGTATAAATTTCCAAACCTAAACATATCCCACAAACTTCATGAACACGTCAGACCTCACAATTCTACTGCACATTCACATCAATGAAAATTATGAAAAATAAAAAAATGTGCTATTCATGCAGCTCCAGGCACATATATTCAAGATGTCATACAAACTTCAGTAAAATGTGCAGAGAAAAAAAAATCACAGAAACCATATACAAAAATTTCCAATGACACAATTGCATAATGTTATAAAGAAATCTCAACTCAAATGCACAAGCATCTGCTCTCCAACAAGACATCTAACAAAAAGATCACAATTTAATGTGAAGTAGTTATTATGAACTCATTTATTAATTCTCTATAACTGCTCTTAATTCCAAAGTGAAGATGTTAACCCACCCAGGTTAATGCCAGGAAT
Source organism: Protopterus annectens (assembly GCF_019279795.1). NCBI lineage: Eukaryota > Metazoa > Chordata > Ceratodontiformes > Protopteridae > Protopterus > Protopterus annectens. The sequence goes on from NC_056731.1 coordinate 375,500,115, forward strand.
AATAAAGGGGTGTGTAATGGGATAGCTGAGAAACAATAACCATATACCTCCAGAGTTACGAACAAAGCAAAAATATTTTCAGAAAAGGCCAGAAAATGCCTTAAACTAGAAACATATTCGTTTAGACCTTCTCAAAATAATTTCCAATTTTAGGAGGGAGAAAAGGGTTGATAAACAACTAGGGATGTCCCTCCAAAATATGGGCAGTTAACAGGTATGCAAGAACGTGTTACATTTCCAAGATGTTCTTAACTTGTTTTACTGTTGAAATGAGAGCAGCCTGTACAAAACCTGTAAAGCAGTTAATCTTAGCTAGCCGAAAAGTCATTATGTAATCAGAACACAAAACTCTGGCTCAGGCTGCTTTGTTGAGTTGACATATATTAAACTCAGTCACTTTCAAAGTTCTTCATAGTAGCAACAGGCTTGCCAGTGACTTGTATCATTTTTGTAGGATTGCTAGCTGTCTATGTTACGCAAGACAGAAAAGGAGCTTAAGTGCACTGAATATGTAGTAAAGCAGAAGCCTAGAATGATATCTCACAGACCATTACACCAAATGGGGCAACTCTACAGAAGGCACTCTGATATAAAAAGCTGGCAGCCAAGAAGGACGTTTATGATGTTTCACAAAAAGGGACAATGGTACACTTTGCAAACCATTCGTAAGTTCATTTCATCTCTGATAAAAATTATAATCTTTGTTCATTTAAGCAGAGTTCTACTAAAAAAAGAGTGGTTATCATTCATGAAAGCTACGCTAAGAGTTTAAGGGTTAATAAATAAGTGCAGGACTTAACCACACAGTCATGGGTTTGGGTGAATGTAACATAATTTTAATTACCTAGCAAGGATGAGACCTGTAACTATATGCAATAAAGTCCCAGCAGTTATTTTTTATACTTTGCACTGCATGGACTAGATTACATGAGAGAAAAAGGTAAGCTAAAATTTTGCAATTAAGCTTCAGTCAATGAATTAATTATGTGAAGTTTCCCTCATCAAATTTTGGTGTTTGCACTTCACTGCATGTACATGAAAGTGATTAAATGAGAGATTTTTCTTCTTGTGAAGCAAAAGTGCTCTAACCAGACAACTTTAAATACTGCTTTCTGAAAACATTGTTCCTCAACCCTTGCCAAAAAAAAAAAAGAAGAGAGACAAGTCCTTCATCTTATCCTGCAGCAAACAAGAATTTGCCTCTTCTCCAATTTATGACAACCTTAGAGTTGATTATAATATGTAGGGGGGATATGGGTGACTACAACCTGTTACTTGGACAATGCAGGGGGCTTGGCCCCCTGTACGGAACACTAATTTGGGACAATAACCTTATTCACAAGCTACTGATCACGGTTTTGTGCATTCAAGGCAGAACATTTGCTATTTCTGAGAGACCACGTTAACTGCTATCATGACATAAATGCAAGATACTGAATGCATTAATGATTTAGATAGTCCAACATAAGAACATAATTACAGTAGTCATTTTTTTCATACACTATAAAAGCATCACAACATACATGATACAAAGAAGCATAAGGCATTCATCACAGACCATGACACTTGAAGGTAGTAGCTGATTATCAATATGGTTATAATTATAGTCATATTAATTTTTTAAAAGCCTGTTACCTTGAAATTGACAGGGTAGTATAAAGGCCATTAGGTAATCTATAAGTTACACTTTAGCTTGAATGTCCTTTATTACAACTGAACCTGTATTTTAAACTTTATTTAAAAAAAATAAAACTGCTGAAAATTGACTTGCAGACTCTGATCTTCCAAAGCTAAATTGTGGTCTTTAACCACTCCATTCCTAGACTTCACTAAAGCTGCAAATAATTGGACTTGACATCTGGAGTACTGCAATACACCGAACACTTTAATAATGTCTACTGCTCCAGTACTGGACACAAGGCAGTGGGTTGCGTACAAAACATTATCACACCAGTAAAATAAATATGAAAACAAGTTACATATGTGTAATGAACAACAATCAGCGCAACAAAATATTTTCTAAAGAAATGTAAACTGTCACCCACTGAAGACCCTTGATGCAACTGATCCCTAAACAAAAAAAGGCAATTATATTCAATTTAAAAGACACTGGAAAAACAACACTTGTAGCTCTATGCAAACATTCTTTTACAGAACTCTTTAGCATCTTTTTCAGTTGCCTACTTCAAAAATAAACAAATAAACAAATAAGTAAATAAATAACCATCATGCAAACGAAGCAATAAAGGTGAGTAGTATACATAAGAAACCAATAAATGTCCTATGTATTAATGTAAACAAACAGCAAAAAAAAATTAAAAGAAGTTGTGTTCTACTACACATACTTCTCAACTGCCCCTAATTTTAAGGACGTTCCTAATTTTGCCCCCCCCCCCTCCCAAAACTGGATTAGCTTTCTGAGAAAAGGTGATGCATTACAGATAGTGAATACTGATACGCATAAGAGACTCGTTTTACTTCAAGAAATATGCGTTAATTCGTCGATTACTATCAAATAAGTTAATAGCACTAGTATTTAAAAGGTGACCCTAACTTGGGATTATTTTTCCTAATTATGTTTTGCTTTATTCCTAATTCCAAATTTAAAAGATTGAGAGTTACAAGTATCACAGCAGCAGCCTATAACATTTCCATCAAGAAATGTTCCTTATTCTTGGAAACATCTTACTTAATAACATAAAGAACTGTTAAGGTACTACAACAAACACCAAGAACTGCTAAATAATGGATGGTTTAGGTATAAGCTTTCATTTTTAGATCTAAACTTTCACTTGTTACAGTTCCTGTCTGAAAAATCAGCCTTACTGATAGTACCGCCAATGCTGCTCCCTACATTAAAATGACGAGTCAACAGTTAGGATACTTGAACGTTGTGTAAAATCACTGTGCCTGCCTTCCATCAAAAGGTTGAAAAGAATGTCTCCATTCATACACTTAATTCGACTAACATGACAGACAATATGCACATATTGAAAACACAATAGGTGCGTGTGTATTGGGGGTTATGTATATGTATAATACATTGTTTATACGTATTTGAATAAATGGACCTCGTATGCCGAGCAACTGTGGGCTCCAAGACTTCAACAATACATGTGTGGCCTAAGTTGTTTGACGGCAGTCAAGATACAACTTGCCTCTAAGCCAAACTCGACATCCTCTTGCCTATCAGTGATGACCTTACCAGAGAGTGTGTGTGTGTGTGGGGGGGGGGGTGCACTGGCATAGTCCTCAGATGTCACCTATCCTCAAAAGCAGCATTCCCTGTACCCCAGCAGAACCATGGCGGAACCGTTCAACGCTACTACAAAGGGGCTGCCAAGTTAGTAGTGCCGTTACCATGAACACTAACCTACGAACCTGAGAACCCGAGGGGTTAGGCTGAAAGGTAGTTACCCCTGACACCGTGCACTGGCAGAGGGGTAGAGTTAGGAACTGCTGTAGCCTGTACACATCACTTATTCTTCTCGCAAAAAAAATAAAATAAAGTAAATTAGTAGATACACCACTTAACTAAAACAAAAATAAAAAAGACGCAAATATAATTGGACTGTAGTAACTGGCAAAACTATTAAAAATAATTCGCGAGATAAATGAAAAATCAAACGAATAAAGTACGTTTAAGAATATCAAATACTAGGCTCGAGCCACTGAGGGGCTGTACTTTCGACTTCTCCATGCTTACACTTAGTAAAACCATTTTTGTACTACACTGTCCTCATTCTCTTCCAACCTGGTTTCAAAACAACTTCCTGAAATTGCTCAGCTCCCGTTGTTCCTTATTTCTTAAACTAGAGCTATGTAATACGTACGACTTTGCTAGAATATGTCACAAGCTACTATAAAAGACAAAACTACGAGAAACAAATACACCTGCGACAAAAGCGACAAAGGTATAATGCTTCCCAAATAAAAAAATTCACGGGAAGTTTGTGTTTAAACATTTTGCATCACCCCTCTATCGAGTCCAACTGTAATTATATGAAAATGCGTTTGCTTAATTATAGCGTAACGGCTACGACTGCTCATAAAACGGATTTTCCAAAGTTCCTTAAACTGTGACCCATCATTGCAATTAAAAAAAAGTAATAATAATAATGAGTACATACCAACAATCGTGATGCTTTCAGCAAGAGACAAAAATTACGCCCCCCCCCCCCCCTTCAAAAAATAATAAAGTCAAGCAGGTGTCATTCCAAGAAACAGGGAAATACAGTGCCGCCTCCCCAAATCATTCCCACAACCGTCCTTCTCTAACAAGTTATTTCTTAGTTAGCTACATAGAGGGAATTATTTCAAATAAACTTACAAAACCGAACATGTCTTCACAGACAAGACAAATTACAGGACTCATTTTTAAGAGCGTCTACCTGGTGTGGTGGCTTTGGGCGCTAGCGAGTGCTGGTACAGACAGTTGTCCCACTCTTCTCCAGCTCCATGTGCTGCTCGGTGCGCGGTTGCAGGATGGAGCTCAGCTCGCAGTCCCTCCCCTCTCCACTGCACTTCCTCATTCCAGTGCAACATCATTGTAAGCAAAACGGCATCTCGCCAGTGTTATCCAAGGCCCCGCATCTTTTCATTGAAGGACTAGTAAACACCAAAGGCTGCAGCAAGTGGAGTGATGCGATTACTTGCTGGCACACCCACTTCTGCTGAGCCTTTTTTGCACATGCTATATCTAGACAGAAAAAAATAGGTGGATATTGCTGCTTTCTATGCCTCACATGTGTTTAACAGTATTTGGGAGGGGTCTTTTGGGGGGAAAACACAATACTTACATATGCATGGGAATGGGTACTGGGAAAATGTATATAATTAAGACAGAACGTAATACTGGGATTTTGAAAATGGGGAGGGGAGTACAATCATGCCAGGTATTTTTAAGTAGATAAGAATTTTCACCGTTGGGTGTTATAGTCCACTCTGTGTAGGTTTATTGCATTTCGTAGGTTCTCTGCACTAAATAAGGATTTATTTTTCTCAAGTTCTCAACTCTGTCATCCTTTAAACAAATGAACTCCAGCAACAAAACAACAGAAAATGGAAATTAAGTGCCAAAAATAGCGGATGTGTTTATGATCAATTCCCTGTTGCTATCATTAAAACATATGGTTTGTTTCGGTTAAAACACCAGGTATAAAATCTTCAGCTTGTTGAGTACTGCATTGCCCAATATTGCCTTTTTCATTCCTTTGCATATGCAGCTCTGCAAAGGGGGTGTTGAAGCGCGTGTGATGAGCAGATAGGGATAAGGAACTTTCTCAATGTTATGAGCAAACTGTCCGTGCCAACAGTTATGTAGCACGAACTTCCCAACAGCTGTGTGTGTGTGTGCGTGTGTGTGCGCGTGTGTGTGTGTGTGTGTGTGTGTGTGTGTGTGTGTGTGTGTGTGTGTGTGTGTAAACGAGTGAGAGAAATTGTGACAGTGTTTGAATTTTTTATCATCTTCGGTATATATGATATTATATTATATTGTATTATATTATATATTATATTATATTGTTTGGTTTGAATATGATCCTATGGTTTGCATATGTTATTTAACGAAAAAATATGGTATCCTGTTTTTTTTTTTTTTTTTTTTTTTTTTTTTTTTGTAGGCTGCATATTTTTCTTTGACGTTTTTGATAACGGTTTCTGATTTGATATTTTATTGTGACAACTATTCTACAGTCCAGATTACTGGATCTCAGTCTCTCTCTAACTCTTTCCCCCAGTCATTACAAAACCCAGCTGGGTCCATGGAGCGAACATTGTTAAACATTGATAATAAATATCATCCCAGTGCATTTAAAAGGATATCATGGAATATGAAATTATTTTAGGGTTACCACCTGTCCCACTTTGCGAAGGACAGTCCCTCTTTGGGCAGTTATGTCCTGCAAAAAAAAAAAAAAAAAATTAAAACAAATTTTAAAAAATGCTAAATGTCCTGAGATTTTAGGACAAAAATTTTCCTATATTTTCTTTAATAGTTGCATAAAACAGTTATTTTGAATCTGAAACACCTACATGTTATAAGAAACAGAATAAGCAACTAAAATGCTACAAGAATAAGCTTTTATTTAGGCAAAAAAGTGAAGTTCTGTCCTTTGTATTGGCCGTGGGTATGTTTAGCCCTGCAAAATCTGACGTTTCTACAAACAATGTCCCACTTTGGGCATTTGAAAAGGTGACAACCCTAAATTATTTATTGTCTTAATATATTCTTTATGTAATTTACATCTATACTCTTTGTTGCTTCCACTTCATCCCAAAATTCCCTGCCTGATAACTTTCGTTCTGTTTTAAAAATGAAACTGAATTATGTCGAATTATGCTTATGTAGAGTGGAAGGAAAGGAGTGCCTTCTGTGGAAGGTTGGGCGCCGGGCTGGCAACGCAACACCGTAAAACTCCACTGCCAATCATGAGCAGACAGGTGATCCGCTGTGGCGACCCCTAACCAGGAAAAGCAGGAAGAAGAAGAAGAGTGGAAGGAAAGGAGTCGTTGACATTGGCGAAGTATTTTGGGTTCAGAGAGAACCTTAAAAGGCAGTTTGGTTCTTAGCATATTATAGACTGGTGTCTACCATCTTCAGGAGGTTAATTCACTTGAAAGTTGCACATTGATTCTTCAAGAGCTGACATATAACGCTCAGTTACCTTGAACAGTACTGTTCTGGGGTTTGTGGTGTCCTTGGATAATAATAAATTTACTATGACACACTAAACCAGGTTAAATCCAGTAGCACTTTCAGCCAGGTACAAGAAGGTTGCCTTTTACAGCACAGTAGGGCAGAAGCCCTAACTAAAGCTCTCAAAAAAGGTCCCATTAACAATGGATATGAAAAAAGACTACCCATCCTCATTATCTGCCTTGTATAATCCTTTCAGATGTCAGAAAAAAACAGTCCACAAGAGCTCAACAAATCCGCCTTCAGAGTCAGCTGGGGCACAGAAATGTACGTGTGTATACCAATGTGTGTGTGTGTGTGTGTGCGTGTGTGTGTGTGTGTGTGTGTGTGTGTGTGTGTGTGTGTGTGTGTGTGTGTGCGCACCTGTAAACCGAAAATCCAGATGGTCAACCTCTTTATTGTTGACTCGAGTTAGTTCACATCTGTGATTGTTCAACGGATGCTCTTTCTCCAGAGTCTGTGCAGTCTCAGAGTTAGTATGTATAATCAGCAGTGGTATAAATACATATATGTATGTGTGTATGTATATCCATATATGTATGTATATAGATATATATATATATATATATATATATATATATATATATATATATATATATAAAATCTGTCTATATATATATATCTGTCTATATATATATATATATATATATATATATATATATACACACACACACACACACACACACACACACACACACATATATACATGTATATGCATCTGTATATGTATATATATATATATATATATATATATATATATATATACATGTATATAGCTATAGGTATATATACATCTATTTATATATATATATATTTATATATATATATATATTATATATAATACATCACAAAAATCAAAAATTTAACAATTCTCTAACAAAGATGTTAAATTGCAGCAAATACCCCTTTCAGAACCCACCAATGGTATAGCACTAAAAAGCCTAAATTGGATAGAAGTACTTCATCAACTCACATATACACAGGTTCTTACCACCTATAGAATTATACAGAATCCATCTGCTTGTCCAGCACTAAATAACATTCTACACAACTATGTTTCCATTCAGCCATTACAATGCAATAACTAAAATCTCCTGTCTGTCCACAAAACTATAATGTCTGCTCTTCATTGTCTGTACTCGTACCATGTTGTTAAGGCCTGGAACTCAATGTCTCTGTCAGGTCAGACAGTACCCTCCCTCGCATCCTTCACAACCATTCTGAAATACTTCCTAAACAAAAACTGACTGTTCTCCCTCAATACAAGGATAAATTATACTCCTAAAAGTGAGAAATACCTGTTTATATGTTACATCTTAGTCTCCCTTCTTCAGTCACTTCCTTACTTCTATCAATTTCTCTCCCTTGGCTTTCTCTTTAAATATACCATTAGCCTGCTTTTCTCACACATCGTATTGCATTTCCTGTTTGTGTTATACTAACATATTTTTAATTTCTAAACTGGATAAAGTTTCTCTAACTATTAAATCACTGTCATACAACTTGCATCGGTTCTTAACCGATGTTTTCATATTATGTCTAATTTGATATAATTAAACTGTATTTGTATTATTTTTAAAGAATGTAAAATACTTTGGAGCTTTTCTCCCTGGGCCATATATATATATATATATATATATATATATATATATATATATATATATGTATGTATGTGTACATGTGTGTGTGTGTGTGTATATGGGTCTACTTTCAAATCACGGAATATCACATTACCAAAGACCAGAACGTCGAGACCAGAACATCGACTTCTTAAAATACTGAAAGTTCAGAATATCAAGTACATATTCTGTTAAGTTTGAAGAGTGTGGTATTCCTTTAAGAAGTCGTACATTGTAGTAAAGATACGTGGTGGATGTTACGTGTACCGGTGAAGAGAATTAGTCAGCTTGTGTAGTAAAACTTGTGAAGTAAACGGTAAGGAAGAGTTCATTGTTGAGGGTAGGATTCATGTGTTTCTCAGGAAATTGTGTGAGTGTTGTTTGCAGTGCTGGGGAAAGTGAGTAGGAGTTGATGTGCTTGTGTTGGCAGTATGTAGGTGCTTTGGGAAGGGACTGGTATGTGTTTTAGAAAGTATTGGGACATCTGTTATTGCAGTACACTGGGAATCGGGAAATTTACCTTTCCTCCACTCTAGTGCGATCTCAGAGTTGGTATGTTTAATTTGCAGTGGGTGTGGGTGTGCAGCCCCCCACATGGGGTTTCAGGGGCCTTGTTCCCCTGCTTAAATGTAGAGAAGTCAGCAGTGCTTATTTTGTATTTGGTGGTTTGTTTTTTTGTGGTGCATGGTGGGAGGTTTATGTTTACAGTGAGTTTTTCAATATTTTAGAACTCAATCTTACGCAGATTCAGGATATTGCAATTTCATGGTTCTGGTCTCGATCTTCCTGTCTTCAATAATGTAAAATGTTGTGATTTGAAAGTATATCAATATGTGTGTGTGTGTGTGTGTGTGTGTGTGTGTGTGTGTGTGTGTGTGTGTGTGTGTGTGTGTGTGCGCGTATTTATATATAGATATATATCTATATATATATATATATCTATATATATATATATATATATATATATATGTATATATATATATATATATATATATATATATATATATATCTATATGGGTTCACTACACATTACCGAAAACCCATAATCCCGACGCCCAGAATGCCGAGCCCACTATACCCAATGCCCATAACCCGAGATTTCACAATACTGACATGATGAAATACTGACTACAACTGCTGAAGTATAACAGTACTGTACATATGTCATCAGTAATTTAGTAAAAGTTAGTAAGTCAGGAAAATAGTGCACTAACAGATATTTTAACAATGTTATTTACACATCAACAGACCTGGAAGTATAAAAGTGGGTGTAACAAAATATAAGCTGTTCAATGGCTGACGTTGCAGGGATGGCAAACCCAACCTATGATGTACCTGGTAGTGTTGTTACATACATACATAGAAACACATACATAGGTATATTTAATGTAATAGAAATGTCCAAAATTCAACATTGTTAACATCAAAACCAAAAGGATGACAATACAAACATCAACATGTCACTACCATTCTGCAAGGAATACCTCGCACTAGGCAAACAGAACTACAAAAATGTCAAAAAACAGAGTTTTATGGAGGGATAAGCTCCCCTTTCCCCCCACATCCTCTGATAATTATATATACAATCTCCAAGATTACACAATACCAGTAAAGAGCCATATTCCCCAACCCTTGGGAATGTGTGGTCTTGCAAACCTGTCGACCATCTGTTTAGTTGACCAAATTGTGTCAACTAAACAGATATCTGCATTAATGACAGTCATTTAAGTTAGGTGTTCCCATATCTGCCTGCCTCTCTCTCTCTCTATATATATATATATATATACAATTTTCTGTGTATGTGTAAACATATTTTATATGAAATATATTTGTGTAGCTCTTTTTTTCAGTTTTTACTGAATGGCCCTGTTGCATATATATATATATATCTATGGATCTACTTCATATGTTCGACAGTTCAAAATGCCGAATTTCATATGGCCGAGTCCATACGATTGACATTTGAAATGCCAGCAATGCGGAACCGGCATCGAAAAATTTCTATTCCTGCACTGTAGTGCGATCTCGGAGTTGGTATATTTAAGTTAGGGGGTGTGGAGCTAGCAGTGTTCAGGTAAGCATTTGTTGTTTTTTACTTTTGTTTTTCATATGTTCGACATTTCAAATGTCGATCAAATGGTCTCGGCCATATGACATTTGGCATTTTGAAGTGTCGTAGATCCATTTATATATATATATATATATATATATATATATATATATATATATATATATATATATATATATATATATATATATATATATATATATATATATATGTCTACTTCTATATACCGAAAAGCCACAATACTGAAGACCAGAAGACTGAGACGAGAAGGCCGAAACCCACAACCATGAATCTTGTAAGTATTCCCAGGGCAAGTAAACACTTGTCCAATGGGGGTAATTATGCCCTTTCTACTCTGTAGTACGATCCCGGAGTTGGTATATATAGTCGGGGGTGTGGGGGATGTAGTCCTCCACATCGGGGGGTGTTGGGGGCATAGCTCCCCACCTAGATTGATTTTGGCTGGTGCACTGTGATTTACTGTTGTTTTGGGTAAGTATTCAATTGCCCTGGGAATACTTACGTGATTCATGATTGTGAGTTTCGTCCTTCTCTTCTCGATCTTCCGGTCTTCGGTATTGTGGCTTTTCAAGATATAGAAGAAAATCCATATATATGCATACATTAAGTGTGCATGTGTGTGAGTATATATATACACACACACACATATATAGGCTGTGGATCTACTTTGGAAGCTCCAACTTTCAAAACTTCCAACTTCGTATGGTCAAGACCATAACATGGAAGTTCTGAAAGTTCAAAACTTCAATACAAAAAAAAATAAATAAATAAAAACAAAATTTTTTTTTAATTTATGCAGTGGGGTAAGCCCCCTTGCACCCCACACCCCCTACTAATTAAATATGCCAACTCAGAGATCACACAACAATGAAGAAAATGGTAAATATCCAATTCTGTGCTGTATGGCAATCTCCATTTAAACCATTCAGAGTTTCAAAACTTCAGTCTTATGGTCTCGACCATATAACGTTTGAAGTTTTGAAACTTTGAGCTTTCAAAGTAGACCCATATATATATATATATATATATATATATATATATTTATATATAGAGAGAGAAAGAGACATTTGATTACTGGGAAAGTCCAACTGGGTAGGTTCCTATTTTCAGCAGTGGCCTGGGAGAAATGCTTCAAAGTAGTATAAGAAACATTTTAAGAACAAACGTTTTACAAGCTTCAAACATAACAGAAAACATCTACAGTTTAAATAATTATTCCTAATTAGACATAATATGAAAATGTTGGTTAAAAATAGAATTTATATGATAATAATGTAATATTTAGATAAACTTTAGCCAATTTATAGAAAGTAAAAGTATGTTAGTTTAATATTAACAGGAATTGCAATGTGAAGTGATAGAAAAAAAGTAGGGTTATGACATAATTAGATTGCCATGGCAGAGAAATTGATTGAAGTTATGAAGTGAGCAAACACGGGGGAGTAAGGAGGCATAAGGTAAAAAAAAAATACTTATTCATATTTAGGGATATAGTTTATCCTGGGGTTGAACAAGAACTTGGCAAGATTTTGCCTAGGAAGTCTTCCAGAGTGGTTGCATAGGTGCTATGTCAATTTTTTCAGTCACCCTTGCGACAACATCGCAAAGTTCAAAAGTACTGCCCACACCAGTAATCCATGCCTACCTTGTGACATCGCTGGGAACAATACATACAACCCCACTCTCTGCATCATCTTTCGTTCATTGCCTGGTTAATTCATCATCCCAGTCCATTTTTGGTTCCCTGTGAAATTAAATGATCTATCTTTGGTTCCTACAAACACACTACTCCCTCCTTCTTTACACCTTGTCTTGCCTGTCTACATTATTTCAGTTCCACTTGGAATTTATTAACATGTAGGGGAAAATGTTTCATTTGGTATTAGTGAAGTGCTTATGCATACTTGGGCAGAATACTGAAGAGATTGTTGGAAGAAATTTTTATTTGGTGTCAGGAACATTGTTGTGCATATATGTATAAACTACTGGTAGGATGTTTAGGGAAAATGTTTTATTTGGTGTCAGGGATATGCTTGTGCATACATGGGTAAACTATTGAAAGGATCGTTGGGGGAAATGTTTCATTTGCAGTCAGTGAAGTGCTTGTGCATACATGGGCAGACTATGAAAAATATTGTTGGGGAAATGTTTCATTTGGTGTCAGGGACATGCTTGTGGATTCATGGACAGATAACTGCATGGATCATTGGGGGAAATGCTTCATTTGGCGTCAGAGACATGCTTGTGGATACATAGCCAGATAACTGTATGGATCATTGGGGGAAATGCTTCATTTGGTGTCAGAGACATGCTTGTGCGTACACAGGCAGACTACTGAAGGGATCTCTAGGGGAAATGTTTAATTTGGTGTCAGGGATGTGCTGATGCATACATGAGAAGACTACAGAAGTAATCATGGGGTGAATGTTTCATTTGGTGTCAGGGATGCACTCATGCACATATGGGCAGACTACAGAAGGGGTCGCTGAGGGAAATATTTCATTTGGTGTCAGGAATGCCCTTGTGCATACATGAGCAGACTACTGAAGAAATTGCCTAGAGAAATGTTTCATTTGATGTCATGGACATGCTTGTTACTTGTGGGCAGACTACTGAAGGGATCACTGGGGGAAATGTTTCAATTAATCTCAGTGAAGTGCTTGTGCATACCTGGGCATACTACAGAGGGGATCATTGTGGGAAATGTTTCATATGATGTCAGTGAAGTACTTGTCCATACATGGACAGACTACTGAAGGGATAACTGGGGAAGTTTCATTTGGTGTCAATGAACTGCTTGTACATACATGGACAGTCCTTAGCAACATGATATGAGTACAGACCATGTCCAGCAGATTTATTAGGTGTGTGGACAAACAGAAGTTTTTGTTGATTGGATTGTAGTGATCAAGTGGGAAATTAAGTGGGAACATAGTTGTGTAGAATGGCATTTAATGCTGGACAAGCATATGGGTGCTGTATAATTTTATAAGTGGTAAGAAGTGCATATGTTAGTTAATGGGGTAGTTGTAACCAATGTATGCTTTTTAGTGCTATACAGCGGTGGCTTCAGAAAGGGGTATTTACTGCAGATTTGGCAGCTTTATTATAACATTGTTCAAGTTTTGCTTTTTGTAATACCTGGAGGTTAGTAAGGATGGGAGCACCATAAAGTAGTGAGGGAGGAGGTATGTAGTGGAAAGTATAGTTTTAGTGGTACTGGTGAGAAAAGTTTTTCTCTCTGTAAAGCATTCCTGGGTTTTGGTGATTTTTTTTTATACAATCTTGTATATGCACATCAAATTTAAGATTGACATCCACTATCATCCTTAATAATTTGCTATGAAAAGTGACTTCAGTGGTTGTATTATTAAGAAACTGAGTATTTTAAATTTTAAATAGAGAGGGATTTGAAAAAAAAATTGGGGAAGGGTATTGAGTTTGAGTTGTGAGTTACAAAGTCATGTTTCAGTGGCTGTTGAAGCTTCCTAAGTAATTTTGTAGAGATGTGCCAGATTGTTTGATGTGCATATGAGTATGGCGTCATCTTTGTATTGTATTAGGGTGGCCTGTTCTGTGGATGTGTACAGGGTGTTGATGAGAATATTAAAGAGGAGGAGATGAAGGATTAAGCCTTGTGGTACACAGGTGGTGAATGGGAGGTATGTGGAGAGGGTGGAGTGCCATTCTACTGACTGATAACTACTGAACAGGTAGCTTTCGATAGAAAGATGGGCTGAGACAGACTTAGTGAGGGCATCTGAAGTACTGTTTGCTGTGACAAACTTTGTCAAAGGTTTTAGGCAAGTCTAGAAATAAAGAAGAAGCCGGTTTGTCATTATCTCTACTTTTATTGATAGTAGCTATAAAGGTTAGAAGTACAGTGTTAGTACTATGGGAGGAATGGAAGTTGTGTTGTGTTGGGGATAGGGGTTCTTCCTGCAAGAGATATTTTAGCACAGGATATAAGTATTTTGGAGAGGGGGAATAAGATTGCTATAGGTCTAATGTTAGTGATGTCTGTTGAGTTTCCTCCTTTGTATAGACTGATAATATGCATTTTTTTTTCCACAGGGAGGGAATTTGGGATTCCTAAACCTATTTATAAGGACTGAGACAGGATAGGCAATGCTACTAACTGCTATTTTAAGGTGCTCACTTAGAAGGTCGTCAGCTGATGTAGAGCATGGTTTGAGTTTGTTTTAGAGTTGTTTTGTATAGGATGTGGGCACAGCTTTTAAGGTGAAAGTGGGGATGTGGTGATATGTGGCTGTTAGTCAGGGTTGGGATTAGATAATGGAGAATCCTTGGTTAGGGATGCTATACTATTTATGAAATGAGTTGAATTCTACTGCAGTTTTAAGTGATTAGTTAGTGGGAAAGGGGTTAGGGCTGTAGTTTTGGCCTGGATGTTAATATTTCTGTAATTGTTGACCATAGTTTTAAAGCTGTCTTTACCATTGTTCTGAATGTTGTTATGGTATATTTTTTTGTATTCATTTATATGTTTTTTATTAAGGTTGCGGGGCATTCTGAAATTTGCAAGATATTTTGATGTTTTATATTTGTGCCATTCTTTCCACACTTTTATCTATATTACATTAGCATTCTACTCTTTTTGAATAGCCAAATTGCATAATTTGTTTTTAGTCTCTTCCTTCTAGGAGGTGCAAGGCTATGTAGGATATTAAGGAAAGTTGCACTGAATTTATTTACAGAATCATCTAAGGCAAGGACTTTTAGGATGTTCCAGTTAATAGATGATAGAGTACACACATACATATATATGTGTGTGTGTGTGTGTGTGTGTGTGTGTGTGTGTGTGTGTGTGTGTGTGTGTGTGTGTGTCTCAAAAGAGAGAATGCGCAAACAAGTGAATACTCATTTGTGTGAATCACATATGGTTGAATTTAGTTTTATATAGGTAAGCAGGAGTGAGCTAGAAAATTAATACTTGAATGAAAAATTGGTTGTTGTACAGATATGCAATATGTGTTATAG
Organism: Protopterus annectens; assembly: GCF_019279795.1. Classification (NCBI taxonomy): domain Eukaryota; kingdom Metazoa; phylum Chordata; order Ceratodontiformes; family Protopteridae; genus Protopterus; species Protopterus annectens. The sequence continues at coordinate 375,515,521 of NC_056731.1, forward strand.
CAGTTAGTTTGAATTTGCAAGTATTCGTGGGTTAGGGTTAGAGTAATGGTTAGGTAAGAGGACAGATTCAGTGTTGTGCTTTTGCATGTTTTGTGTGCTCTATGTCCTTTTGTCATGTGTACTGGCACTGTTACCCCTGCACCATCTTACTCGTGTGCTAACCCTAACCATAACTCTAACCTACAGCTGCCCCTAACCATAACTCTGCATACACTGTTTCTGAAAACCCTTTCCCTAACAGTATCACTACTCTGATAATACTTGATCTTGGTTTTGTAGCTGTTGTTTACCGAAAGAGTGATTTTTTTAGTGGGAGAAAAGTATTCAGTGTTTTATGATTTACTCGTATGAGTTATTCAGCGTTTTGTGATTTTCTATTTTGAGATTTTTACCTTTTATGACATAACAAATTCCTCAACAGTGGTCATTTTGAAGTTAAATTGACATCTGCATTATCAGCACAGTTTGCTTAACAACACCGATGGCTGACAGATGTGCGAAATCAACAGCCTCTGGTGTAAGGGAATATACCCTTCACCAGAAGATTGTGTAATCTTGGCGTTGGGTATATAATTATGAGGACACACATGGGGAATGCAGGAAGGCTTGCTCCCTGCAAAAAACACTGTTTTTTCTTTTACATGCTCCAAGAACTCTCTGCACCAGCTAGTTCGCATTCCAGCAAGTCAGCATCCCAACAAGGGGCAATAAAGTCTTGGGGTTGGACCTTACCAATATTGGACAGCATTGCTCCCCACCAATTGTCACTTCTCTCTTGGTCACATGAGATCACAAATCAGTCACATTCACCAAAAGACTTAAGCTAGTAACTTGCTCCAACACTTCAGTATCCAGATAGAACATGAAGGCTAATCTGCTAAACCTGAGTAATGACTTGACTAAATTCAAAATACCCTTCCAACCCGATGATCCCACTGCTTATGTGGAATCCTTTACCAGTAAATTCTTTGCACGTGTAAACAACTAAATAGACTTTAGCTGTCCCCATCTGAAGTAGATAGTAAATAGTGAATACAATACCAAATGTAAGAGTAAACATCTATGGTAGAACCTAAATATAAACAAACTATAATAAAAACAAAAAAACTCATAGAAAACAAAAATAAAATAATGCTCAAGATGGTAAAAACACTCTTGCTAAACTTAACAGGGAACTTAGACCCAGATCAAATCATCCAAAGTGAGACATGAAGTAAAAGTAGCCACACAGGCAAAGGATAACCACAAAGCCTTCTTTAACTATGTTTGAAACTTCAGAAACAGTGCCTTGCACTGTGCAGAGCTAATAGCAAATGATATCATATACCACGAATAGCATCTTGGGTGGGGGGTCTGACAAGTCCTGTTCCAGAAGGGAACTCTACCTCATCCATAAGATCGGCCACTATCAGTAGACTGCAGGTTTCAGGCCTTGTGCCGCTCTTTTTGGCATTAACGTCACAGTGGTCAAAGCAAATATTAAGGGTTTATGGCTGCAGATATAGTTTAGGGCGAAGGTGGGTGGAATTGTAGTTGTATCTGTGTAGAAAATATAGTGAGACAGGTTAAGGGGAGATACAATTTAACAGACTGATAAGGGAAGAAATATTCAGATTGATGGAAAAAGTAGCAAGCTTCCTAGGAGATGCAATCATATGTCAATGTGAAGGTGTATGATTAAAGGTAATAGAGGGAATACATACAGAGTCTATATTACATAAGAGTATATAGAGAGATTATATTACATGGCACTGTGGGTTCATCAGGATTTAACTTTTGCCTAATAAGGCATTTGAAGTGTTTTAGAAACCTGTTTATGTAAGACCACATTTTGAGCATGTTAAGGCTGTATCAAGGTGTGCTTTATATAAGGTTTGGAAGTTGGTTGGGTTGGAATTTTTTTCTTATAGTAGTCAGCTAAGAATACACTATATAGGTTCATAGGTTCATAGATTGCTACTAGGCTATCGCCCCTAGGGCCTATACAAGCCTAGCCATAACAATTCCCTGGATATTTCTTCCCACAATATTTACTTCCCTCAACCCCTATCTATGTTCTATCCCTGAGTTTTATTCCAGTTCTGTCAATATGCAGTAGGAATTTATTGTGAGATCAGATAATTCTCTTAGGTATATACCAATACAAGAATGTATTGGTGTCTGAAATTGTCATAGATAAGTTTAAGCGCATATGTAACATAGAATAATTCAGTTCCATTGTTGTAGGATATCCATCTTAGTTTGTTTAGTGATTTTTGAGGTAATATGTATTTTGCTTGTGATTATCCTTTGTTTTTTTTTGTTTGCGCTTTGTTTTGGAGTGTTTTGACTGTGTAATGTTGGGGTCAGCTTTATTTATTTATACATTTATTTACTTATTTATCTGAAATTGTTTGGTAACACATGTTTGTGCAGTAGCAGCAGCAATATCATATAACAACTTCTGTGCTCTACTAGGGCTATGTTTTTTTACAATGTAATCTATCATAATTGTTAAGAGATAATTAGCAGAGCATATACGATATTGCATGATAACTATAAAAATCAACCAGAGGAGGGTAGAAAGGATTGGGAAGAGAGACTGGATAAGCAATACACAAAGAAACAATGAGAATATATATATATATATATATATATATATATATATATATATATATATATATATATATGGTTCCCAAATATGCAGCAACGTTTAGAAGAGTTAGGATTTTTGCTTGGAAGTGTTTGTGTTTATTTTTATACCCTAAGCAGACTTGAAAATAATTTTTCCTCAAGTAGACTATAAATACTGAAGGTGTGATGTGGAATAAAGAGTTAATTGTGAATATATTGTTTGAGAGTGTAAATAGTTGGTAGACTTTATATATTCCCTGCAGACTACTCTGCCAGAAATACTGGGTGATCAAATTGGTGTAACTAGGGAAATTATTTTTTTAGCTGTGATACAGAATCAGAATTACTTAGACATAGTAAGGCCTTGCTGAGTTTAATTCTGGTTGTTGCCCAAAAATGTAGTTACTAGAAAATGGAAATTAAAGTCTAAAGTTTTTTTTTTCATGGGACTTTGATGTGGGGAAAAATAATCGTAGTTTAGTTTTGTTGGGATTAACCATATCTTGATAGTTTTGTAACCATTTTCCTGTTGCAGTGAAGGATTCCTGAGTGATTGCTGTTGGTGATTTGGATCATTTGATGAGCATTTAAGTGTTGAATCATTGACATTTTGTATAATGCAGGCATGTTGTGCACAGGTATAAAGTGAGTTGTGAAATATATTAACTAGTAAGGGTCCAAGGATTGAGCCTTATGGGGCAACTGTATTCACAGGGAGGAAGGAAGGTAGAGTGTTCTGCCATTTTACTGGTTGGAATCTAAACCAGTTCAAATTATTTACTGTAAGTCCTAATCAGGACATTTCTGCTAGAAGTTTTGTGTAGCTAAGAGTATCAAGGGCTTTTGTTAGCTCAAGGAATAATGTAGATACACATTTGTCACTATTCCTGGCTTTATTGACTATTTCCATAAATGAGAGTTGTGCTATGGGATGGTCAAAAAACATCCTGGTTTGAGGTTAAAAGTTGTTCCTGTGTAAAATATTGTAAAAGTTGCTTTTGGACACATTTTTCCAGTAATTTAGAAAGTGAGGATGGTATTGCTATTGACCTGAAGTTTGTGATATCAGTCGAGTTACCTCCTTTGTGGAGTGGAAAGATGTATGACTTTTTCCAGAGGTTGGGGACATATGATTCTTGTATAGATCTGTTTATGAGGATGGAAATGGGGCAAGCTATGCTACTACCCGCTATTTTTAGAAACTGACCTTATCAAGGGTATATTCCTCAGTAACACAGGGTCTAGATAGAATGGCATTGGGTGTTTGGTCTTTTAGAAAATATTTTAACCTTTGTGAGCACTTGAATTTATTTAGTGGCACTGTTGTTTCACATTCCTGAATGTCTTACTGCTTGAAAACACTACCATCTGTATAAGTATTAATTTGACCAAGTATAGTTGGGTACCCTGGTAAGAGCCTTAGAGTATGTGGTTTTGGCATGTTCTGGTGGCAGTATCTAACTTATAGTCTAGATGGAGGTGGTATAGCAGGTAACTCCTCCTTGAGTACAGGGAAACATATTGGCAGGTCTTATTAAATGCAACACAAACACCAGGAATAAATGATAGAATATAATCATTGAAATTGATGGTGTAATGATGAATGTTGTTAGTACATATGCTCCACAAGTTGGGTGTGCGATGGATGAGAAAGAAAAATTTTGGAGTGAGTTGGATGAAGTGGTGGTGAGCGTACCCAAGAGTGAGAGACTAGTGATTGGAGCAGACTTCAATGGGCATGTTGGTGAAGTGAACAGAGGGGATGAGGAAGTGATGGGTAAGTATGGTGTTAAGGAGAGGAATGCAGAAAGTCAGATGATTGTGGATTTTGCGAAAACTATGGACATGGCTGTGGTGAATACGTATTTTAAGAAGAGGGAGAAGCATAGGGTGACATACAAGAGTGGAGGAAGATGCACACAGGTGGATTATATCCTATGTAGGAGGGCCAGTCTGAAGGAGATTGGCGACTGTAAAGTGGTGACAGAAGAAAGTGTAGTTAAGCAGCATAGAATGGTGGTCTGTAGGATGACGTTGGTGATCAAGAAGAGGAGGAGAAGTGTGAAAGCAGTCCCAAGGATTAAATGGTGGAAGTTAAAAAAGGGTGATTGTGAGATGGAGTTCAGGGAAGAGTTAAGACAGGCACTGGGAGGCAGTGAAGAGTTACCGAATAGCTGTGTAACTACAGCAGAGCTAGTAAGGGAGACTGCTAGAAAGGTGCTTGGTGTGACATCTAGACAGAGGCAGGAGGACAAGGAGACCTGGTGGTGGAATGAGGAAGTACAGGAGAGTATACAGAGGAAGAGGCTGGCGAAGAAGAAGTGGGAGTGTCAAAGAGTTGAAGAAAGTAGACATGAGTATAAGGAGATGAGGCTCATGGCAAAGAGAGAGGTGGCAAAGGCTAAGGATAAGGCATATGGAGAGTTGTACGAGAGATTGGACACTAAAGAGGGAGAAAAGGACCTGTACCAATTGGCTAGTCAGAGGGACAGAGCTGGGAAAGATGTGCAGCAGGTAAGGGTGATAAAGGATAGCAAGGGAAACGTACTGACAAGTGAGGAGAGTGTGTTGAATAGATGGAAAGAGTACTTTGAGTGGCTGATGAATGAAGAGAATGAGAGAGAGAGAAGGTTGGATGATGTGGGGATAGTGAATCAGGAAGTGAAACAGATTAGCAAGGAGGAAGTAAAGACAACTATGAAGAGGATGAAGAATGGAACGGCTGTTGGCCCAGATGACATACCAGTGGAAGCATGGAGGTGCTTAGGAGAAATGGCAGTGGAATTTTTAACCAGATTATTTAATAAAATTTTGGAAAGTCAGAGGATGCCTGAGGAGTGGAGAAAAAGTGTTTTGGTACCTATGTTTAAGAATAACGGTGATGTGCATAGCTGCAGTAACTACAGAGGGATAAAACTGATCAGTCACAGCTTGAAGTTATGGGAAAGAGTAGTGGAAGCTAGGTTAAGAAGGGAGGTGATGATTAGTGATCAGCAATATGGTTTCATGCCAGGAAAGAGTACTACAGATGCAATGTTTGCTCTGAGATTGTTGTTGGAGAAATACAGAGAAGGTCAGAAGGAGTTGCATTGTGTCTTTGTGGACTTCGAGAAAGCATATGACAGGGTGCCTAGAGAGGAGTTGTGGTACTGTATGAGGAAGTCAGGAGTGGCAGAGAAGTATGTAAGAGTGGTACAGGATATGTACGAGGGTAGTGTGACAGTGGTGAGGACTGTGGTGGGAGTGACAGATACGTTTAAGGTGGAGGTGGGATTACATCAAGGATCATCTCTGAGCCCTTTCTTATTTGCAGTGGTGATGGACAGGTTGACAGATGAGATCAGACAGGAGGCCCCTTGGACTATGATGTTTGCAGATGACATTGTGATCTGTAGTGAGAGTAGGGACCAGGTTGAGGAGACCCTGGAGAGGTGGAGATATGCTCTAGAGAGGAGAGGAGTGAAGGTCAGCAGGACTAAGACAGAATATATGTGTGTAAATGAGAGGGAGGGTAGAGGAATGGGGAGGATGCAGGGAGTAGAGTTGGTAAAGTTGGATGAGTTTAAGTACTTGGGATCAACAGTTCACAGTAATGGTTAGTGTGTAAGAGAGGTGAAGAATAGAGTACAGGCAGGGTGGAATGGGTGGAGAAGAGTGTCAGGAGTGATGTGTGACAGACGGGTACCTGTAAGAGTGAAAGGGAAGGTCTACAAGAGGGTAGTGAGACCAGCTATGTTATATGGGTCAGAGACAGTGGCATTGACAAAAAGACAGGAGTCAGAGCTGGATGTGGCAGAGTTAAAGATGTTAAGATTTGCACTGGGTGTGACTAGGATGGACAGGATTAGGAATCAGTATATTAGAGGGTCAGCTCAGGTTGGACAGTTTGGAGACAAAGGAAGAGAGGCAAGATTGCGTTGGTTTGGACATGTGCTGAGGAGGGATGCTGGATATATTGGGAAAAGGATGCTAAGGATGGAGCTGCCAGGTAAGAGGAAAAGAGGGAGGCCTAAGAAAATGTTTATGGATGTGGTGAGAGAGGACATGCAGGCAGTTGGTGTGACAGAGCAAGATGCAGAGGACAGAAAGAAATGGAAACAGATGATCCACTGTGGTGACCCCTAACGGGAACAGCCAAAAAAGATGATGATCTGTTAGCAGTTTATTAGCCCTCAAGGCAGATGGAATTTAAGACAGTTCCACACAATTATAATATGTATTGAGTCAAAAATGAACAGGCTTAGATTTTGATTATATATATAGTCACCAGTTGTAGAATTTTCCAAGAATGTTTTGAGTTTTTAGGTACTAATATTTATTAAGAATTATTAGGATACAAGTTTCTTAGGATATAACTAATTTTACATGACAATGCTAATGTTTTAAGAGTTTTTATATGCTTTATTAAAGTAATTGCAAAAATGTCTATTAATTGTTTAAGGAAGAATGAATTTTGATTGGTCCCAGACTTAAATGTAAGAGGGATTTTTGAACTGTGATGTCATCTGATGAAGTTCCGTTACACAGAATAAAGGAACAAAAGTGCTTATCTTAACCTTACTATTGTGTTCAGCCATGTTTTTAAGGTGATTTCCCCAGCAGCTTGGATTCTTGGATGGTAGTATAGCATTAAAAATGTTCAAAATAGGAATCATATAAGTGGCAATTCCAAGAACTGAAAGGTGCATTATAGGTAAGCAATAATACTCCCCCATCATTTTTTTAACTTGATATGGATGATAGAATGCTTGTTGCCATTATTTAATTGGATTAATCTAGTAGTTTTTAATATGTGATTTATTACCATTGAATATGTATTTGCATTTATATAATATTTTATTTTTTTGTACTGTATGTTTAAGTGTATATCTTAGGCAAATTTGACTGACTTTTTGTTTTCTGTTGCTACAGGTAAATTATGTTTTCTGCCTATATACTTTATATATTTTTTGCATCTTCCTGCACTAATGTGTGCTCTGTTTGTGGTATTTAAGCATTCTTTTTTTTCTTTTCTTTTCTTTTTTTTTTGAAAAAAAAATTAACACTTCAAGTAAACAACAAAAATATTTATCACAATATTATGTAATGTCTTACTGTTGCAATGTCTTATGCTATAATATCAGTGTTAACTATTCAGTCATTTAACACTGAAAAAGTTTGGCATAAATAAAACATAATAAAGTCTAATTTAGCTTATTTATCTACATTATATACGTGTCATTTCTTTCTAAAAAATAAATAAAAGATTTAAACATGTCAAGTAAATAAAATACTATGCAGTGTTAAAACACAGGATATCAAAACATTAATATCACTGTTATTATACTATATTTCCTCTATTAACAATGACATTTCAAGCCAGAATGTATAAGTAAAATAAAACCACTACTTAGAAAGATCTGATGAAGTTTGTATCACTCTGGACAAAACACACATTAAAACTGCTTTTGCTTCTCCAGTAGTGTTTTTTATTTTGTTTAGTTTTATTTGCTGCTGTTCTACTTTCCTTCTTCATTATTGATGGCCAGAATTTTTAACTGTCAGGCGTTTGTTTTTATTTCATTTAATACTAGTAATTATATTCCCATAAGGATCCCATCTGCTTGAGTTGGGAGTAGCTCAGGCAGATGTAAAAAATCCCATGGTACCTATCAAAATTTCCCATAATAGTATAAATACCACCTTGGGTCTCCACTGAAAAGAGGCTACCCGTTTAGTGGAACTAACTTGGTCAACAAGGATAAATAAATAAAACAAATAAAAATAGTGGTTGTATTCAAACATTCATAAAAGATGGCATAATAGATTTTCTAGTTTTTACTTATTATTTTATGTGCAACAGCTAAAAGATGTGGAATAACTAGCAATTGCTCTTTCCTAGTACAGGAAGGCATTGAATAGTTAAATAGAAGTGCATACTTAGTTAATTAAACTTTATCTGAATATTCAACTTTGGCAAATGACTTATATTTGAGGCAAACTGTGTTACTTGTTCACGTTCATAAAAGCTGTGTTGCCAGTCAGTTATAATCATTGACTTATACTTCCAACAACTGACATTATCATTTTTATATATTTCTCCATGTCTGTAAAGAGGGGGGAATGCTCTCTGCATATATTCCCAAGTAAAAACTTCTCAAAATAAAGAAGATAATTTTATTAATTTCACTAAATATTTGGATATCTGATCTGCTTCCATTAATAACAGAAATAACTTGGTTTTACTGATTTATATCGTCACTGTTGATGTGACTTCCTGATCCCATCTACAAAATGTAAAAAAAAGGTTGATGCTGATACCAGTGCAGATGATGAAATCATTTTATATAATTGAGATGCAATTTATTTAGATGTTGTTTTATCATTAATATGGATTTTTTTATATAATTGAACAATACCGGGTTTAACTTTCACTTTCTTTCCAATATATTGTGCAACTTTGAATATGTAACATGCATAAAACTTTGAACAAGTGACCAGTCATTGGAATCTAGTCTATATTAATGTACAACATTATTTATTTTTAAATAGTACTTCACTTTAAATAAATGATTAAATCAATAAGGAATATCATTTAATTTCACATTTAACATTTTAGTTACACTGGAACCTTCACTAAATTCTCATGGGGAATGAATTGAAGACATAGCAAACTTTTACTTTTAATTGGATATATATGTACTTTTTAAATTTAATATAGCAATATATATATATATATATATATATATATATATATATATATATATATATATTTAATGTGAGTTTGAAAAAATACAGTAAATTCTTTAACATCCATAATATTTTATTATTAATGAAATTTGGAGAGCAATGAGAGGTTTTAAATATCTAGAGTTTATATATATTCTTATTCATTTCTTTCCATTTTGTAGAGTACATTGTATATATTCAGTGAGTTTTCCCTTTAAAATAGACGAAAAAGGATTTCATTCAATTTTAACGAGTCCTAAACCACAATTAGCCCATGCTCTAGTATGATGATTAAAGGGAATTTTTTGACTTATGTGAGTATTAAATAGAACTTCTAAATATATTACTTAATTCTCTAGTATATGTTTTGCTTGGTATTAAGGAAGTAGCTTGAATTAAATACAAAATGTTTGCTAATAAACCACTTAAATCAAATCTAATGTATCTTTGTCTGTAAAGCAAAACTTATTCCATTTGTTAGTATTGTCATAATTAAATTGTGAAGCATCATCTATTTTGTTATGTAATTGCTAATTGTTCCAGTCTCTTACTATCCCAATTATATTTATATTTGCTTATAAGATATTGCTCTGCGTTTTACTTTATTAATATTCTGTTTGTCACATTTTCATTAAATTTAAGTTTGGGTAGCCTTTCATGCTTTTATAATATACAATTGAAAATGTACTATCAATGAATTGATGTTAACATACTTTAAGAATACATTGTCTAAAAATAATATTATATTAGAATAAAAATTAATACTTATTTTAAAACTGTCACTCATTCATCTCTAACATCTATAACAAGAAGGCTTGGGGTTTCGTTTACATGCTTTAATACATAGAAACACATCAGGATGGATAGCAGCATAATTAAATATGAACAAACTAGTTAACAGACAGGCCTTACATACATGCTTACATCTCAACTGCTTATTACAAAATGGCAGTCAGGCTCACACGTGTTCAGTATTTATACACTCGTGCAAGCCCTTGAATAGCTTCTTAAAGGTATATACCACATATCGCTCTACATTCTCCCTCTTAAAAAGATTGCTGTTTATACAAAGCAATATCAGAGATAGACGTGCATTAGTATATACATTGGAAACAAAACACAGTGTTCATGTCCAAGTTGCTTTGTATCTGCTACAGGGTTTAGAGATTCAACCATATATTGTAATATAACAATCTGGACCAAACTTAGCAACAAGGACAGTCTGCGGTGCAAAACTCGTATAGGTACTTCTGGATTTGTCACAAGAATGGGAATGTCCTCTGGAATTTCCTCTGGAATTGGAACACTGGAAAACTCACTCTGAGATAAGCAGTCTTTCTCACAGGCTATGTGCTGTGGTATAGGCTCAGACCTTGGTATCAAATACTTCCAATTCCACTAGAAACTGCTCCTTCTGATTCCACAATGTACAATCTCAGCTCTGAACCAATACTCTTCATGACAGCAATCTGATCAAAGGGTCATAGGTTCATAGGTAGGTACTAGGCTATCTGCCCGAGGCATTTATAAGCCTAGCCAGAATGTGTTGGCTTTCACTGCCCCTTAAATTAGTTTCCTGTGCCTCTGTCCAGCAGAGCCATTGAAGGGATCCCTGGGGTAAACTTTCTGTTTCCCATCCACTTATCAAGGTTTCTCTTGAAGAGGGTTAGTGAGGAGCTCTGCCTAATGTAGATTGGAATCTTGTTCCAGAGCAAGGGAAATCTCTGGGACAGGAATCTATCCCTCCAGCACGTCCTATTTATTGTTGTAGTGAGGTTTAGATCCCTGGACCATGTGGCTCGAGGGGATATGGTTTTCTTTAGGTGGAGCATGTCCATCAATTTTGGGTTGGACCTGGCCTTGTATGTCAGGCAGAGATCACCTCTGAGTAGGCGGTATGGAACTGAGTACAGCTGGAGTTTCTTCAGTCAAGCTTCATAGGTCATCTGCTTGAGGCCAGTGATCCTCTTGGTGAGGTACTTCTCTGGTCTTTCCAGTTGTTGCAGGTGTCTTGCAAGGTACATCCCAAATGGGGCATTGTACTCTATGAAGGGTCTGATGAGTGATGTGTAGAGGGGCCCAATGACCTCTTTCGATCTGGATGCAAACCCTTTTGTGATTAGGTGGGCCACATAGAAGGATTTTCTAACCACTTTGGCAATGTGATTATCAAAGGAGAGGTTACTATCTACTTGGGTCCCCAGATCCCTTATTACATCTTCCATATTTAGGGGGCTACCACCTATGTGGTAGCTTGTGGGTACTTTGTTTTTTCCAAAGGGGATGACTGTGCACTTTTTGGCATTTAGCTTGAGACCATGGTTTTGACACCAGGTATCTGTCTCAGTGAGACCCTTTTAGAGGATGTCTGTGTCAGCCGGAGAGTCAATTATAGTCCCTAGTTTGCAGTCATCTGTGAACTTGGTCAACTTGGTCAGCCATAGTCATCCTGTGCTTGTCTGTACCTCTGACAAGTATATGCTGAACAGGAGGGGTCCTAGGACTGAGCCCTGGGGGATGCCACTTGTAACTGGTTTAGAGTCAGAACTAGCTCCAGCAAGTCTTACCATGTGGGTTCTGTCCGTAAGCCAGTTGACAACCCATCTTATGATGTAGGGGTTTATGTTCAGGCTGGTGAGCTTGTCTATAATACATGAGTGGGGAATGGTGTTGTAGGCCTTTGTGAGGTCTAGGCAGGCTGTATGGACCACCTTTCCCTCATCTGTACCCTTGGTAACTGTCTCAAAGAAGTCCACCTGGTTTAGGAGGCATGATTTGCCCTTAACAAAGCTAAACTGGGTAGGGTCCTGTGTTTGGAGGTTTCCAATGTCTCTCTTAATGAGATCCATGATGATGCACTCTATAGCTTTGCAGACCAAGCTAGTCAAGCTTATAGGGTGATAGTTCCCGGGGTCTGTTGTGGCTCCGCCTTTGTGGTGCAGAATAACCGTTACTGTGCGCCACTCTCTGGGCTTGTAGCCTGTGGAGAGGCTGAGTTTAAACAGTGTGTTTAGGTGAGGGATTAGTTCATCTTTGAGCTTGTGTAGGGCACAGCCTGGGACACCATCTGGTCCCATTGATGCTGTGGTTTTGGCTTTGGAGAGGGCTGTTTTAACCTGAGTGTCTGTGATTTCAGGGGCACTACATTCTTCTGGTATAGTTATGGGCCCTTTTGGGGGTGAGAGGGGGTGAAGTTTGCACTGAAGCTGTCTGCCAGGATGTTGGCTATATCGGTCGGTTCAGTGTATTTTGTACCATTCTGCACTAACTCCAAGCAGGTCTGAGAATTGCCACTGAGATTCTTGACATAGCTAAAGAATGCCTTGTGCTTATCTTTGGAGTCCATGGCAATTTTTCTTTCGAAGCTAGCATTGGATGATTTTATGAGGGAACATAGTTTCTTGCTGATACTGATCAGGGATGTCTTCCCGTCTTAGAATTTTACTCTTTTCTGTACTAGCTTCCTCCTTCTATTGTATAGCATGTTTATGGCAGGGGTCCAACAGACTGTTTTCCTTTTCTTGGAGGAGTGAGTCTTGGTTTTGTTTGGGATAGCATGATCCATGCATTCTTGTAGGTGCTCATAGAGTACATTAGTAAAGGATTTTGCAGCTTGGACAGCGTTATCCTTTAGCATAGGGGCTTTGAAACTTCCCACCTTGGTCTTATGTAACGTAAAGTTTGCTTTTGAAAAGTTTTTCACGGTGGTTTCTTTGACCGGGGGTGGTGGCAGAATGTGGGTATCCAGAGTGATCAGTTTATGGACAGATCTAACCAGTGAGGGGTTGACCTCCGGTGTGGAACACCAGTCACCCATGTTGGTGATGACCAGGTCCAATATGTTGTCACCTCTGGTGGGGGTGTTGACCAGCTGATCCAGGGTGTTTGAGTTTATAAATTCTAGGAAATATTGGACAAAGGAGTTTGTACTGGAGTAGTTCTCCCAGTTAATGTTTGGGTAATTGAAATCACGCAATATCAGGGTGTTTGGTAGGACCTTTATGTTTCCCAGTGTTTTCAGGAATGCAGAGTGGGGGTCCTGGGACATGGTGGGTGATCTGTAGCAAGCTATAATTTGAATAGCAGCTTTGGCCATTGTTGGTTGCACGTGGATGATCTCTGAAGCATAGTGCTGTGCCACTAACCTGGAGGTGTGGGTACCCTTGATGAATATGGATACATCCCTGTCTTTTGTATTTCAGTCCGGGTTTTGTGGCCGAAATGTATGGTATGAGTTGTAACCTGGTAGTGCAAACTGAGCACATAGTATACCTCGCCCATTGTATGCAGTGTGAAAAATGTTATATTGGTAAGACCAATAGAGCATTTAAAGAACGGATAAGGGAACATGTTTATAACATTAATAAGAAAAACAAGGTAAATGCCCTTACCAAACATGTTATTAACAGTGATCACCCTCACACCTTCAAATTTTTAGCCATAGGGAAAGTGATTGAAAATGTTAGGCTGGGAAACATACGTATGAAAACTGAACAGTTGGAGTCTACATGGATAGTTAGAATGAGAGGTGACTAAGGACATGGTTTAAATGAATGTGTCCTTCTTAGGCCTAAGCTGAAGTCTAGACCTCTTAGGGGGTAGTTTCAGCTAGACAGTTATTTTACTTTAATGATTTTTATGAGCTTTCTGTGTGATTTTGTTTTTATATATGGCAATAAGTTGTGTAATTTGTCTTTAATTTTAGTAAGTTGATTTGTGTCATGTGAATTATGTCATGTGGTTTTAGAAGGTATTTAAAAGGTGTGTGCCTATATGTGCAGTTTTTACACCTGAGGAAGCACATTTTGTGAAAGCGCTTATGTTCTGTGCACTTAGTAAAGAGTCTTATACTGGAAGCTGCAGCCGTTTTTGTGTCGTCATAATCATTGTCATGTTTAACATAATTTAAACACATTATGTTGGGCTTCTATAACAAGCAGTAATGATACATTTGTTGCAATACACTTAGTTATGATACTCATATGCATGTACTGTGACATTCCTTAACAAATGTTGGGACAAATGGCATTCTGAGCCCCTCTGAAAAAGCATCTGTCAACTCTATTTGCACCCTGCATCACTGGTCTTTATTCTTTAACCTCACTACACTTATACCTTGGCCATAAAGAAAGCTACCTGATAAGAACATATTCTTCATGATGTACTCTCCAGAATGCCGACATCTGCCCACTTGCGCCAGGCTCTTTTGCACTACAGAAGGTATCTATATTTACATTTTTCAGTTTTGTTCCTTTGAAAGTGAGCCATTTTTTGACCAGAGCATAAATGCAATAGAATTATTATAAAAAATTAAAAAAGACCATATTAATATATTTAATGGATATATGTAGCAAGGAACAAAGTTGTTATAGCATTAACATGACACAGTTATCCTTTTCACATCTGCTTGCACCATCACAGGTAGCATTTAGGTTACACATAACTAGGATTTCATGTAATGGCAATTGCTCATAAATGGGACACACAGACAATGCCACAATACATACAATTACTAATGACATTAAAGTATTGTATAAGTATTATGATGACAAATTGTGAGATACTGATAGTTTCTCCAGCATATATGACACATATGGCCGCTTTACTCAAGTTGCTACTTTTGATTTAGCACATTGTAAAAAAATCATATCTTACAACTTTCTTTGTGGCACAAGGTGTAAGTGCAGTGAGTTTGCTGAAAGAAGAGTTTAAATCCATAACACATATTAGTAGTAGTAATGAGAAGGGATGAGTTTAAAAGAAACACACCTTTGTACCATACATTCATATAGTCTACAGGTAAGATATTTAGCATATATCACAGACTTTAGCCTGTTCATTTCATGTACAACACTGGGTGCCAATAGTTATTCTGAGTCCAGTAATAAAGACATTTCTGTAAACTATATTTGAATCCTGCGTCACCTGTCTTATATCTACACTTATGTCTACACTCACTTTACATACACATTATGCCACCGAGATACTTACTTCACAGGAGGAATTTATTCACTTAGTACTTTTCAGAGTGCTGATGCTCATTTGACTACAGAAGGTTGCCTAAATTAAATGTTTTCAGTTTTATTCCTTGGGAAGTGAACAGTGTTTGAGTGCTATAGACCACAGCACAATTGCAAGAGGCATTAACATAAAATGATAGTAAAATATTAAAAATTACATCAATCAAGTGGTATCTCAAGCAATGACCAGAGCAAGAAGTGCCTTACAGTGATACATTCATCCTTCTCACATCTTCTTGCCACAGTAGAACTTTAATTTCTGGCACACATTGCCAGGACTGAAGTTAATGCCAAACAATAGTAAAGGAGAGAGACAACAGCTCATGTGTTGTGAGAATAGCTCTGTTTCAAGCACCAATACAATGATAAAACAAAATGTCTGTAAATACCTATTCAGACTACCTTCTTTAAAATTATCACTTAACAGAATTTGAAGGCTCTATCACCTATCTTCTTTCTGTAAATTCATTGCACTTCCACTTTGTGCCACAGAGAAATTACCTGAGAGGTGTATTTTCTTTACCGAGTACTATCCAGATAGCTGATGTCTGCACACTGGCAACACGTTCATTTGAGCAACAGAAGTCAGCCCAAATTAATTTTTCTTTACCTTAGGAAGTGATCTCTTGTTCACTGATAGGGAATACTGCCAGTCCAGAGTGCCCAGCACCAAAATGCATGCAAACAATGAAGAAAAAAGAAACAAACATTTTACTGAAATAGATGAAACATTATGAAACAGGTAGTTAAAAGTATAGTTCTGATATCTTCTCAGCTTTGTTATGTTTCAACTTGAACATATGCTAGCTAAACATCATTGTTTTCATACAAATACCACCATCTATGGATTAGAACCCCAGGACAGCAGGCCATTCACAAGACACAACTATGTTTCTTATCAGTATGTGCCACATACACATGCTTATATTCTGAAGATAAAAATAAGGTTGTATATACTCAAGATGTGGCTTAGTACCAATTGACATTACATGTGCAACAGAAACAAGTTTTAACATTTGTCTTGTGTAATTTTCAGTTAGATGTATGGATAACTGTGATAATAGCAATAGGGAAGATAATCTTTCTTCACACAATATAAAATACAAAATTTGAGTCCTAAATCACTTTTCTTCTCATCTCTTTATTTTGTGAACATCATTCCCTTATCTATGCTTCTCCAACAAGCCTGCTATGCACTTCACCTTGCAGCTGATATATGCTTGAATGAGTAATCTACTTCCTTAGAATTGCAGACACAATTGTATTCACAGGCAGAAGCTGTTGTCATAAACAATTCATATCAATATTAAGAATGCTGGTCTCCTAAGTCATTCAATGTAGTCACAGACTTTATTGTAAGTTCCTTCTCCATGACACACTTTTAGTAAGTATACATCAAATAGGACTGACTGTGAAAACCTCATTGATACTTCTGTCAGACTAATCATTCACACTAGCAAACATTGAGCAGGTAACACTTCTCAGTACTCGTCCTTGCAGAGGTAGGGTGTATGCATATAGTCGTGTAGATCCTTACTACATGTTAACATTTCCTGCACCTAGTGTAGATTTTGGAATTCATGAATGCTAATGAATTTACACATCTTTTGCATATTCACAGAGCTGAGGGGGCTGATACTGCACTGTATAAAGATAATCATATAGGTAAAGAGCTTGTATCATAGTAGGTGAGACTGGATCCAGAGAGCTTGATACTGCTACTTGCTTTGAAAACCTGTTGCTATTTTCACAACTGACTTGCTGCAAAGGTAGGTTGCTGTTATGAACAAACTGATGCATTTTAATCTTACTTATGCATTGCATTTCACAAATGTATCGCTTGACTGTGCATTATTCTCAGTAGTGGTTGGCATAGGCATGTAAACCACATTTATGTCTTATCCCTGCAGAATTTTTCTACATAATGCTGACAGTTTAATGGAAATTTCACTCTTGAAAGCTGACCACTTTATTCAAAAGACTGTTGTATTACTTATTATCAAGATCATGTTTTTTTTTTTTTTACATTAATAGTACAGATGCATATGTTAAGGCTCTGATACGTACCTGACTGCCCTCCATCAAAGTGGATATTACAGCAAAAAATATTAACCATTTTTCCTTTATTGCTGTACATTATTTTTGTAAATGCTTCAATGTACTACAGATGACAGAATGTTTGTTCTGCTATGAATTTATTATCAAGTTCTTTCTTTCTTTCTTTCTTTTGTATTTGAGGGAAGAGGAAATCTGTATTAACTTGTGTGTACTCACTCATATGGAGCCTTCCTTTTTGATGTATTTGGTTTATGATGATAACTGAATACATTCATAGATATTTTTTGGGTTCAACAATCATTTTTTTACTTATATATTTTTTATTTCCTACTATGTTTTCTCTCATACAGGGCTATGGCACCCAAGACATCTGCATCTCTTAAACTGCCATATACTGACATTGAGAATGATGTGATCATTCAGGCCCTATTCCTCCCTGGGCCATTCCTCTCAGAGAGAGAAGCAGGTGTGACAAGACCTGCCATGACCATATCTGATAGCAGGTTGTGAATCATGTGACTGCAGGGGTTCACCATGGACATACATATTCCAAAATAAGACAGTGCCAGTGATATGATTAAGATAACTAGACACTGGAAAGCTGCAATTGCCACTGATCATATGGCTTATGGGGGGGGGGGCTTCTACCTACCACTGACTGAAACAGAGAAGTTCCTGTCCACAGTCAGAGTTCCAAACAGCTCCTCACAGGGTCCACACAGAATCATTGATGTTTTGATGTTGTGGCTGACATGGAAGACAACCCAAGTATGTCTACTGACAAATTGTCATTGTACACACACACACACACACACACACACACACACACACACACACACACACACGCGCGTATATATATATATATATATATATATATATATATATATATATATATATTATATGGGTCCCCTTCAGTTTGCCAACATTCCAGAATGCTGACAACCATATGGCTGACACCATATGGTCGACATTCAGAATGTGGATAATGCAGAACCAGCATCTCACTATAGTGTGGAATGGAAAGATTTCCATTCCTTCACTGTACTGTGATCTCGGAGTTGGTAAATTAAAGTTACGAGGGTGTGGGGGGCAGAGCCCCCCACGGGGGGTGCAGGGGGGCATAGCCCCCCTGCTAACAGTTGAAAGCAAATTTTATTTTCCTTTTCTATGGATCTCTCACAATGTTGGCATTCTGAATGCTGATCATATGGTGTCCGTCATATGGCTGATGGCATTCTGGAATGTCAGCATTGTGTAGGGGATCCATATATATATATATATATATATATATATATATTAAGAGAAAGAGCTAGCCAGTGACATGGAAGGCTGGATAGAAAAAACATAGCTGTAGAGGGAGAAGGAGTGAGGAATGGGGAGGGGTTAATTTAGTGAACTGTAATGGTATGTGTGAGATGTGCCTTATTCTGCAACTGTGAAGGCAATTGTTTTCTGTTTCTTCTGTCATTTGCTTTGTGATGCTTATCATTCCTGTTGTATCTCTCTTTTTTTATATCTAGGCACATCTGGGTCTGTTATTGCATGGCCATCTGCACATGGTAAGCATACATTCTTTATTCTTATTAATGTCCAAAAAGTAAATGTCTGTGTAACTGAAAGTTATTTGTTCTCATTCCATTAGCATATTTTCATTTCTAATATACATTTCACATACAATAGGTCTGATCACTGTTTATTATATTTCTCTCTTTTTTTTGTGTTGCTCACTTTTTATCATATGTGATCCTGCCAATGGCATTGTGGAGCTTCTGCTGCCTGATGTTAGGCTATCATTAGCCTCTAAGAATGATGGTATCAATGAAGAGACACAGTCTGGTGGTGCAGAGGCTCAGTTTGACACTAAGGTTGTGCCTCCAACATCTTCTGCTCCTATTTTGGACACAGTCAGTGTGTCCAAAGAGACCTCACATATTGGTCAGGTTGAGGGTGACACTGTTAATCAGGCTACGATGGTTACTCCAGTTGCAGAACTGGTTGATTCTCCCTGTAGTCATCATGAGGGTGAGGTCCCACACAGGTGGCTTAATAGAGATGCTGGGAGGAAGGCTGCTGTCAACCCTACTAATTCTTTTGTGTCAGTAGGTGCCACATAACATATATGTAGAGCCATCATGTTGGCACAGACACATTCCATCAGGGTCTCAGAAGAGATAGTGCAAGTATTAAACACTGTGTGTTCTGACATGTGGGACTACCTGAACCATGTGGGCACTCCTTGGACAGGATGAATGATACAACGAAGTAGGCAGTGTGTGTGTCTGTAATGGAATGTATGCTTGGGGGATGGTCTACATCCATGTGGCTGTAGATCCACAACATTGTCTGATGTTAGCTAACATTGGCTTTGCAAGATTCTGTTCCTATAGTGGCTCTTCTTTCACTGCTTCATCAGTGATTGTGGTGTCCACACCCATTCCATGGTAGGCCATGTTGTCATGGTCCTGGATGTATTCATGATGAGAGCTTATCCATCAGACATCACTCATGATCAGGTAGCAGCACAAATTCTAGCCAGTCCCATGGAACAAGCAGTGTAACTCCTAGCAGAGAGGGCAACAACTCAGAACTGACTAGTGTGCCATGCACAACTCATACTTGACCAACATGCCAGAATATAGTGCTGATATAGTGTTTGATTGCATTCCTGCTGATACACACACACACACACACACACACACACACACACACACACACACACACACACACACACACATACAGAGCACATATCTAAGCATTACTGTCACCCGCTAAACATATCTTGCTACTGGCACTGCAAATTGGAAACTTAAGGAATACATTTTTGTTTTACCTGCACACATTCATTTCTTTGGTGACATGCTTGCCCTCCTGAACAGCTCCTCCATGTTCTATTGGTTAATCAACATGTAATTTGGTTATTTACTCTGTCACTATCATATTCTACCACTTACCCTTGTTTTGTGGCTTTACAGAGCCATTTAATGAATGCAAAATAGTGAGCTATTGTGTGCATAGTAAGCACAATACATACATGATAGCTACACTTAGTGTAGGCTTTCATGAATCTGGCCCATTATTTGCACATCAATAAAGACTTTTTTAAATAAATGAATAATATTTTAGGGTATGATTTGTATATTTCAGAAATCATCCCATCTATTCTTATATCTTTCTTTACTTGTTGTCTCTAAATTTGCTGACTGCTTTCTGAAATAGTTATAGGTTTCAGAAGGGATTTAGTATTTTCAGTTGATCATTTTCTTATAATATTCATGTATAGAAAAGAGCCTAAATATTTTTTATCCAAGTCCATGTTATCTTTCTTAATAACATTATTATAATACTGTGTAAATGCAAATAAAATATATTCAATGTCTATTAATTTTTTATTGCTTCCTGATGTCTGACTACAGTTTATATGATATGATCTGTATGGTATCTTTCATCTAGTCGCTAATCCACTCAAACCTGTTGAAGTTCTGTAATACAACTGTAGTTTCATATTTGATAATGTTATTGACAATTTATGATTCCATATTAATTGATATATATTTTTATTTTAAGGCATAGACTGAGTGTAGATAAATAGTTTCTCTTTTTGAACTTTATTAATTTGAGCATGTGTGTCTTCTTGTATTTTAACTCATTACAGACAGGTGATGCCAGTAGTTGCTTCTGTAGCTACATGATACTGACACCTCTAGGCATCAAATATTGCTTGCTCATATTTGCATTAATAATTTTAAAACCATGCCACTTAACAAAGCATAAAATATTGCATCTTAAAGATTACAGAATGACAATTACACTTTGTTGATATTTGATCTCTGTTTAGTGGAGGTAAAGAGATATTAATTGCTGAGCAAATAATATTTATGCATAGTGTTATAAATTTCATACTTTTCTGAATATCTTAACAATTAGGTAGCAAAGACAGAACTGATTAGCCTCGTATGAAATCTCTGAGCTAGATGAACAAAATGTTATAAACAGTATGTGTGTAAGTTGAGTGGTTGCTGAGATATTGCACATTGTTTACAAAATTTTACAAATTTAATAGTTGCTATGTTTAATGTAACTTATAAAATCTAGTTTAAAACCTAGAACCTACAGAATACTACCACTGTAAAAAATAGTTTGTGCTGAATAGTTTGCCACTTATACTTCTTTAGTAACACCTATGGTTCCAGAAATATGAACATTTGTTTGAAATGTGAGGATATAATCTGATTCTGCAAAATGTTTAGGCTCTGCCCATTGTGAGTTACTGGGCAACCATCCAGAGCTCCAGTGGAGGGAATGAGTTAACAAACTATTTATAACATTCTTTAATATTTTATGACAGCAATACAATCATTCATCTCTCTGTTATTATTAAGAAAAATCTTTTAACTTCTTTATTTATCACATGCTTACATTATCTAAAATATCATCTTATATGAGTTATTCATAATTGTTTTGTGATTAGTAGCTTTAAAGTAATAGCATTATGGTCATATATGGGATATGCAAATACTTTAACAGAATTTATTTTAAATTATTATAAATTTAAATTTTATTAATGCACATTTGGGACATAAGTGCAAGGATATCTTTGCTGGAGCCTTCCTGTGTCCTGACAGAGTGCTCTTAAACTATCTAGAGATATACATAGCTGAGTATATTTTTCTGGCACTTCAGAGTTGTGTACTGGTAATTGTTGTTTGACTAATTTTATATCATTGCTGGCTGACTTCAGAGTTGTGCACTGTTATTTTTGCTTCACTGGATAGTTTTTCAGATCTCTGCTGAAGGTGTTGGTTTTCCCCTACCCACTCTCCCCTATTCCTCTCTTGTTGTTTAAATGTGGAGGCTTTTGCAGTTGCCCACCCCCACTGTAGATTTCATCTGGGACACTCCTCCAGTCCCATCTCTTTACCTCATTCTACTTAATAGACTCCTTCTGCACTTGTTTTTAGTCATTTTTAATTTAATCGCATTTTTTAAACTGTTTGGTCTAACATTGCTACATACTCAAGTGTGCTAGCTTGCACTGCATTTGAATTGTTGTTACTGCTGTTTAAGCTACTTTTCTGTATATATATATATATATATATATATATATATATATATATATATATATATATATATATCTTTATAAAAAAAAAAACTTTCATGTAACTAGTGTAGTCCAGATTCAGATTTGCTGTATCCAGGACTGTATGGAAGCTTCTGAGCCCCCCCCCCCCAAGCTTTCTCTGTTGGAGGGAAGCCTTCTAGCTTATCAGTGGGAGTGGTAAGCACTAGGCAACCTATCTACCACATGAGGAGTGGTTCTGGCCCAGAAATTGTAGTTACTGGCTGTTTGGGCAGTTTTTCCATCTCTCTCAACTTTCTGATTTAAAAGCCTGCATTTGCACTTGTTTACCCCCTTTCCTATAACTAGTTTAGTCCAGATATAGATTCTTAGTTTTAGCACTTGAATTTGCTTATTCATGATCAGCACTTGCTCAGAACTTGTAAGCACTAAATAATCTACTAATTACTACAGCACTTAACCTTCCTCATTACCTAGAGGAAAACAGTTTTGGTACTTACTTTTTTCACTTGCTTAGAGAAAAACAGCTCTTCTACTCACTTTCCTCACTTATCTAGAGGAAAATATTTTTTTATTCAGGCGTGTCCAAGGGTCAGCTCCCAGTGTTCTCTCCTGTCTATCTGATTAATTTGGGCATCTTAGGGCAATGTAGAAATTGCCTCATGTACACAGACAACCCTCTCCTCCTACCACCCAACACTACAACCTGTGAGAGATGCACTTATCTAGCCAAACTGGAGGTAAAGCTCCCTCCAATCAAGACTGAACTTGACAGTCAAGAGGAGAAGGTAAACACTTGCACCACACCACACTCATCACATAGTCTCAATAAATCTACACCACCAAAATCCACACATAGAAACACAAAAACATTTGCGGAGGCTCTCAATAATAATGTGCTCAAGTAGCAGAGACCTCCAAAGCAGAAATGCAAGCAACCTCCATCCCCCAACACAACCCAAATGACACATAGCCCTGCAGACTCAGTGTGCCACTCAACCACAGCCAATAAGGCAAAACAACATACCAACACACTAGTCATAGGTGACTCTGTAGTCAGGCACACTGATGTCCCACTCACCAGGTTAAACAAGGAGAAGGCTACTGTCAGCTGCCTGTCAGGTGCCAGTATCTGCCACATAACCCATGCACTCAGGTCACGCCAAAACAAGTACAAATATGACTCTGTCATTGTCCATGTTGGTGTGAACGACCTGAGATGTAGCTCCCTGGACTACACGAAAAGAGACATGTAAAAGCTCTCCAATCTTGTAGCCCAGGCAGGTATGACCCTAGCCCTGAGTAGCATTCTGCCATCACCCAGAATGATGCCGCAGTACAAGGACAAAATGATTGACTTCAACAATTGGCTAAGCTTGTGGTGCCATTCTAAAGGGATCCAGTATCTGTTTGCCTGGGATGACATGGTCAACAGACCACGATGCTTTGCCAGAGATGGCCTGCACCTGTCACCTCTGGTATTCCAGATACTGGCTAAGGTTCTTGCCGCTCCTATAGTGCCTTTTTTAGGCAAGGTTCAAATGACAAATTCACCACCGTAACAGGAACAGGCAAGCAAAAACTGAGTGTGATGCTACTCAATGCTACAAGTCTAAATTTCAAAATGCACTCACTCGAGGCACCCCTTAAAATGGAGTACATCAATATCTGTGCAGTGACTGAAACCTGGTTCAAGGCTCCAGAGAGCACCCCTGCACTACCAGGCTATAACTCATACCACACTTTTCAGCCATGTATCCTGGACCGGAACACCAAAGGCGGAGGTATGTCCATATTCATTAAGGATATCCACATCTGCAGGCTAGTTGCTCAGCATAATGCAGCCGAGGTTATCCAAGTGCAATTAACTCTGGGCAAAACTGCAATCCAAATTGTAGCTTGCTACAGATCACCCACCATGCCCCAGGATTCCCACTCCTCTTTTCTTGATGTACTGGAAAATATTAGGGTTCAACCAAACACATTAATAATGGGCGATTTCAACTACCCCACCATTAACTGGGAAAACTACTCATGTACCAACTCCTTCACTCAACGCTTTCTGGAATTCATAAACTCCAATGCCCTGGATCAACTTATCCACACCCCCACCAGGGGCAACAATATCCTAGATCTAGTCATTACCAACATGAGTGACCGGTGTTCCACACCTGAAGTCAACGCCTCATTGGTCCGATCCGACCATAAGCTAATTACCCTAGATATCCACATCCTGCCCCCACCCCCATTAAGGAAACCATGGTAAAAAATTTCTCCAAAGCCAACGTCATGCTGAAGTGGTGAACTTCATGACACCCATGCAGATGAGCAATACAGTTACGACTACTGAATCCTACACGATTGCACTTTATAAGCACTTACATGAGTGCATGGATTGTGCTATCCCAAACAGAACCAAGATGCTATCCTCCAAAAAAAGGAAGCCAATCTGGTGGTCCCCTGCCATAAACAAACTGTACAACAGAAGGAAGAAACTGTTGCAAAAGAGAGTAAAATCCCATGAGTGGAGGAGCTCCCTGGTTAGCCTCAGTAAGAAGCTGTGATCCCTGATAAAATCCTCCAAAGCTAGTTAAGAAAACAAAATTGCCACTGATTCTAAAGACAACCACAAAGCATTCTATAGCTATGTCAAGAATCTCAATGGCAACACTCAGATCTGCTCTGAGTTACAGCACAATGGCACTAAATATACAGACCCAACTGATATTGCCAACATCCTGGCAGATAGGTTCAGTGCTTACCTTACACCCATCTCACCCATTAAAGAGCCCATCTCTATACTGGAAGAATGCAAAGTTCCTGTAATCATGGCTGCACAGGTAAAAGCCACACTCTCCAAAGCCAAGAACACAGCATCCATGGGACCAGACAACATCTCAGGCTGCGTTCTACACGAACTACAGAACAAACTGGTACCCCATCAAAGTACTATGTTCAATCATAGCCTCACCTTAGGCTTTGTGCCTGCTGAATGGTGCACAGCGACAGTTATCCCACTCCACAAGGGGGGGGGGGAGCCACCACAGACCCCGCCTGAAGAGCCTGGTCTGCAAGGGCATGGAACGTATCATCATGGAACTTATAAACAAAGACAATGGTAATCTCCAAACTCTGGACCCCACCCAGTTTGGGTTTGTAAACGGCAGATTATGTCTCCTAAACCTGATAGACTTCTTTGAAGCAGTCACCAAAGCTGTAGACAAGAGTAAGGTGGTTCACACAGCCTATATAGATCTTGCCAGGGCTTTTGACACCATCCCCCACTCTGAAATTATAGATAAACTCACTAAGCTAGGCATAAATCCCTATGTCACAAGATGGGATGCCAACTGGCTCACTGACAGAACCCACACTGTGAAAGTAGCAGACTCCAAATCCGACTTCAGACCAGTGACAAGTGTGTTTGGTATCTACTTCTCTGAAGTACAGGCTAACACAGAAGGTCTTTGGTTAATGAAGTTCGCAGATGACTGCAAACTAGGAGCCATAATCAAAACTCCTAACGATGTGGACATCCTACAAAAGGGCCTCACTGAGACAGGTGCCTGGTGTCAAAGCCCTGGCCTCAAGCTCAGTGCCAAAAAGTGCATTGTCTTCCCCTTTGGTCAAAACTCTGTACCCATGAACTACAGCATAGGAGGTAGTATACTTAACACTGAAAGTGTGATAAGAGACCTTGGGACACAGTTGGACACCCACAGTAGTCAGGAAATCCTTTTACGTGGCACACCTCATCACAAAAGGTTTCTCATTCAGAAAAAAAGAGGTCATTGTTCCCCTCTACTTATCACTCATTTGACCCATTATAGAGTACAATGCCCCTTTTGGTATGTACCTTGCAAGACATCTACAACAACCGGAAAGGCCGCAGAAATACCTCACAAAGAGGATTACCAGCCTCGAACAGATGCCCTACGCAGACCATCTCAAAAAACTCCAGCTTTACTCCGTCACATATCGCCTACTCAGAGGTGATCTCTTCCTAACATACAAAGCTATGTCAAACCAAGAGCTGTTGGACATGCTCCACTTAAAGAAACCCCAATCCCTCCGAGCTACGCGCTCTAGGGACCTAAACCTTGTCACCACAATAAATAGAACATGCTGGAGAGATAGATTCCTGTCCCAGAGACTTCCCATACTCTGGAATAAACTACCAATCTATATCAAACAAAGCTCCTCATTAGCACTCTTCAAAACAATCTTGATGATTGGATGGGAAATAGGAAATTCACCCCGGGGATCACCTCTGTGACTCTGCTCGACAGTGGCACAGGAAAATAATTTTCTTGGGTGGCAAAAGCCAGGGTACCTTTTTGGCTGGGCTTGTATAGGCCCCAGGGCCAATAGCCTAGTATCTACCTATAAACCTATGCGTGAAAAATAAAGAATCAAACTCAATGAAATAACTGAAGTCCTTTAGATTCAACAACTTGACCCAATTGTTAAGTGGAGGCTGAAACTATGTTTTTATACTTGTGCTAATGTCTTCTTTGTTTGATATACATTTAAAGCCACCCCTCAATTACATTGTCTTTCAAGTTACTCCAGTAATCTGTCTAAGAATTTTTGCAAACTTTTTTGTAGGACCAGTACTATTAGTTAGTGCAATAAGTCTGGTGTGATATTCAGTTATTGTCAATGCAAAGGACACAAAATTATAGTCCCTCTTCTGTTTTCATTAAAGAGGGAGTTTACAAGGAATGTATAATCCTTAAATGCTAACTTTCATTTAGCATTTCTTATAGAGTATTTCCTGTAGAAATACAATCAATATCTGACTTATTAGGTTTAAAATATTTAAACTGTTTTCATCTTTATAACCACTATTCGGTCCATTAACGTTTAAAGACATAACTGTTAGTGCTGCTGTTCATAATTTCAAAATAAATGAAAACACTTTGTGATAAGTAATAGAATTATTATATGAAATATACTGTTCAGACTTAAACATCTTTAAATAATAAGAATCTGTGTATATTAATAATTTGAAAGCCACCCCATAAAAAGTAAGAATATATTTTCATATTCATTTCATAATATATTTTAGCCATAAAATAAGAACAAATATGAATTTTACTAATTTCTTCTTCCATATACGTTGTTCTCTTTCTAAGGATTTCTTGCTGTATCTATAATACTTCATAGCAATATTATACTGAAAAACATTATATAGACCAAGAAGCCTTGGGCCATTTAGAAAAAGAAGTGACTGAAGAAGTGCAAAAATATAAAGAACAAAATCTGGAGATTTTTGAAATGTATAAGGAAGAAATATGGACATGGGAAAGAAAGAGATCTGCTATGGTGCAATATTTATGCCAAAGAGGAAGTCAAATTAATCAATACAAAAAAGCAGCTCCAAAGATATTCAAACATAAATACAGGCAAAGGCACCCAGATATGCAAAATGCCACAATACAAAACATAAGATCACAAAGGGGGAAAGTAGAACAGAAGATTAATAAAGTAGAAGTTAAAAGAATTGAAGGTAATGTTATAGAATATCTGCAAAGTGAAGGATTTGGTGTAGACAGTCTAACATAGGTTATATCACAGCATCATGGAATAATAAGTTCCCCAAGTAAGGAGAAACAGAAGGAGTGTAAGTCATCTGAAGAAATATGGATATGGGAAGGAAAAACAGATTTAATATGGTGCAATGTTTATGTAAAGGAGAAAGCAAACCTAATCAATGCAAAAAAGCAGGACAAAAGAGATTTGAAGACAAATTCAGGCAAAGGCATCCCGATATGGAAAATTTTACAACACAAAAATAAAAAAGTAAAGGGGAGAGTAGAAAATAGGATTAGTAATGGAGAAGTTAAAGAAATACAAACTGAAATTATGGATTACCTGCAAAGATAATGATTTAGTGTAGAAAATCTAACTCTGATAACATCACAGTAGTATAGAATAATGAATCCCGGAATTAAGGAGATACAATGGAAAGGGAAGCATCTAATCAGTTGCCATATGAAGATACTTTGGAGCCTTCAGTAGGAAACTAGTACAAAAGTTTAGTTGGAGTTGCACAACAAGGGAAGGAACAAGAAACTGTGGTAACGCTGAGAGAGTCAATGTAAATTGATAGGCCAGCCGCCAGTGACTTCTCATATGAAACAGCAACAGATGACACAGGATGAAGCTGAAGAGAATATAGCACAGGAAAATGTTCTGGAACTCTCTGTAAAATGGCTGCAGGAAACAAAGAACAAAGACTGCGCCCTTAGTTTAGAAGAAAATGATCTAACGGTAGAGTTGATTGATTCAATAGAGATGGTTATACATATTAAGATCAATGAAAGAAATAGCCTACAAAATGCCAATAGGACCCAAAATATAAGAAGTTTGATAAAACAAATAAACACAGTAATCAAGTAATCAAGTAATCACATAAATCAAGACTGTTCATAAAAATTCATGCAATATAACAGAAGTAAATAGGATATATTACTGTGTAGCTAAATTAATAACAGATAAAGTCTTGCTACAAAAACACAGGGCAGGAAGGGAAAGGAAGGGGAGTAATTAAATACCATCAAGGAAATATTGAATAGAGAAAACTATAGAGCAATTAAGACAAGAAGTATCGCTGTTAGAAGAGTATAGAAGAGTGAACAGATCAACAAAAATATTCAGAAAGATGGACATGATAAACGCAACGCTCACTATCAGAACAGACCAGGACATGTTGTATACTATTGCAAATAATACACTAAAGATATCAGCATAGACAGAAAAACTTAGAGAGATGAAAATAAATATAAAGGCAAAGTACAAAATAAGCAATTTATTGATGACCCAAAAAGTTTTATAGAGAATTGGGAAACAAGTCAAAAGGAATAGAAACACCATCAAAAAAGAAGAAGAAATAGACATATTTTGGAGAAATATCTATGGGGATCATGTGGAACATAGCAAAAATGCTAAACGAAGAGAAGAAGTAAAAAAATAGGAAGCTCAAATGTACAGGATATGAAATGGAATGAAGTAATGGCCTGAGAAATTGAAACAACATTAAGAAACTATCCTAATTGGAAAAACCCAGGCCCAGATGCTATACCTAACTTCTGGCTAAAAGTATTAACATCTTTACATGAATATTTAGCCATGACTAAGTACTATTTATATGTGTACCCTAAGCAGATCCCAACCTGGTTATAAACAGGAAATATGATACTCCTCCTTAAGACTGAACCTGCAAGATAGCTGAAAAACTATAGACCAATAACTTGCCTTCCGACGATGTATAAACTATACATTGGAATTGATGCTAACAAATTTTATAGTAATGTGGAAGAAAAGTCAATCATGGCAATAGAACAAAAGAGTAACAAAAGAAAGTCATATAGAACAAAGGATCTTTTGTTGTTAAATAAAGTCATAATGGAGAAATGTAAAAAGGAGAAGAATCTACATATGGTATGGATAGACTACAAAAAAGTATTTGACAGCATCCCATGTTCATGGATAAAAGAGGGTTTACAAATGTATAAGATACAAGCTACATTGATCGATTATGTTATAGTGACCATAAAACAGTGGCAAACCATTTTACAGCTAAGCCATAATAAAGGACAAATTATTATCCTAGGGATAAAAATTAAAATCAGGAGATTTCAGTGTATCACCGCTGCTGTTTTGTCTTGCCCTTAACCCATTAAGTTGTCTACTTAATAGATTAGGTCATGGCTATAATTTGGCTCCCAGAAAACAACAAAGTGTTAAGGCTTCTCAACTTCTTTTTGTGGATGATTTATAACTGTATAGTTCAGCAGATGAGGAACTAAAAGCAGACCTGCAAGTGGTCAAAACTTTCTCAGATGATAGAAGAATATCATTTGGTCTTGATAAATGTTCAAAAGCAACCTTTAAAGCAGGAAAGCTGCAGCACCAAGAGAACATCAGTCTGGAACAAAAATGTGATATAAAAGAACTTGAGCAAGAGGGAGTATATAAATATTTGGGAAAGAATGAAGGATCAACATCAAAACATGAACAAATGTGAATAAAACTTAGTAAGGAATATTTCTGAAGGCTAAAATTAATACTGAAAACAACCCTGACATCTAGGAACAAAGTCTGAGCTATAAACCAATTTACTCTTCCTGATGTAACTTACAGTTTTGGGGAATTGACATAAAAGGTATTGGATCAGTTACAGAAGAAATCAAGAAAAATGCTTATGCTTATCAAATGATTTATGAATCTCAGTGTATACCAAGAATATATATTTCTCATTCTGAAGGAGGTATGGACCTCCTCAAAATTTATTACATGCATAGATCTGTAGTCATAGGACTGCATACATATCTACTAACCTCACAAGATTCAAACATAGTGAAGGTTTTCAACCATGAGAAGAACATGTCTAAGATGACTTCCCTGCTAAATTTAATAGAAGCATACTGGTGTCAAGCAGAAATGGAAATCAGTCCAAAAGTAGATAAAAATCAAGAAGCAACTGAATATGCCAAGAAACAAAAGAAAGAATATAAGGTGAAGAATCAGATTAAAGGCAGGAAATGTGGAAATGCATAAATATTAGTACAAGTACAGAAAACTCCTGGAACAACCTCATGTCAATTAGGATTTAATGCAGGAATGGTTAAGGACAAGTGAATTTAAACCAAAAGATGAAAGGTTAATATTAGTGGCCCAGGATAGTGGACTTCACACGTGCTGGTTTATAAAGTCCATTGAACATATTGTAGAAACAGAAAAATGCAGGTTTTGTAAAACAGAATTGGAAACAGTCATCCATCTTGTTGCTGGGTATGATACGCTAATGGCAGAAGGCCTGTATACTGAAAGGCGTAATAATATGACAAGACTGTTGCAATAGGTATTGTGCAAACATTATAATACTGAAGTAGCTGAGAAGCATTGGAAACATGAGCCACAAGTCATTATAGAAAATTATGAAGTTTATTTCACATGGCATCACCCATTATAAACAGTTCAAAAAAGAGATGCGAGAAAAATGAATATAGTAATCATGGAAAAAAGGCAAATGTAGCATAGATCACTGAAATTGCTATACCCAGTGATTACAGTGTCTTATGTACAGAGAGACACATAGTCATAAAATACTAGGATTTGTAGGCAGAAACAAAGGCAATGTGGAAGAAGGATACCCAGACAGTTCCAATAGTAGTATGAGCAATGAGTCTCATAAAAAAGAATTTACATTCATATTTAGATATGTTACTGATACATGTAACCCCATACGAATTGCAGGAGTCAGTTCTGAGCACATAGCAGTTGGTGCAAAGAGCACGTTTGGGTAACATCAAAGACTGAAACAGCACTAATTTCATGAACTTTAATCATACTTTGACTTAGGAATGGGGTCCATTCCCATCATAGTATTAGAAACCCAAAAGTCTTGTAGAAATTAAACTGAAACAAAAACAATAATGGATTTATAATGTATGTTGGGTGATAATCCCATTATTGCCTCATAGTATGTTTGTATTATCATGTAACAACATATTATAACCACGAGGTAAGGAAGTGTGTATGTTTTGATATTTTTATACGTTTAACTTTATTTCCTGTATCATTTCCATCCATTATTTATTCTTATAATATTTAAATGAACAATGAGAAGTATTTTATTCCTTTCATAGTGTTGAAACCTGAGGATAATTTGAAAACTCTACACATCAGCTCTAGTATATGGCTTATCGGTTCTAGTAATAGACAGAAGAAGAAGAAGAGAGAAAATGCCTGTATATAAGTCTGTTACTATTTACTATACAAATCGCAAATAAGAATAAGAGTATACTTTGTATCTGCACAGTTGTTGAAAGTTATGTTTTAATGAATGAAACAAGGCTCCTTTCTTCTTATTGCCTATTTTCATTGTTACTGCATTAATGCTTTTTCCCTTCTCGATTAATCTCCAATAACATCCATGATGCTCTGAAAGAACAATTAATATTTTATATGAAATTGTCATTAGCTAACAATTCTTCTTATTTATTAGGTATTAAATATTTAACTAATGAACATACAAACCACTTTATTGGCATTTAACACTGGATGTAAACACGAGATTGTAAGCCAGACTAGATATCCAAGAGTATAAATGCTGTCATGAGAACACCTATTTCAAAACATTTGCATATTATCCCCGGGATTCATGAAGCTCAGCGCATGGCCGGCAGTAGGCTTGCGCCGACAGTGCGGCATGAAGATGGCGTAGTAGCGCCAAATGCATATTAATGAAGGCATGCTGCCGCCACAGCCACGAGCATAGGAAAGGAGCGCGAGTGCATAGGGCGTGCCGAAGCGCCGCATGGAGGCATGGAAATGCCAGCTGTTGACGTGCAACCTAAAATGCTTGCATATAACAACTTGCAAGATAGTAATCACATCTGTCAGTGTCTGTGGATACTGAAACGTATGCAAAGCATGCAAGATAGTTCCTGCGAACACAAAATGAAGAAGCAAACACAAATGCACGGTAGGGAATAACGAGTCCCTATCCTGCGAACAAATGACATGGAAAACAGTGTGCCCGTAGTCCAACGCAGTGTAGATAGCTATATCAAGTGGAAGTGAAACGCATCATATGTTAGCGCGCCGCCAGTAGGTACGTCCAGCCCAATGGTTAGGGTCACCAGCTGACCCATAATGTGAGGGAGGGTACACAGCTGGGCAGATGTGTCCATAACAAAATACACAATAAATGTACATATCTAGTGACCATATGACTGAATCATATCCCACAAGGCATGTAATAGTCACATACAAAAGGTATGTCTGTATTTCACATACCAATGGGTATTACCCAGGTATACCAACCATGTAATGAAAGTTAAGTATGGGAGTGTACTTATGTGTGTGAGGTATAGCATGTGGAAAGCAAACATGGCAGGGTAGTCCACACAACTATACAGGTACCTGACATATGTAGGGTATTCAATGTGTTACTCTGGCCATGTCATGGGCCAACAACCAAAGCAGTGATGTATGGGGTGTGAGGAATATGTGTGTGTGTGTGGGGGTGGGTAATGGTACAATCCTCCAAGGCGATACTGTGTCGTATGCAGAATAGGTGAACTGGAGGTGTATGAGGGAGCAGCGGGTGAAGCAGAAAGAAACACAAAAACATGTATAAACATCTGCAATACAACCAGACTGGCCGTACTGTAGAACACAATCACACAAACATATGAATATTGAAATGTGTGATACAAATGTATAGACATGTCACCGGCACATACCCACAGATTGGTCCTGATGGAACTGGCCATATCAAATGCAACACAACTGGATGCATAGTGGACTACCCAGCATCCCCTCCACATCACACAACCCGCTCCCTTACCTGAACATCCACCAAATCCAGCCATACTTGGCCTACTGGTTTGGTGCAGCCACATCTACACATAGTGACCACTATACATATGTAGTAGGTAGTGTCACCCTCGGCAGATTCAGGATTGCACACTATGTATCCCTTGCATGTAAAACCCCCAGCACATTTTCATAACGCCAGAAGAATGTTCGGTATTTGTCTTGTTTTGGTCTTGTTCAATTTTTGGGATATCCCTCATGGGATAAGTAACCTGTGTAAACATTAGAATGGAACACACAAAGTCCAGTCCTGTAGATATCTGGACACAAGTTTGAATGTGCATTAGTGGTGCACGACATTGTCCAGCCCTAGATGGTCATGCATTACCTACTACCCAGGATCAAACACCTGCCCGTGACGCACGTGTCCCGACACGAATAAGCGAGAGAATATATTGCACACATTCACATAGTGGCACATGGTATAAGGGTGATGAAGGCACTGACGTAAACAGGATACCCCCTGATCCACTGTGTGAGGAACAATTAATGTGTGTGTAGATGTGACCTGACCACCAATGGTACAATTCCAAATGTCCTGTGATCGTAGGAAATAACTATGCACCATACTGCATGTAACAGTTGCCTAAAGTGATCACATCAGGATAGAATAAACATAATTCGTACAAGAAACAGGCAAACAACAAAAGTGCCAAAGGTATAAAGCTCACAGCTAGGAAACAAATGAATGTTCTAAACCTGCACTGACCGTGGCTATGTTTTGGCCCAAACAATCTGGTGTCCGCAGTAGGGTTAGCATCTGTCCCGCTTTGCGAGGGACAGTCCATCTTTGGACAGTTGTGTCCTGACAAAATACATTACAAATGGCAAATGTCCTGGGATTGTAGGACATAATTATGTCCCATATGTTATGTAATAGTTGCAGAAAATAATTATTGCAGTATCTACAATACCTAAATGTTACAAGAAACAGAATAAGCAACTAAACCTCTACAACAATAGGCTTTTATGTAGGCAAATAAGAAAAGTTCTATCCGTTGTACTGACTGTGGGTATGTGTCGGCTTGTAAAATCTGATGTGTGTTCCGAAAATGTCCCATCTTGTCCATTTGAAAAGGTGCCAACTCTAGTCCCCAGAATACATCCCAACCTGTACATATGACAATGTCAATGGTACCAATGGTCACAGCATTCGCACAATAACTGGCCAGACCCTTAAAAACTCACAAAGCCAGTGACCTTTGGGGGAAATGTGTTGAATGAGAATGACTACTTACAATAATGAAGAGTAATAGACACATTTAACTGCAGAAAATTAGTAGTATTATGAATCTGTCAACACGTTCCAAGTTAATAGTACTAATATGGTAGAAGTGTCCGTGATTGTCCCGGGGTTGTCATAGCCTTGTCCCTGTCACTGTAGACATGAGTTCTTGAGTATCAGAGAGGTCTGTACACAGAAGTACACCAAACAACTGTCACATCTGTTGACAGGACTATTGTATACCTGTAGTGAATTTATAACAGATGTCCAGAATAATATTCATTGTATGTATAAATGAATGAAATAGTCAAATGGGAAGGGAAACACGTGGAAACCACCCCCCCCAACCTGCATTATGTAGTGGAACCACTCCCTGTCCTAAATTATGTAGCACCGACCCAATAATGTGGTCAGAGGTGCCCAAACACCTGCATCTGTAAACACAGGTAGAATGTTAAACTCTGGACTAACTCTATGTGCTACGTCTGATCTTTGAACAGTGCCAGGGCAGTGCTAGTCACCAGTCGGCCGAGCCTAAACCCGGACCAGCACATGAACACCCTGGCAATCAAACATGCGCACGTGCAAGGACTATAAGTGTAGGAGTTATGAATATCTTTGGAGTGAGTAGACTTGCAGCACGGGTCCAGAGCAGTAGGAAACAGGGAATGTCCTAATTGCAGTACTGCGGTTTTCCCAGCAGGAGAATGGATGCCTGCTGTGTAAGGGAAGCGGTGAGGCGTATGTCAGAGTAGCTATGAACCATGGGTATACATATAAATGAGCCAGAACACAAGTAGTGTAGTGGTTACAGCATCCGCCCAACGTAAAGGCATTCCCGGTTCAAGTACGACTATAGCACATATTAATTGTGTAATGAATGCCTCTGTGCTGTAAAGCCAACATTTCTACATGTAAAGGTGACCGCGTTCGCATGGGTCCGTTAACCGGATTCAGTCAAAGTGGTACTGTCATAAGGAATAAGGCACATGTAATCCCAAAGACGTGCCTGTAAACATATGTAACTCAGAATAAGTAGATGCAAGTGGGCCTGCGCGGGTGTACGCAGCTATTAGCATAGCAAATGTATGTTGTCTTGTACAGCTGTAACTTTTATATATATAGTTAGATAGATGTGTGTATAGATAAATATCCACAGACATAACAGAAATATGCAATTATATATCTACATATTTATATATACACATATATATAAATATATATATATACAGATATATATATATATATATATATATATATATATATATATATATATATATACATGGATTCACTTCATAACATTGAAATATCAAAACACTGAAACTCAAAACACTGAAACCAAAATACTGAAAGCTCAAAATACTGAATACTCAAAATACTGAAACTCAGAATACTGAAAACACATATTATGCGTAAACTCAGCTTAAACAACATAAATCATAACAATTTCTACCAATATATGCAGGGGCAAGCCCCTGCACTCTAATGGGGGCTGTGCCCCACCCCTGCTAATTAAATATATCAACTCCAAGATTGCACATAGTGTAGTTAAGTGCAATCTTGGAGTAGATATATATAATTAGTGCAGGGGCTTGCCCCTGCATATATTTGGTAGAAATTGCTATGATTTATGTTGTTTAAGCTGAGTTTACGCATAATATGTGTTTTCAGTATTTTGAGTTTCAGTATTTTGAGTATTCAGTATTTTGAGCTTTCAGTATTTTGGTCTTCAGTATTATGAAGTTTTGTCATTTTCATTATTATGAAGTTTCAGTGTTATGAAGTGAATCCATATACATACATGTATATATATATATATATATATATATATATATATATATATATATATTAGGAACGCCAAAAGACGAAAGCAAACTTAAGGGTTGTGAAGGGAATCGAGAGCATGTTAGGAATTATGAAGTGCTCGCAGGGTATGTCACATAAAGCTGCACAAGTGTGAGTAGAGCACTGCTCTCCACACCAGAGGCAGGGCTATACCAGTGGCCATAACATCGTTGAAGTGCTACGTCAACATTGTAAACAGACGGAATGTAGGACATGTTGCGACCACCTACACTTGTAACCCGCAAATTGTTCGTAATCCATAACAACAGGAAAAGCACGTATGTGCAAATATGAATGGATGGTGAGCCTGTGAATACACGAGGCGGTACAAAATGTGTGTAGAGCCCCAACACTCATGAGAGGGCAATGTGTAAAGGTGTGTCATGGCTGCGATATCAGGTGTATAATGGCTGTTATGCGGGGAAACTCAACACGGGTGTGCAGGAGAAACTATGGATATGCGAGTATGGACACAGGAGTGATAGGGTATGTTGCACCGGGTGCAATGCAGCGGCCCGTGGAGGTCAGCTAGTACGTAGGTGCAATTTCCAGATAGAGCGTTGTTTGCATGGAGACATGCGTGAATGGGCGTATCGTTGTTGGACGTTATGCGTCAGGTCTGGCAGCCCGGCACGTAAAACCTATACACCACCCATGAACGGAAAGGAGTTCTGCTGTGACAACCCCAAACCGGGAAGACACAACTACATGAAGACAACTATTTGTTGACGTACAGTCACAGTAACACAAACACACATCCTATCAACAGTAATAATATGAATGTGCACAGAAACAAACACAGTAGCAGGAAAAATAGGCTGTGCATACGAGTAATAGGTTGAATGACACTATCACATTCCAGTTAGCAGCGGCACCCCAGACATGAAAAACGTGCGACATCTGTCCGCTGCATAACGTGCAATATACTGAGCACAAGTTCACCGGAGTGAAGTGTCGGTGTCAGAACGACTAAGGCAATGGTATGCTGTTGAGGCAGGGATAAAACCAATACGCATGTGTAAGTGTCCATGTCCAGGAAATGTATAGGTTAAAGGACACACAGATGTATATATAAATAAAAACATATATGTACATATAGCTATATTAAATTACATACACATATATATCCATATATATATATACATACACACACACACACACACACACACACACACACACACACACACAAGGATATACTATGGATATATATAGATAGATATATATATACACAAACAACAGGTAGTAATATATACACATACACACAACACAAACTATATATGTCAGTGTAGATATACACATGTACATAAATAGGTTACTTCACAGCAATTAGGGGTAACATATTTACAGCCCAGGCATATGTGACTGGGAGGTCCAATAAAGAAATGTTGTACCCCCCACATCGCCCAGCTAGGCTGGACAGACATACAGACAGGCAATACAGATCAATACACTGCCGCTGTCCAAAACACCAGTAGGAAAGGACCAGTGGGAGAGTTCTGCAAGGTCTACACTTTAAACATGGATAACGGTGTCCCTTGCGGGACCCCAAAAATTCAGGGTTCCTGAGAATCTGCTGACATTAATAGGAACAGGATGTAGGTGTACATGGAACAGTAGGATGTGCAAGTGTGATAATACATGGGTTGACAAATGTACGACATGTGTCCCGAGATGGGGAGAGTGGGCGTTGTGTAGGGGTGTGTTCATACCCCAGCTGCGCTCACAGTAAGTATTTGTCATGACTGCTGTAGAGGGGTGCCAGGTAGGTGGACCATGGGTATGCATTAATGGGCTTAAGTGTGCAGGTGCTGGTTGGCAGAGATGTAGTAGGCCCGCCCAGTGGAAGTCATTAATATTCCTATGTAGGCATAGCATATGCCTACACCTCCCAAACCTGAAGAGCACATCTACCGGATAGTGTGTAAACCATTGGGGAATACAGAGAGACCTACACAGTGCCCTGTACCCGAGTAGCATGGACATCCATAGTTATGTATCAGAATGTACCAAAGTCCAAAGAAGCATTGCCAGAACTAGTGATATTAGGTGAACAGGTGGTGGAATACAGGTAATGACAGATGACAACATGTATGAGTCATAAGCGGCATGTACCTTGACAAACGTCAATGAATACATATGCTCTGTGACTGTGAATGTGTCTGGTTAATAGAACCAATCATCTAAATGTGTCCCGCAGGGTGTTATGCATTGTTCCTGATACAGTGTTCATTCACACCCATTGGTATGTGAGTTCTGCTACTGACGGAAAGTGCATAAGTTGCTGACCACCTCAGGTAGATGATAGCATAATAAAAGAGGTTCAACACCCATACGCCTGCGAGGGACACACCTGTCTGGGCAGTTGTGTCTTGCAAAATGACAGTTATGGCACATGGCCTGTGAGTTCGGGAAAGGAGGCTATATAGTGTGTGTAGTGATGTCAGACATCAATTTGTTTTATCAGTAACAGCTACATGTAATAGGAAACAGTATTCTCAATTATAATGCTACATGAAAAACCTTAACGTATGCAAACCGTGGAAGTCGTCCATTTACTACTGGCTGTGAGTCAGACCTCTCAACCAATTGGGGACAAATTTCAACAGAATCAGAGACAAGTCAAGAAAAACTCAAGGACAATCAGGGACACTTTTAAAATATTTGTGCTAGTAACTGGAAACATTGACAGAATCAGAGCATATCAATTAATACACATTTTCTGAAGTAAAAGAAGTTTGTAACTCTTAATTATTGTCATTATTCATTAAGTGTAATTCACCACCTTTCCTCCAAAAGTCAGTAGTTTTAGGAGGGATTAAGAGGGACAGAGTTAAAATTTGAGTCAAAATCAGGGACGTCCCTGAAAATCAGGGACAGTTGAAAGGTATGCTGTGGGTATGTGTTGCCTTCACACATGTGATAGCTCTACATATTTATTTATTTATTTATTATTTATTTTACATTTGTTGACCGGGCTAGTCTAACTGGATACATGTCCATTTTCAGTAGAGGCCCGAGGAGAAAAGCTCCACTGTAACAGTCTAGGGTAACACACTAAGAAAAAAATATATACAAGAGGATAACTAAACTACTAAGCAGGAGTTAGCAACTAATTAGCATACAAAACAACAGAACAGCAGTTAGTGAATCAAAAACACACAGCAACAACAGCAGTATTTAAATACAGAATTGATTTTTTTTTTTTTTTTTAGCATCTGGACTTGGACTTGACCTATCATGAAGAAAAAAGAACTAAATACTACCTGTGCAAGGCATTAGGTAGTGCAAAGTAAGTAGAGGTGATAGGAGGTAAAACATAAACAAAGTAAGTAGTGGTAATAGGAGATAAAATCATAAGAAAGAGGAAGTCACAAGCTGAAGAGAGTCAAGGGGAAAAATTGTAGTGATGGGAGCAGTGATATAAGCTAGATGGAGACAAGGCAGTGTGAGAGAAGGAGAAGTAATACTTGTCCAGATGATGGGTGTGTACAGTGCAGATAGAGGTAATGGGAAAAGAGGTAAAAAGATGTGGAAGTAGGAAACAAGAGTCAGTCAGGAGAAGAGCAAGGGCAGAGCCAGTGTGATTTGAGGTGGGTCTTTAAATGTTTCTTGAAAAGGGGTGTTGAGGTCAAGGTAGTAAGTTCACTAGTGAGCTTGTTCCAGTGTGTACCCACAGCATTTGAAAAAAGGGAGTCACCTGCTTTGTTCTGAGATTTACATGTGGCTACTAGAAGTTTATTAGCTGATCGTAGGGTAGTGAGATTCTTATAGGGGGAAATAAGAGTGTTAAGAATAGGTGCATTAGAAGGGAAATGGAGTATCCTGTGGGTAATAGTCAGTTGTTGAAGTAGAATGAGATTTTGTAGTTCAAGCCAACCTAGCTGTCTGAGATTTAAGCAATGATGAGTCCGATATGGGGCACCTGTAGCAAACCTAATGTTGTGGTAGGATGAGGCTAGTTTTGACAGGTTTGTTTTTGATAGGTTAATAAAGGTTGTAGAGGCATACAGTAGTGTAGAGATGAGATGTGTTTGAGCTAAAGATATCCTAGTTTCTGGTGTGAGAAATTGTTTAAGTCTATAGAGAGCACCTAATATTTTGTTAACTGTTTTTACAGTTAGATTGATGTGAGCATCAAAGTTGAGTTGATTATCTATTGTGACACCAAGCAGTTTTGTGGTGCTGTCAGGTGATATAAGCGTGCCATTGTTAGAGACAATAGTAAAGGAAATTGAGATGGACTTATAAGTTGGAGTAAACAATAGTAACTTAGTCTTTTTAGGATTAAGGAGGAGACAGATGTGTTTGGACCAATTTTCTGCTGCAGTAAAAACATTTTGGGTACATGAATGTAGTTCAGCAGGAGGCATTGCAGTCCAGATGAGTATGGAGTCATCTGCATACTGAATGCAAGTGGAGGATGGGAGGGAGGTATTCAGGTTATTAATAAAGATGGAGAAGAGGAGGGGACCTAGAATAGAGCCTTGTGGGACTCCAATGGAGACTGAGAGCTGGGAGGATAAATGACTGTCCCAGAGAACTGCTTGTTGTCTATTTGACAGGTAGGAGTTGAACCAGTGAATAGCCATTGTGTCAAGAGAAAGGGATTTAAGCATATCAATCATAAGATGGTGATTTTCCATATCAAATTCTTTCGAGAGGTCAAGAAATAATGCAGATGAGTATAGATTATTGTTGCGATTTTTGTTGATGGAGTCTATAAAGGAGAGAAGGGCAGTGGTGGTACTATGGAATGGTCTAAAACCGTGCTGTGAGTCAGCAAGTAGGTTATTATGGAGAAGGTGCTCTAGAAATTGTTGGTGGACACATCGTTCCATGATTTTAGCTATTGGAGAGAGTAGGGCTATAGGACGGTAGTTTGAAAGTTCAGTTGTATTTCCCCCTTTATGTAAAGGGATGATATGGGAGATTTTCCAGAGAGACGGAATAGTGGATTCGGTTATGGTTCTGTCTATTAAGATGGAGACTGGGAATGCTAGTACATCTACAGCTAGCTGCAGATACTCTGCTGGCAGTTTGTCTGCTGAGGGGGTACAAGGTTTAAGTTTTCAGAGTTGGTTGTAAATGAAGGCTGTGGATACTGTGTTCAACTTTAAAGAGGGTGTTTTACTATTAGGAGGGTTAAGTCCAAGGGTTGTGGGTGGAGTTAAGGTGTTAGCAAGAGAGGTGACTGTTTCTGAGAAGAAGTTATTGAAGGTGTCAGCAATTTTATTAGGAGGGGTCTGAGATAGGTTGGCAGGAGGTGGGTGTTTTTGAGTTTCCAGGGTATAGGAGTTTCTTGATTCCAGACCAAAATTATTGAGGGTTCTGTTGGGGGGTTTGTTGAAATTTAAAGTAGAAGTTTTTTTTTTTGTCAAGGAGTATAAGTTTCTTTGTGGTATTTCTAAGGTGTTTGAAATGTTGGTGGTCAGTGGGGTTTTTTGTGATTCTCCATTTTGCCCAAAGTTTATTTCTTAGTATCATTTTTTGCTTGATTTCTTTGGAAAGCCATGGAGCTGCTTTGGACCTTATTTTAATTTGATGAGAGGGGGCATGGCTGTCCAGAATTTGGAGGAATTTATTATTGAAATAAGTGACTGCTTCATTGAGAGGAAGGTCTTTGAGAGGTGCCCAGTTGCAAGCTTTAAGTTCTAAGAGGAAGTTGGGAAGGCTGAAATTTTTCTTACTGCGTATAGTTTGATATACTGACTGTGTAGGACTACTACGTTTTTGTTTGGAAATGTATGTAGGGAGGTGGTCACTAATATTGTCAGGGTGTATACCTGTTTTATATGCAAGGGGATTGTTATTTACAAGTATCCAATCAAGAATACTCTGCTTTTTGGTAGGTTTATGTATTCTTGTAGGGAAGTTTATGATTTGTTGGAACATGTAGAGGTTTATGAGAGAGGTGGGTTTAGTGGAACAGCAGGAGTTCCAATCAATAATGAGATCACCTAAAAGGATAGTTTCCTGTGGGATGGTAGAAGAGAGCCAGCTAAGGATATTTTCAAGTGTATTTATATTTTTCCCAGGAGGAATGTAGCAACACATAATGTACATTGCTTTGTTCTTATTAATCTGAAGTTTGGAGCAAAGGAGTTCAGCATTTGTAGGGGAGGGAGGTTGGAAGTCTATCAGGCTAATTTGTAATTCAGATTTATAAAGTATGGCAACTCCCACACCTTTTTTGTTTGGGTGATCGAGTCTTAAGATACTGTAACCAGGTGGGGTAATTTCATTGTCTTTGATTGCTGGTTTAAGCCAGGTTTCAGTTAGGCAGAGGATGTCAAATGAGTAGAGGTCAATTAGGGCATGGAGCTGGGTGATTTTATTTGTTATACTACGAATATTTAGGTGAGCAACTGAAAGTGAGTTGGGAGAAAAGGGGGATTTCATGGAGTTAGTAGTTTGGTCAGTGAGGGTAAGTGGAAAGGAGTTGTTAGGGCCAAGGTTGGGATGTATGTCCCCATGAACCAGTAAGAGCAGGAGAGGGGAGGGAAGTATTTGTGTGTATTTTGAGCTTTCTGGTTTTGTAGTATCTGTTGTGGTTTATTCGGTGAAACTGGGGAGGAAGGTATGGGGATGATGATGGCAGGGTAGTATATGGTATTGTGGTTGGGAGGAGAGTAGGGTTAGTTTGCTTTGATAATGTAAGGGACTCTGTCAGACTTAGGTTTTCATAGTAGGTAAGGGTGTAAGATATAACAAGGAAATTTGGGAATGTGAGTGAACACAGTATGTTAAGGTAAATTGAAGTATTAGGTTTCATTGTGCTGGAAGGAGTAAAATGGGTGTGGTGTTTGGAGGGAGTGTTGAGGGGGAGGTGTGGACGGTGCTAGGTAGGTTTGGAAGTGTGAAATGAGTGTGATAGGTGGTAAGATACTAGGGGGTGTGGCAAGGCAAGTATAAGGTTGGGGACACTGGGGATGGGTGGGAATTGGGGGTAGGGTAGGGGAGCGAAAAGAGCCCGCAGGGCGAATGGAGCGGGTAGACCCACTGAGGGAGTGGACCCAAGGAAAACAATCAGAGTAGATATGAAAGGTAAGGGTAGTTTGGATGTGAGTAGGTGGAAGGAGAGAGCCTTGAAAATAGTGAAATAAGCAGGGTAGATAGGTGAGAAAGTTCAGTATAGGTATAAGGGAAAAGTGGAGCTACAGTACAAGAGGTTGAGTCAGTCTGTGAGCCTGAAGAGTGGAAAGGTAGTTAGTGGGATAGCTTCTAGGAGAAAAATGCCACCTGGTGGCAAGATGCAGTACATCAAGCTAAAGGTTTTGTTAGGGAGGTAGCAGGTCAGGGGATTCAAGGAGGGAAAAAGAGTAAAGATGTACAGGAGGACAAGTGTAATAGGTGAGGAAATTGAGAGTAGAAAAGGGTTTTTGCTGCTGGTAGTCTTAGCTGGGGAGTGTACAATAAACCTGAGGTATAAAAACAAGAAATAGTAGTTGTATTGCCTGTAGGTTAAAATAACATACTTTCTTTTCCTTGCTGGACTGAAGCAAAGGGAATGAAAAGGTGCAATTCCTTAGTTTTGGGAAATGGACAGCAGTTGTTGTGGTGGGATGAGTCAGTAGGTCAGCAGCAGATAGGGCAGATTCCCAACTGTGAAACAGTATAACAGGTTGGATAGCTAGAATAATAGGTGGAAAGAGAAAAACAAAGACTTACAGTAAGCAGGCTGAAAACAAATTTCTACAATATACCACTGCAGAGCAATAGAGAAAGAAACAGGTAAGTCCTGACTTAGGTAACTAGTCACAGTTTTACTTGTTTGACATGGCAAAAAGAACTACATTCAAAACAAATTCAGTTGTGTAGGCACAGGAAGAAAAGGACTTTCAGTAGTGTCGTAATGCACCCTCTAGTCCATAGCTATACCATTCTGC
Organism: Protopterus annectens; assembly: GCF_019279795.1. Classification (NCBI taxonomy): domain Eukaryota; kingdom Metazoa; phylum Chordata; order Ceratodontiformes; family Protopteridae; genus Protopterus; species Protopterus annectens. The sequence continues at coordinate 375,560,344 of NC_056731.1, forward strand.
AGCATTGAGGTACTATCTGTAAATAGCAGTAATACGTTCAGGCACTGTAAGAGGAAATGAAACAAGCAGGCAAGGTCAGTGTGGGTGGAGGTCAGAAAAAAGCAATTCCTAAGCACATAGCATAATTGAGGTGCATAGAGGGTTTGGGCTGTAACAATATTACTACAATTCAGATTAGGCCAAGCACACACAACATGTATTTACATTCCAAAATGACCGCTCTCCAGTAAATACAAATAGGTACAGTAGGAAGCAGGCTGGACATAAGCTACGCTACTCTTATTATGTCATTTCAATTTGTTTGTGCTGTAATATCATGAAAATAAATAAAAATGTAGTGTTTTGGGGAAGGGAATTGGTAAAAATAAAACTGCCTTAGTACATAAATATGATATGTGTACGATAACATAGGTGACTATGCACTCGCAGAAGGCAGCAGGACCTCAGAGCGCTATTGCCTATGGCATAAATGTTCCACGTATAGTAATGCTACACAATTGCGACATTTAAGGAGTAAGCCAAAAAAATATCAGGGAAGAAACAATATAGGGTCTATAGTGCTGCCACCAGTCTGAACGGCCAAAGTGGAACCTGCTCTGTAGAACTGTCAGATGTACCAGGGCAGAACATACCTACAGCCATGCATAGTACAGAAATATACATATCGGAACAAATCAAAGCGTAGTCTAGCAGCAGTATAGTTGCTTATGCTGCTACATATGACATATCGACGTGTCAGATATACAAGACCTGTAACAAGCAACCAGTACAGACACATACAACATGAGAAGGTCCCCTAATCAGGACAGTTGCAATGGCTAGAGTATTGTCCATACCACTCAACTGTCCCTGAATGTCAGGTACGTCCCTGAGTTTGACTGAAAGTCTAACTGTGTCCTTCTTAATCCCTCCTAAAATTAGTGGCTGTTGAAGGAAAGGTGGTGAATTGCACTTTCTGACTAATGACAATAAGTAAGAGTTATAAACAACTGTTACTTCAGAATATTTGTATTAAGTCATATGCTCTGATTCTGTCAATGTGTCAAGTTAATAGCACTACTTTTGTAAAAGTGTCCCTGTTTTTCTTGACCTGTTCCTTATTCTGCAGAAATGTGTCCCCGATTGGTGGAGAGTTCTGGCATTGTCACATGTGATATGTGTGATGAGGGACTGTCCCATGCAAAGTGGGAAAGGTGTCACTCCTACAGTCTCCCGTTGTGCAATCTGAAAGGTGGTCAACGTGCAGTAGGTATGCGGTAGCATGACTCGGCAGACAGCTGCATTAACAAACTGAAGTCACATGTCAGCATTGCAGAGTATCGGTTCCCATGTATCAGGCAGATGGGTGCAGATCATATGAGGAACATGCATATAATATGATTACATCACTGGACAGGCCGCCGAGTCCGTACAGTCAAACGGCTGCTGTCGCAAAATGGTTACACATACCCGATACTGTAGTAATGTAGTCCGATGTAATACGCATCACAAGGGATTGCATACACCCAGCGTGAGTGATAAATGTAAGCGGAAATGTCGGAGAGCGAGCGGCTGTAAGCGTGTTTGTCTACCAGTATGCCAGTAGTGCACTGTCAAAGAAATGTGGAGTCTAAACGTGTATAAGGTGCTGTGACCAGAGGTCAGCAGTGCTTAACACTGTGCAAACCCACGCACAACAGCTCCCACCTGCTGGACTGTGCCTTACCCGGTTTGTATCCAAAGGGGTTGGCCTGTCTGCAAACAAAGAATCGCCCTATACACGTGATGGTAGAAGTAGCCTGCACACATAGCACATGTGAATTAGCAATAGACCATGGCATATGTACAGACAATAGACCGCAAACACCATACAGTGCAGACATCCAACAGTATAGCAATGTACTGGCAGATATGTCCAGACCACTGGTGTGTGCATGCCTGGCCATCCTGTGTTTCAGTGTGTGAGCATGCCCAGTATGACTGTTACGCATGTTGTCGACTGACAATATCGTCATACCATCATGTGTGTGAGCATGCAAAGTATGTTCAGCTGTATTGCATGTGTCACATGTCCAGATAGTTAGTACTGTGTTGCTGACCCCTCCATTCTACACAGACAGGTGTCATGCTGTGTCTGCAGGGTAGCTAATGGTCATGTGGCATTGACAGTTGCTACATGTCTGCATACCGCGGGGGACATGCAACCACAACCACAGTCCTGCACAGCACTGTGGGTGGTGCACATGACTCTCACATGTGTAGGTGTGACGGGGGCACAGCCAACAGTTGTACACATCTGCCGCTACTGTACTGGTCTGCCAGGTACTCCATGTCAGTGTGTGGCCCTACCTAAATTGCTGGTTGGAGAGATAACAGGGTACGTCAGTTCCCAGCTTTAATTACCAGCAGAGTGGTGTTGGATGTCCTAGCTTACACAACCTACATCAAACTGCCTGGCCTGCTGTCATCTGTGTGTGTCATAGGGGGTTGGGGTCAGTCATTGGGCATATCCATAGGCCATCGTATATCATTTGTCTGTATTGGTCCACATCTGTCCAGCTGCATGGAACGTGTGTGGGCTGTACGGACACACATGATGGTCAGCCCATAATCTGCAGTGGGTTAGGACACCCTGTGTACTACAGGCTACCATTGTGACCCCCGTATGTGCTACAGAGGTCATGGTGCCACTATGGATGTACACTGTCTGCCGCCCTAACATTTGGCCACCACAGTCACTTGTATGCTCACATACATACCATAGCAATGGGAAAATACACATTCTAATACAACTGCCACTTGTTAGGTCAATAGACATACCCTGGGTGTGTTCCGGACTTGAGGACAGTGCTGGAGTGCTGCCTATGTTGGATGCACACAGAGCACCTCCCATACATGGCTGAGCACAGGTACTGTCATGTTTGGCATCCATTGTACTGTGTGCGGGTCAGAGAGGGGAAATCCGTGGGTACCTACTGTGTCAGTGCATATGCCTTGTGCTGCCTCTTTGCCAAGGGCAGGTCATACTGTGCACGGGCTTTCGCCGACTGTGCCCTACTCAGGTAGTTCCTTCACCAAGTCACACTGTGCCTGTACAGGCCTTGGCAGTGATGTTGGGCTGTGAGGCCCTGCACCATGTTGCTCCTGCTGCAACTGTTACTGCAGGATAACATTGTGTAGCATGGCAAATACCATAACAACTTGTATGCATGTAGCTTGTGAATACTGCAGAGCTCCAATGGATGTGCCAGATACCAGAACTGTGAACCGAGCATCCCAAACACATGCACAAGTATATGTCTTGCCTGTGCATCCGCCTCAGTATGGTGTGAGTGTTCAGGTGTGTGTGCATTGCTGATGGGTGTTATCAGCCACTACACCAGTGTTTTCCTAGCATCCCCCACTAGGAAACTGTAGGGGATGTCCATATAGGTGTTGGTGTGCTACAGCTGTGTCAGAAGCCATATATCGGACACATCATAGCTTCCAGGGCAGACAGCACACACATTCAATCTCATGCCATGGCCATCGCATATGGCCTAGCTGTTGGAGGGTATGCCCCTGCATTGACTGTAGGCCCTACCCTGCTCCCTGGGTGGTGCTACGTGTACAGGCTATAGCACCCAGTACCCCAGGGTAGTCATCCATGTGGTTGAACAGATGCATATTGCTGGTCCACTAATCACGTGTGTTGAGGACATGTACATGCTCACTAGCATGTATTGACATGGCATCTGTGAACTGGTGCAATACTCTGGATGCAGATGCCTGTGAGATACCCATGATATCCCCAGCTGTGCTGTGTGAGGTACCTGTGGCTAGCACACCTAGGCCAACACATCCCATGGTATCCACTGTGATGGGTTTCTCTCGGCCTGTTTGATGTGTCAGGCACAGGTCAACAAGCTGCTGTAGGAGGTCTCTGTCCACCCCATAGTGCTCCAACATCCCCTGCCCATGTAGCTCCTGGTAAGTCACCCTCGGTCTATAAAGTCTTATGTCACCCCAGTAAGGGTTGTTCGGCAGCATACACATCCTCACTGCCCCAGCCTCCTGCACATGTTGGTATATGTTGCCTGCTGCAGCCCATGTCATTTGGTTGGACTGCATTGTGAAATGTCCCTGCAGGTATACACTGGTGGTGTAGAGTGTGGACGAAACCTGTGTGTATGCTGCTTGCTCGCATTAACGTACTGTTCATGTGTGGGCTGGCCATGTCATCTGCTGATTATGCTGATCAACACCTGTTTGTGCAGCCTGTACACCCTGACTACCCCACCACTGCTGTCATCCCTCCCAATGTCACCAGGCAGGTATAGACACACCCCTAGCTTAGGTGTGCTAAGGCAGGACCACTCCCGAGGCACAGTTCTGCAATGTACGTACAGTATGCCTGACCCCACTCCCATGCTGTCAACTATATTCGAGACCTGCACCCGGCTGACTACACACATACACTCCAGGGACCAGCAGCACACCCTGGTGATAAATGTGATACACCATAGTCAACCTCCTCTGCATAGTATAGTCTTCTAATGAATAGTTATATGACCCATACTGAACCTCCAACATATTAACCACTGCTCAGTGTCACTCAGATCCGTACACAACTGGCAACAGGTGCCTTACCATCACCATATTCGATGTCCCATGGTCTTCCCAGCAACAAAATAACCGGTGTCTACACAACTACAACCCGTGGCCCTGCACACAACAGACGATGTGCACTAACACCACGCCATGGCAGATATACATAGATCCCAGTTTATCACGTACAGATTATCCGGCACAAACATTCAATAGTGCTGATGTCCCCAGACATATGTTCACATCTATGTCCACCTCTACATCTACATATATCATATATATTATTTGTATACAGATATACATGGACATATATATATATATATATATATATATATATATATATATATATATATATATATATATACATATACATGTACACACATATGTAGATATGGCATTTATATCACAACAGCGGACCACATGACAGCAATGCATTACACAGGAATGAAAAGGAAATGACATGTGCCACCTGCATCATGTAGTGTTGTTACTATCAAGGCACGTGTGTTATGTTGCATCACATGGGTCAGACCATATCAAGGGTAAGAGTAGGGCTGCTAACAGTTACTCACCAGACCTATTGGTGAATGTATGTGTTGACAACCCAGTGTCTTGGCAGAATATGCGGGCTGTGGACACTATATAGGTCAGCAACAAAACAAACTGAAAATATCCCGCAGCTAGCCACCCACAGATACCAACACATACAGTAAAACTGCCAAACACACACACACCTGCCATGCCCTGGAATCGAGCATCTACCTGTCTAGTCTACCACACTACAGCATTATGCAGTAACAGAAAGTGCTACCGAGTTCTGGCATCACCGCACTCCCACAGGCATACTTCTAGGTGGATGACATCATCCGCAAAGGCAAAGACGCTGATAGGGAATGTATGTGGAGTGAGCCATCTAAAAGCATTACTCTGTCCCCAGGCAGCTGGAAACACACACACACACAAACACACACACACACTTGGCAGGGCTGTGAGTCGAACATATACCTAACTACTGTATCACACTTCAGCATTACGCAGTTACAGAACACGCCACCGAGATTACTGGAACACAGCGCTCCCAGAGGCATACTTCTAGGTGAATTACATCATCCGCAAAGGCAAAGACATCGATAGGGAATGTATGTAGAGTGAGCCGTCTAAAAGCATTACTCTGTCCCCAGGCAGCTGGAAACACACACACACACTTGGCAGGGCTGGGAGTAGAACATACACCTAACTATCTTATCACACTACAGCATTACGCAGTTACAGAATGCGCTACCGAGATTACTGGAACACAGCACTCCCAGAGGCATACTTCTAGGTGAATGACATCATCCACAAAGGCAAAGATGCCGATAGGGAATGTATGTGGAGTGAGCCGTCTAAAAGCCTTACTCTGTCCCCAGGCAGCTGGAAACACACACACACACACACACACACACACACACACACACACACACACACACAGAGGCACACACTTGGCAGGGCTGGGAGTTGAACATACACCTAACTACCTTATCACACTACAGCATTACGCAGTTACAGAACACGCTACCGAGATTACTGAACACAGCACTCCCAGAGGCATACTTCTAGGTGGATGACATCATCCGCAAAGGCAAAGACGCCGATAAGGAATTATGTAGAGTGAGCCGTCTAAAAGCATTACTCTGTCCCCTGGCAGCTGGAAATACACACAGGCACACACTTGGCAGGGCTGGGAGTCGAACATACACCTAACTACCTTATCACACTACAGCATTATGCAGTTACAGAACGCGCTACCGAGATTACTGAACAAGCACTTCCAGAGGCATACTTCTAGGTGGATGACATCATCCCCAAAGGCAAAGACACTGATAGGGAATGTATGTGGAGTGAGCCATCTAAAAGCATTACTCTGTCCCCAGGCAGTTGGAACACACACACACACACACACACACACACACACACACACACACACACACACTTGGCAGGGCTGGGAGTCGAACATACACCTAACTACCTTATCACACTACAGCATTACGCAGTTACAGAATGCACTACTGAGATTACTGGAACGCAGCACTCCCAGAGGCATACTTCTAGGTGGATGACATCATCCGCAAAGGCAAGGACTCTGATAGGGAATGTATAGAGAGTGAGCAGTCTAAAAGCATATTACTGTCCCAAGGTAGACGTAGACAAACACACGGCAGTGGTGTGAGCAGGACAACTGCCTATCTACGGAGCCCTATTACAACACTACATAGATACGGGATGCGCCACAGACAGTACAGCCTTCAAGACAGTCAACCAGTGTGTTCAATGTAGGCATCCATCGTGACATGAAAAATGGACATCTGTTGCCTGGATGACCACCATCGCTATACAGGATGTCAATGGCCATGCCCATGCACAGAAGCACATCACCGACACAAGGTGTCACTGGGCATGCTCACACACTTAGTATCACACGTCCGTTTGGAATGTACTGTGTGTCCATCTACACAATGGCATACTGGGCATGCTCACACACTTAGCAGTTGCAAAGGGCCATCTTGCATGCACACGGATTCTAAACACGGAAGGGCACAGTTTGGAATGTACTGTGTGTCCATCTACACAACGTCATACTGGGCATGCTCACACACTTAGCAGTTGCAAAGGGCCGTCTTGCATGCACACGGATTCTAAACACGGAAGGGCACAGTTTGGAATGTACTGTGTGTCCATCTACACAATGGCATACTGGGCATGCTCACACACTTAGCAGTAGCAAAGGGCTGTCTTGCATGCACACAGATTCTAAACATGGAAGGGCACAGTATGGTGTTACTGTCCCCACGTACATGAAGGCCACTCACATGTACTGACCAGTACACACTCAGGAGCCATCACAGATGTCTCAGGTGCAGATCACAGAGGTACACGCCGCAGTCTACTATGTAGCCCTCAGACATCACCATGTTGTTGGAGCAGCAACACACAGCCATACATTACCACAACACCATGTGACTCATGACCAGTGAACTGTACATAGGTCTACAGCAACTGTGCAGACTACACATGTACCGACAGGGTTCCATCATGTGTTATGCATTGCAATGATACCACTGTACATAACCAGGTTGGCTCTACACATAACAGGGGCCCTGGGTCTTACACAGCTGTGACAGATGACTGTTGCTGTACACCAAAGAACACACATGTTTGGATATGACATACATGTAATTGCAGTGGATATGTGCATGGACCACACATACACACACACACACAACACATATGTAAATAGCATAGCTTTTGCTGTCCTCCGTGCAGACAAGTGGCTACAGCAATCACATGCATGCAAATGGAAGGTAGGTCCATGGCTGTTGAATGCTAACAGTACATGAGGTAGCAATGCTGACCTTGGACACATTCCCTCTGTACTAGTTACCCATGACACCCATCATATCATACAACAGTCCATGTGTTATGTACGTCATCACACGTCCACCAATTGCAATGCATACAAACATGGTTTCATGACAGGCATGTAGGACCAACACACATGTACAATTAGTAGTGTGCATGCAGCTACCATGCATGTGCAGTAGCTGATGTATGTAACTCATCTGTGCCTAACTACAACATGCAGTTGCAATGCAGCCCCATCATTGACACCTGTATATGGTGAAATACTGACAGTACGGTAGGATGTACATCAGGTATGGATGGATGTGTGTACATAAAGTGGTGATCCACCTTTGCAGATGGATGTTTGCTGGGAACGGCGCACAGGTGTGTCACACTCCATCCTACCATTACATGTGCAAACAGTACGCTATGTTACTGTTACTTGATGGTGAAGACATAAAACCTACACAGCGGTCAGGTGTTACTGACTGTAAGTCACTTGACACCTGTAACACTTACATCCTCCCATGTGCATATAGCAGCACAATTGCCGAAGGTAGCGTTGGTACACATAATGCGGCCAACACTGCTGCATGTCTGTCAGATGTATCATCATATAGCAGGTGTATCATTCACAGTACTGCCATGTGTGTTTGCTTGTGTGACCATATATGCCACATATGGTGGGGAATACATCCCAATTGTTACACACCCCTGTGTGGTGTGTGTATCACACACATGTCAGCTATCCGTATGTGAATGACATTTGTGGACTCCACAGTGTGTGTGTGTGTGTGTGTGTGTGTGTGTGTGTGTGTGTGTGTGTGTGTGTGTGTGTGTGTGTGTGTGTATGTATGTATGGCTGTCTGGTGCATGGAGTGAGGGTGTATGCTACCATACAGAACACACAGGATCCCTAACCCCTCATGGTGATGCAGTCTACTACCCTGTTGATGTCATCGGTCTCAGCCGTACTGGCTACCTGTACATGTTCATTCTCTGTGTTGCATCATGTGGGTTCACAGTACTGTGAGGGTGATAGACAGGGGTCCTCACCTCAACACTATGGAGTGTGCATTATAGTGTTGTTGACCCCGTGAGTGTGGGCAGGTTCCTGTAACATGACAGGGTATTACTGCTACACAGTGAGGCCTCATGCTATCAAGTGGCCTCTAACGTTATCATTGGCTGGACCACTGTGTACACCCTCTGCACCATGACAACATACCTGTGATGTGACCTGGTATGGATGTCACGTCTCTAGCCACTGTAGCCTATTAAACAGCCCACATGCTTCTGGATCAGTATATGTGTGGACATCTGTGATATGTTAGCCTTTCCAACAGTCAGGTTGAGGCTATGTATAGCATGCTGATATTGCCATACGTGCAAACACTACTACCTGTTGACACATGCAAGTAGACCATAAGGAGGGAACCAGGGCATCATTACCAACATGCTGTTACTGTTGTTACCGAGACACATACTGTGAACATATAACAATGCATGATAAACCTGTACTACAGGGTATGTCTGGTGCATGTCAACAGTACACAACTAATGTAATATACACTTCTCTCACTATTCTGTTCACCCTGTGCATCAGACCATTTGAGCATGTCCCTGCACCGATGGTGTGGATGACAGGGATGCGGCACAGGCTTCATCATATGCACAGGGTGATAATGTTTGCCAGGGGCATAGGCTGCACCAATGGATGACATCATGTGTGTGGGTAAGGGCCGGTAATCTGATTGGACATGTCTGGTCATATGCATGTGGGTGTTGCGGTGCCCTACAGATGTGTTTGCCGTGTGCGTGTATGTGTGCACACAGTTCTGCCTTTTGTGAGGCCTACACAGGGCTATTATTGACAGCTCCAGATTGTACAGACCAGGATGTACAGCTCACTGTGTCCGGCCATGGCCACGTGACCTGTGCCTGCCAGGGGTTGCACGGGCACTACCAGGCAGAGGTACAGATTGGCTACTGTCTGACGACACATGTCCACTGGAACTGTGTCCCCACTGGGAATGTCCAGGGCCATGTCCACGTGGCCTGCTGTGTCCTGGTGTGGACAGCGCAGCACCAGCCACACTGCTACTGCTACCGGCACTATGGGAGCGGGCATGTGAGGTGGCACGCTCACGATGACCTTCACTAGGTGGTGTAGCTGGCCTATGTCCACATGGCCTATGCCTCACTCTTACCAGATGTTCCAGCACAGACAGCTCACGCTCATGGATTGCCATGCCACGGTCAAGGATTCCGACCATGCCACCCAATCGCCTGTCCAGAGCATCAGCAATCTGCTGTTGAGCATTTGTCAATGCCTGGATGTTGTCATTTAGAGTACGGATAGCAGCCCTCTGCAGCCTCTGCCCTTCTCTGTTCTGCCATTCAACACGTGCCTGTGCTGCCATTACAGTCTGGAACATGTATCTGGTGGCACCAGCTGCTGCGCTCTGTCCTGCAGGTGCATGTCTGCCAGAGGTCCTCCTACGGGCAGCACTGGCCACATGCCTCTGTGGCACATCTGCAGTCATTACACTGACACCATGGTATGGAGACACGCCTTCTGCAGCCACCACACGTTCCTATTCCACGCTAACAGTGGCTGACTGTCCTTCCTCTATGGCCACTGGTGATGCGGTATATGTTGGCAGCAGAACTGTGTGCAGGGAAGAGGGGGACATAGCTGGGATGGCAACCATTGGCACAGATTCAGCCCCTGACAACCCTGCCTGTACCTCATGCATATGTTCATCACTGCTCGTATCTGGGGGACACTAACATCAGATGGACCGCAGGAGGGTAACGCACCTACATCACCTGTGAATGCAAAGAAAGACTCTAAATTACAATAGACACACACACACACACACACACACACACACACACACACACACACACACACACACACACACACACACACAGACACACACACACACACACACACAGACACACACACACACACAGACACACACACACAGACACACACACACACACACACACACACACACACACACACACACACACACACACACACACACCATGCATGTGATTTGACAGACAGCATGCAGCATGCATGTGATACAGCAGACGGCATGCAGCTCAGACATTAATAGTGTTAGTTAGCATACCTCCCTGGGTTGCACACAACAGCAAGCAGGTGTCATATCAGTAGCCATGCAGTTCACACAATCATGGTAGTAAGCATGCATCCCCATGATACACCATGTGGACCAGAACAGGTTAACAGTACACATGGCTGAAGTGACCTTGACATGTAATCTGCTGACGTGTGCATTAACATGCATACATGTCTGACACAATGGTGTCCTGACACATGTACAGTGTTGTAATGGGCATCACATTGCAGTGTTGTCTATATGCCCTACAGATAGAATGCATGTTTAGCAAATGTGCATGAGCATGGAAGGGTAGTGTGAGCCATCTACATTGCTATACAGTGTGAAGTACAGACACTGTGCCATTGCATGGCATCATGAGGCATCTATATTGCTATACAGTGTGTAATATGCACACATTGCATAGCCATCACTGCATGCATACCCATGACATAACTGTGGATTGTGACCCACGATGCTGAGTTGTATACACACCAAACCATGCTGTGTCATGTGACAGGTCACTTGTAGACCTACAGATGACACCCCTGCACAACTACTACAGAGTCTTAGCTGCCTGGCAACCATGTCCACACATGGCAGACTTGTCAATTCACCATGTCCCACATGACATTGATGTACCATGCACACGAGGTGCACAGCTAACAGTGATGTCCTACAGCAGCAAGGGAAATGTACAGTATCTGTGGCCTGATGTGGTGTCAATGTCTGTGGAAGCTGTACAGGTGACTACTGTCATGCTATGGCACAGTTGTGATGTTCAACACATCTTATATGGTAGACTTAAGTGGCACCTCCACTAGCTGTGCACAGGCTTTTAGAATGTCAAGTGTACCACATCAACTGTATAATCAGTCAACTAAGGCTATAATTGGACCATGTGTGGACAATGTGCAACAGGGTGTATACACATCACATCTACTGTGTGGCTACATGTCTCTGGCCACCCCCTATGGCCATGTGTAAACATGTGTTGGCCAAATGTTTGTGATGGTCATCTATCTCACATGTCTGTGTTGTCCCATATGACATACACCCATAGATGTCAGATATGTCACCATCTACAGGGCTATGCAGACAACGGGTTGTATGTTTGGTATGTGCTGTATGTGTTATGGGATAGTGTGACAATATTGCAGCCAGAACACTACATGTCTGGGACATGTCAGATGGCACATCACAATGTGTGCACCCATTGCAGGGGCATATAACACAATGGTGACTCCTGTGGGCTGCCCATATCCCAGCTCACTGTGTGGTACTGTTTGTGTACCACACATGTGTTGTTCCAATGTATAGTACATATGCCTACATTGTACAACACCTCCACCACTGTATGCACAGCTGTCCACACATATAGCAATGACAGATAATGTGGTTTCATATCGGTGTATCATTTTGTTTGTATATGTTCCACATGGGTAGCCAGTGTGAATGATGAGAAATGAGACCTGTATATCGTGACTGGACCAAACATCAAGTGTACAAGTGTTAACTGGCCACATGGTGAATAGATCTATGCTTTAACATGCCTGATACTGATGACAGTCTCACCTGCAATGGACTGATGTCTGTGCGGCATGCCAGAGGTACCTGTATAGGGGTGACACAGCAGTTTGAACATTATCCATGACTGTATGACAGCCATAGAGTGCACTGTGCATGTTAACACATTTGCCTGTACAATAGCATATAGTATGCACATGTGTGCATACACAGGGTAGCATACTGTAGTATGCAGCATGTGTGTAAACATACCTTGCATATGATGTTACATTACATAATGTACAGTGACACATGCAACTAAATGGGATATAATAGTCATATGTGCAGTACTGACTTACCAGGCAAGTCCAGGCTCATTGGTTGGGAGACACCCACCTCCACGATGGCAGCTAGTGTTTGTGGATGCTGTTCTGAGGGTGTCCCCAGACTGGCCAGTAGCTCCTCGGTGTGTGTGAGTGGGGGCTGGGTTGGTGGCCCACCACCTGGCGATTGCAGTGGCACTCTGTTTCGCATGTCGTATCAAGTCCGTGCAGTGTCTGCACACCTGCTGGTAGGTGCGGTTATGGCCACCCACATCATTAACCCTCCTGCGAAGATCCTGCCACAGGTCATCACACTACTGGGCATGCTGTGGCACATGGGTAAACAACATCTCGTAGTTCTCATGGAGGTACGGGATAAGGACATCATCCTCCTGCTGGCTGTACACTGGCAGGCGTGAATGAGGCATTATCTGTAAGACATAATGAGGGTGACAGGTCACAGTATTACAGAGATGTACAGAGATACTGCTGCACATACATTTGTAGTAAATCTAGTACATCTGCACAGTTATCTTTGCAAACTGACATGTTTGTGTCACACACATATAACAACTGTTATGCATTGGATATCATCACCATATATGTGTGTGTCACCTCATTACATTGTTCATACTCCATGTGAATGCTGTCTTGATGTGGGCATGTCTGTTTGCCTGCACTGGTGTTCTTACCTATCAGCACATGCCTGGATGTGTCCAGAGTAATGCTGTTGACCTTGATGCTGTGTATATGTCACATATCAACACATACACTGCCTTAATGGACTTGAGCAGTGACAATGCACACATACGCATGGAAACCTTTACATACATGTGTTTTGCCATATACATTTACACGGCACTGTACAGCAGTTCAACATCCTGCCACGGATCGCCTGTGTTGCACATGTGATAGACATGTGACAATGGCTAGTCGGACATCATTCGCAGGGATGGTTATCAACTATAGCATGTACAGGCAAGGTTTCCTAGCTGTATCTGACAGCCATTTTGCCACCGCAAGGTGCATCAGTGCCACATTACTGATCCAGACAGTTGATAATACATCTACCATGCGGTCATCACACCATGTATGACAGAGATGACATGTGCAGCTTTGATGGACAGGGTTGCATGGTATGGCAGGAGTATGTCACATGTATGGCACAGGGATCTGTCCAGCATGTGGCAATCCTAGTAGTAGGACGGTGGCTGTGCATGACGTATGTCTTTCAGATCAGGATATGTACGTGTAGCCTGTCCAACATCATAGTGTAGCACATGTCTTTATGCAAGGTAGCCAGCATGCTGCATAGTGGGGTGAGGAATGTGAAGGCTGGTATCGCCCATCCACGGATGACCAATACCCCTTAAAGGTGATATGTGATCCAATATTGGTCACCCGAGTGCTGAGTATGCCTGTCCAATGATCTCCATACTCATGGATGGCACCCTGTCATGACATGGGTGCCTCGTATGACTAACTAAGAGGCCTGGAGACATTACCAACTCAGGGAGGTGAACTGCACAGCACCATCCCTTACACCGTGTCCATAATGTCGACCGCAGCCTAAGTGGTAGTTAATGGGTACAGGGATATTCACCTAGTGGTGCCAATGCTGATATCATCTGTCAGAATGTGCACATATGTCACACACCTCACCCACAAAGCCCATTCTGTATGTTGTTCACAACACTGAGACAGCTATTGCTCATAGGTCATGGCCATTCACATCCTTACATACACAGATGCCTCACATTTGTCTGTGTGGTATGGGCTACAATGAGGGGGGAGTAGAACACATTAACCCTGTTTTACTGTAGCTGCCACTGGTGTGATATGCACATGTTACTCTGACACCTTTTGTAGTGTTGATTCTGTCAGCAGACCACTGGTAGAACACTCCTGTGACATACAAAGGTACATGTAGTCAAACATCTGTACTGCCATCTACATCTGTACTGCTAACATCTACGTTGATAATGGTTCATGGACTTGCAGACCATACTCAGCAGGGAAATAGTGCGGTGCATCCAATTATGACTGTCATCACCACTTGTGGGTTGATATTATCTAACACCCTATCTGTATTGCATTTTCATGCTCAGCACTTGTTCAGAATTTGTGAGCACTTCATGAGCTACTAATTAATATAGCACTCATTCCAAACCATTTCTCACAAGTACACTGTCTGTCCTTACATTTCCAGCTTGCTTACAGTACAACAGCGGTTGTACACACATAACTCACATATCTTGTGAGACATGGTTGAATATACAGGCATGTCCAACTGTCACGTACCAGTGCTATTGCCTGTCTATATGATGAATATGGCATACATGTGACAATAGAGCAATTGTCTCATGTACACAGTCAATACTCACCTCCCAACATACGACACTGCAGCCTGTGGGAGATGCACATATGCAGCCATGCTGACTGTAATGCTGTCACCAACCCTGACTGAACCTGACAGTCATGTGGGGACATGTAACATTTGCAGCACACCCCACTCATCACATAGTCTCACAAGATCTCCACCACCACAGGCCACACATACGAGTACAACTTGTGCAGTCCCTCTCCATACTCTGTGTAGGCACCAAAGGCAGCCCCCATCACCAAACACAACAACAATAACTTATAGCCCACAGACTCATGTGTGCCCATCACATACAGCCAATAGGGTGTTATAACATACACAACACACCAGTCATAGGTGACTCTGTAGGCGGTTACACTGATGTCCCACTCAGCAGGCTACACAAGGCGATAGCCACTTACATCTAGCTGTCGGGTAACTGGTTCTGCAACATAACCTATGCACCCATGCCACACCTTACCAGGTACAATTTGACTGTCATTCTCCATGTTAGTGTGACTGCCCTGAGATGCAACTTCACAGACTACATGTGCAGGGACATGCAATAGCTCACCGGTCTTGTAGCCCTAAAGGTATGAGCCAAGCCCTGGGGAGCATTATGCATTCAACTGGACTTGATACCACTGTACAATGACTGACTGTTTCACTTCAACAGTTGCCTATGCTTCTGCTATCATTCCACAGGCATCCGGTATCTGTCCGCTTTGACTGACATGGTCAACAAAACACGATGCTTTGGCACAGATCACCTGCACCTGTCAGCTCTGGGAGTACAGATAACATGTAAGGCTCTTGCTGCTCCTATACTGCCTGTCTTGCACAGTTTCCAATAACATTCACCACCAGAACGGGAACAGGCAAGCAAAACATTTGGTCATGTGACTCAATGCTTGATATCTTCATCTCTGACGCATGCAGGCAAGGCATTCCTTATAATGAACCACTTCAATATCTCTGCAGTGACTGGGACCTGCATCTAGGCTCTGCAGAGTACACCTGCAATGACAGGTTATACACAGACCACACCTTTCAGTCATGTAACCTGGACCGGAACACTCACAGCTGAGGTGTTCCCATATTCCACTATGTTGTACACACATCCTAGCTAGTTACTTAGCACAATGCATCAGAGGTGCTCCACGTGCAACTAACTGTGGCCAGAACTGCTATACACATTGTAACATGCTACAGATTCAACAGCACCTCATTTCTTGGTGTACTGGACAGTAGAGTTCAGACAGGTACTACTGATGTGAGACTGACACTACCCCACACTTAACTGGGATAGCCACTCATGTGCCGACACATTAGGCCAATGCTGTTCGGGATTAATAACCTCCACTCGGCTGGATCAACCCATACACACCACCTCCAAGACCAACAATATCCTAGATATGGACACTACCAACATGTGACTGGTGTTCCACACCTGGGGTTATCCCCTCGTTGGTGGATTCCGAACATATGCTAATCACCCTTGTTATCCAAATCTCGGCACCACACCCTTCACGGCATATACAGTACAAGAGTACTACAATGCCTACTACAGACGTCTTATGACAGCAGTAGTTAACGTCATGACACCCGTGCAGATGGACAATGCACATACAAACGCTGAAACATACCCCAGTGCACTTCATTAGAACTTACACGACTGCATGGATCATGCTATTCCAAACAGAGCCATGATGGTACCCACCAGATAACAGACACCACTCTGGGGTTCCAGTTCCATGGACATAATTTACAACAAAAGGTGGAGGCTGTTGCAAAGTGGAGTACAATCCCATGGGTGGGGTAGCTCACTGGTCAGCCTCAGTAGGGCTATGGGATCCCTCATCACATACTCCGAACCTAGCTACGTAAACATTACTGTGACACATTCCAGGGTGTACCACAAGGCATTATGGAGGTATGTCAGTAGTCAATGGCAATACCCACATCTGCTCTGACATACAGCAGTTACTCAGGAACATTACAGAACCGAGTGATGTTGGCAACATGCTGGCGGATGGGTTCAATGCTAACATTACACCCTCTCACTCCCTATGGGGCTACAATCCATGCAGGAACATTGCGGTGTCCCTGTGGTCACAACTACACAGTACTAACCTGCACTCTCTAAGGCCTAGAACACTGACTCCATGTGACCGTCCAACATCCCAGGCTGTGATTTACACAAACCTCTGAACAACATGTCTTGCCACTTGGCCACCAGATTCAGTAATAGCCTTGGATCAGACATTGTGTCCCCTGAATGGCACACAGCAACAGTTATCACACTCCACACAGGTGGCACCACAATGAACGAGAGGGACTATTGCCCTATACGCCTGACTGGACTGTTCTGCAAGGCTATGGGGCACATCATCATGGAAGTAATTCACAGAGACATTGGTGGGCTCCAGTCTTTTGATGCCACCCAGGTTGGACTTGTTAGGGGCAGAGCATGGCTCCTACACCTGGTGGACTCCTTTGATAGAGTTACCAGGGTAGTTGATGATGGTAAGGGGGTTCACAACAGCCTACATTGTCCTCTCATTGACTTTCAGCACCGTTCTCCATTCTGGTATTGACAACATACACATCCACCTGCACATCAACCCCTGTGTCTCAAAGTGGCTCACGGACAGGACCCACACAACGAGGGTAGTATACCATAGTACCTAGTGTATTTCAGTTATACTTGGCGTACCACAGTCCTCAGTCATAGGACCCCTCATGTTCGGTATATGCTTCCCTGAGGTACAGGCTAGCACAGAGGGACTTTCCCTGACTAGCTTTCCAGACAACTGCATACAAAGCACCATGATTGATCCACCAGCTGATACTGACTCCCTCCATAAGGGTGTCACTGTGACGGATACCTGATATCAATATCATGGCCTCAAGCTGCATGACACAAGGTGCATGAACATCCCCTTTGCATTACACCAATCACCTACTGACTATCACATAGGTGGTAGTCCCCTACATACATGTCACATTGTACGTGATCGTAGTACACACATATGTAGTACCCACTCCTTTGATAACCATATTGCCACTGTGGCGTGGATATCCTTCTATGTGGCCACCCTTGTCTGTACTGGGTTTGTAGCTGGAACATAGGCACCCATTGCACCTCTGAACTCCTGACGTATACACACATTCAAGGGTACAACATCCCGTTTAGGGTGTACCTTATGGAACAGCTACAGCTGTACATACCACAACATTAACACGCCATGAGGATTATTGAGCTCCGAAGGTTGACGTATGCGGCAGAACTACGGACACCACGACTGTACACATTTGCATACTGCATACTCAGGGGTGACCTCTGCTGAACAGACAGGGCCCATGTCCACAAAAATATTCATGGATATACTCCACATAAGCGACATAAGCAAAAGCCACTGAGAGCAGCATGCTCATGGATATGTGCACACACGCAACGATGGGATGTGCTTGAGGGTTACATTCCCAAACCAGACACTCACCATGCTTTGGAACATGATTCCTATGTACATCACACAGGGACACTCAGTAGCACTGTTCATGTGATACCTCCCTTGGTGGATGGGAGACACACATGTAGGCCAGGGATCACTGCAGTGGCTGTACTGTGCAGAGAGGTGCAGGTAACACATGGCTCTGCTGTTCACAGATAGGGCACTACCCTAGAGAGATGCTGCTGGTGTAAACACTGTAGTTGGGCTTACACATAGACTTGCCAGACTGCATAGTACCCCACTATGAACCTGTGAAGCTATTACATGTCCTTTGTGCATGGTTAATTGAGTAGCTCTTCCATTTCGATTAGCTATCATGCTGTTACAGTGTCCCGTTACTACAAGCCATATGTATCCTGTTATTGTATATTGTACATGCCAATAGACGATACCTTTGGCATGCATGATATGTCTGTTATACTGTGTAGAATATCTGACATATCTACCTACAATACTGTACATTACATATATTTTACATATCATCCCATAATGCAAAGCATACTTGCCAGCGGACCATCTTAGGCATGTCATTGTCATTATATGCCCATACACATGCCTACTGTGACAGTGTATCAACATATACTATCCCCTGCTATGGCACGTACTTGTTGGACATACCCTACCACTGATGGCGGGTGGTATGGAATTGTTCTGTTTAAAGTCCTCATGTAGCATCCCTTGTGGTGTCTGTGATGTTTACCTTGTGGCCCACTGCAGGACACACAATTTCTACAAGCGTTACTATGCTTAGCAAGACATCACTACATAATACCTTTTCCCACTTTATGCATTGCGGACACTTTTAATTAATACAAAACAGGCTATACATACACTAACATACTGAGTGTTCTACATACCTTGTTATCGTTCCGAACTTTCATAACTATCTCTCTTACACTGTTTAAACAGTTCTATGGTATGAGCATACGGTTTTAATGTCTGGCAAGTCATCCTTATATACGTCGATACCTGTAACGTGGTTTTCTGCCGCCAATTGGTGTTCCTGAGTGAATTATTACTTGCACATCAGCTGTGCAGCTACTCCATTCACCAATTACGCGGCAACAGTGGGGTATAATTGAATTCTCCACTTGGGCGTTGCCCATTTGCCCTACCTTTGGGGAGATGGCCTGTATTGTGTTTTGTTGTGTGTAATTGCAACTGCTATGTGTAGAGACATGGATATTTTGGATTCATGTCCCCGTGGATTATGTGTGACGGCTAGAGTATATGGTTCTACATGTGAGTGTACCTGTCATCCCAACCGTCTAATAAGGGACTATTGCAAACAAAACCTGTAACATCGCTGTTTGTTCCATTATAGAACGGCTACGATTTCACATGGTGCTTTTAAAAATGTGTCTCTCACAAGGTATGTTAACGCTTCTGCAGATGTAATTGAGTGACTGGATGTTTGTGCTGTAATTACAGTCTGTATTGCTATAGTTTCATGTGTGGGGGATGTAGGTGGGTGTATGTAGCATATACAGGTTTGTGGGGCTTCCATTTCTACATATTCCATATATGTGTGTGGGCTCCTTCCCTAATTAAAGACCTATCAGTTAGTAGACTTTTGTTATGGGCATATACATTTGGCCATTGTTAATTGGTTTCTATATAGTATGCAGGTGAGGTTAATACTTCCATACCTCTGGAAATACAGTGATATGTAAAGGAATGTTACTAAATGACAGCTGTCCAGTGTATTTCTGTCCCAGATATTTGCACTCATTGCAGTTGTGTTGGTAACTGAACCTCTTTGGCATGGGTTGCCACCTTTTCAAATGGCCATTGTGGGACACTTGCCATAGTGTGGCAAACACATAGGTGTTTACAGGTCGACACATACCCATGGTCAGTACACAGGATAGCACATACTTTTATCCTGAATACATACTTATTGTTGTAGGACTTTGGCTACTTATCATATTGCATGTAACATTTACATTTCTTACATACAGGCATAACTATTTAATGCAACTATTACATAATATATGGGACATAATAATGTCCTACAATCTTGGACATTTGCCCTTTTTAATGTTTTATGTCAGGACACAACTGCCCAGGGAGGGGCTGTCCCTCCTAATGTGGGACAGGTGGTAACCGTATGCCTACGGCTAGCTATAACTACACCTACCGTAATGATCTACCTCCAAGTTGGCACTAACAGACACACGATGCAGACACACACACACACATTACAGTCACATGGAAACGCACACAGCACCCTCAACATACACATACACAGACTACGGCAATCACAAACACAGTTGAACATAGTACCTACGTGGACCGCAACACCAGCAGCGGTAACTAAATGTCCCTTCATATCGTGATAATATTACTCGCGGTTCTAGTGTTCCAGTACTGTGTTCTTTCAGTCTTTCAGCCTTGTGGCTACACGTGTCGGTATGTGACACATTCCATAGTTGGCGGTATTCTATTTATTTGTACCTCCATGGTTGTGTGCAGGTCGATGACCTGTCTATATATTTGCAGATATCGGTGAATCCGTATATATCAACATATATCTCTCTATCACCCTTTTTATCTGTATTATATATACGTATATATATATATATATATATATATATATATATATATATATATATATATGTAAATATCTGACAGAGAGAGTGACAGGCAGACTACACCTTTCATTGTGTACTTGTCGGTGTATACTGTTTGAACCTGTCACATTACACACCTGCCGTAGGTACATCTTGGCTACCATAGTGTTAGGTGATTGTGTACATGATTGCGTGTTCTACTCCTGGCAGTGGTCATTTTACCCTTCAGAGCAGGCACTATTAGTACAGGGGTGAACAATGCTGGTTTCACCTGTTCTGGACATCATTGACCGTGATCTGCGCGATATTCAGAGAAGCTTAGCCCTGTTTCGCGCATATCCGTATAGTCATATTTAAACGACGCTTACCAGCACTGGGCAATGCATATTTCCGCTAATGTGTGCTAAACATGATCTGATGACTTGCATCCGACATGCATTATTCGTGCCTTCGGGATTACGTTACATCCCTTGCAGGATGTGGGACCGGGAACATGCACGACGGTCACTGCATTTACCACTTGGGCATCTGGGATTTGTACACGTGTTATGGCATTTTGTATGTGGACTATACTACGGCTGTTACTCCATACTGCAATCACATGGGTAACTCAGTTTACATATGGATGAGTCCTATTAATGGTATGTCCATGTGATGTTTAATGGATGTGCTCCAGCATTGGGTATGTATATCACAGTGAACCACACACGATAATGTGCTACACCTTCAAATGACCATAGGTGGAGCATGCTGGGGTGACAGATACCTGTCATGGGTACACCCCATGCCTTGATACGACATCCATGATTACATTATGTGGAGCCCCTCATTAACGCACCAGGGAATCCGTGCAGAGTGTGTGGAGAACAGTGCTTACACACATGTGATCCCACAATTGCCTCTGCTCCACTGAGCGGCAGTTGGTTACTCGATGTTGTGGTGACAGCAGACACTGTTTGCCTTGATTAGTGTATGGCCTCTGACAATCGGGCGTGTACCTACCGATGTACCTAGGAACCTATACACACAGTACCAACATATGCTGATAGGTGCATGTACTGTTCAGGTGTTGACATTCCTTGTTCCAATAGCTGTTGTGTGTACAATGGTTGAGGGCTACCTATACATTACAATTTACAGGTGGTCGTGTGTGTGTGCCATCCATTTTACTGTGTGTGCAGGTGGAGAGGTGTGTCAGTCCGTAGGGGCCTACACTGTCAGAGTATGTGCTATACGTTCCCTATTTGCCAAGGCATAGGCATATTGGGCATGCCTCCATCTGCCTACTGGGGCTGGCACAGGGTGTTCATAGTCTGAATCCCTCTGTGCCTGTGATGGCCTTGGCAATTGCTGTGGGCTATGAGGGCCTTCACCATTTTGTCCCTGCTGCAGCTGTTTCCGCAGGATCATATTATGTAGCATGGCACATACTATGAAGATGTGGGCACATGTGCCTGGAGAGTACTGCAAGGCTCCACCAGATGTGTCCAAGCAACGGAACTGTGATTTCAGCATCCCGAACACACGCTCTATGATGATTCTGGTTTGTGCGTGTGCCTCATTATGGCGTTCTTGCATGGGTGTGTGTGCATTTCTGATGGGAGTCATCATCCACGGCTCCAGTGCATAGCCAGCATCCCCCACAATGTGGCCATGTGGGATGTCCCCCCTGACAAATACCTGATACAGCTGTGAGGCATGCCAGATATGGGAGTCATGGTAGCTTCCAGGGCTGCCAGCACACACATCCATGATAATGCCCTGGGCATTGCACACGACCTGGCAGTTGATGGAGTGGAATCCCTTGTGGTTTATGTAGCACCTACCATGCTCACTGGGTGGTGACTTGATATGTATGTGCATGTAGTCTATCGCACCCAGTACCTCCGGGTAGTGTGCCACATGGTGGAAGTGATGCATATTGTTGGCCAACTCTTCCTAACATCGGGGGAAGTATATATTCTCATTGGCATGTGGTAACATGGCATCCAGGAACTGGTGTAGTACCCTGGATGCTGATGCCTGTGAGATCCCCATTATATCTCCAGTTGGCCTTTGAAAGGTACCTGTGGCTAGTATTCGCAAGCTTACACATACCTTTGTGCCCACTGGGATGGGTTCCCCTCTGTTGTTTCTGGATCTCAGGCGTGGCCAGCACAGCTCAACTATTTGCTGTAAGATGCCCCTGTCCCCCCTGTAACGCTCTACTATCTCCAGATCATGTAGCCCCTGGTAGGTTACCCTTGGTCTGAACACTCTTCTCCTCCTCCAGGGCCTGCAGTGGTTGTCAGCATCATCCTCCACAACACCTTCAGTCTCTAACACATGGTGATGAATCACAGCTATGGCAGCTCCCAACATGTACATTTTAAAAGTTCCCTGCGTGTTTACACCTATGGTGCAGTGTTTGGGAATACACAGGTGTGTGTAAGGTGCTTTCACACTTTACACTATTGTGCTGTGAACACCGATGATGTCATAGGGTGTGTATGTATGATTGTAGCTACAGGGTATCTTATGTGTTTTACCACAGGAACTACTATTGTGGTGCCTTTGGTGTTGAATTACATTTGGCTGCCGTGGATTACCTCTTGCCCTTCCCTTTACATTTCTTCACGTTTCACCTACCATTTTCAGGCATGCATCCAGCAGCCTGCTTTCATTTGTACTTTTCTAGACCTGGCTTATCTTGGGTAATGTGTTCTATTGCCGGTCTACTGTAGGTTTGCTTTGCTCTGCTATGAGAGTTCTCCTTTCTTTGCAATCCGACACCTCCCCTATCCTGTTTTGCAGGTTTCTGCGAGCAGACTTGTCAGCTGCCGTCGATTGCCCACTGTGATTTAATAGGTGTTAATTGCTCAGTTGTACTCCAATTACCCTACTGTGGCATTTCCTTCTTTTCTTCCCCTGACCTTCCTGTTTGTGCTATGGTTCGCGACGCGTGCATCTGCTTACCGGGTTTCAGGCACGTTTTCATCCCGTACACATGGGCTTTCAGGCACCATATGTGCTCTAAGCTAAACGATGCTATACCTACCTCCCCACCCCTGTCATGCGGCTTTGCTTAGCAATGGCCAGGCCAGATTTGCATTGCTCCAATGTGCTTACAGCTACGGTGGCACACCCCACTGCTGATGTCATGTATACCTCTGAGCCACTCCTTGGTGTTGTAGCATTGCGCCGTATGGTACATCCTTAATCCGGCGGGACGTTTGCGATTCAGTATTACCTGCCTCATTTGCATGGCATTGACTACTAATTCATAGATACCGCGCCAAACACTGTCACACACCTTAGCAACCCTTGCAGCTTGGTTGTGGTGTGCCATGCATACCATTGAGTATTATGGTGAAATCCTGATTTGTATTACATTGCGATTTTATGATATTTGTATATATTTTCTTTGTGTTCCCGTTTGCACACACATGCCCTGCGGTTGTACTTTGCTTTACTGTGGACATGACATTAAATGTTGTTTTTTAGGTGTTGTGCATCTTTTCTTATGCCATTGACTGTATATTTAGCCATTGGCATATGTTAACTTTGTAATATATGAGTCTGGTCCGCTTTCATAGCTCCGATGTTCTGTTTGGAAAAATGTAAACCATGTTTTTTTGGCTTACATTTCCGTGGGCTTACGCTATGCCTGCACCGCTTCATGAATCGCTATGTACCTTCATTTGCATGGTGCGGCACTGCACATAGGGTGATTAGCATACCTAAGTCGAGGGCTGCGCAGTTCTGGCGTACGCCGGTAGTGCACGTGGAATTGGATCGTACCTGAATTGCTCGGCACCCATATTTGGCATTATACCGCCTACGCTACACCTGCGCCTGGCGCAAGCTTCATGAATCCCCGGGAATGTCTTTTTTCATTCTCACAACAACCTACAACTTAAATTGTTATTTTGCAGATTGTATTTCACAGGTAGTATCTATAACTTCTAATTTCTGCAAATTGCTGGAACACAAACACTGGCAGAGAAAGGTGCTTATTGTTTGCAAAGCTCAACAGCACCATATAGCATTACAATTTTAACTTAATCTATCCATTTTCAAGAGATAAATCAAATATAAATGAAAGAACAATGATATTTGTCACTCATTAAACACATAAAATGGAACAGTATTATCAATATAATATAAAGTGTCTAGAACACATTGCTACCATATGCAAATGCGTGCAATTGATCTGACTTTACATTGGTTGTTGTAAGCATTTAATTGTTTACTAAAACCTAAACTCTAAAGCAAAAAGGCAGCACTTTCCCATTACAGCAGAACAGTACCTGCCCATTTTGTATGCAATTATAATAAGAGCTATACTTTAAATCTGCATTCTGCATCACATTTCAAGTTTTCCAGTGAGATCTCTGTTTTTACCATGTGCTTGTTTGAAGAAGAGAAAATAATTTCTTTCATAACGAAACAAGAATAATATTTCTAGTAACAATATAAATTAATCTTCTTTTATGTGTCAGCACACAAGCACTCTGTGTACTTCATTGCAGCAAGCTGAGCATATAAACATCCTCGTATAGTCCTGGAACTAACCGTCTCTTCAGCATTGCCGCCTTACCAAGCAATCAGTCTTCCAGTTAGTGAATAATCAGAGACCTGACAATACACACTTTTTAGGACATTCCTGTATAAAATGCAACTATACATGTTTAAAATATCTTAGACATATTTGCTGTAAGCATTAATTTCAATTTTAATAAGACACTAACCCTAAAACAAAAAGTAAACATTTTCAAGTATTGTGGATGCAAGGGTTTATGTTGATCTAAATCGCATTTCAAGTTATCAGGAAAACAATCTCTTTTTTTTCCTATTCACTTACTGAATAAGAAAAAAAAAGTTTTTCATGAATAAACAAGAATAGTAGTTCCATTAACTCATATATGATAGTCTAATTTTATTTATCAATAAACTTCTAAGTCATTATCCAATTGCAGCAAGTAGAACAAATAGAGATCTTCATGCAGACTAGCAAGTAGATCTCCCTACCAAGTAAACCTCCTTGTAGCAATGCAGTTTTACTAAATAACAGGTTCCAATTACTGAGTATGCATCATTTTTAGTATTTTTTAATATTCAAATAAAAACTTTAGTAATAGTAATAAAATAGAACTGTTGCATGTTTTTTATGCTCCGGAGAGAAAAAGTGTTCCAGCTACTTTAATAATATTCATATATGTGCTTTAAATGTTCAAAGGCATGAATTTCTGAATTGGTATTGTCAAACTATTTTAGAGGCTTATGGAGAATTCATAAATGGCGTTGTGCAGTGTAGAATGGTTAGTACAACGTAAATCTATGTACCGAGCCTGTGCCAGTTATGAAAAATTAGTACTCAGTAGGTCAAGACCATGCACAACGTCTTTTCCATTATGTAAACATAGTATCTCATGCAAGAAGCACATATGCAATTCAGCCTTTGTCAGTGGGATAACCTACCAGACAGCTGTTACATACCTAGCAATGGTGCTGTGCTCATGAATGCAGCCATCCTCTCCTCTGCTACAATGCTGCTCAACATACTGTGATGAGCAACACACTTCAATGGTAAAACAAACAAACAAACAAGCAAGCAAACAAAGAAAAACACACAAATAAGTAAATAAATGCATACTTACATGCATACATGCATACAACAGGAACTCCATTGCACAATGGGAAAACCATAAAAAATGGCATTCTCTATGGTGGAGGCAACCCTACCTACTCCTACACACTACCTTGTCATTCGCCAGACAGTGATGCTGGTGAACTCCCACCAATGGCAGCTCCCTATTTACCATAACATGGTAATGACTCCTGGTCCAGCCTCATGTCTAATGACTGTGATTTCCTTATGAGTCATAGTCAGGCGTGATGACAGACTATAACATGGTGGTACAAGGCAGTTATATATGATACAGTATCCTTTTCCAGGGAGCCATATTATTTATGACTTCTTTATTTTTCATTAGCATTTAGCTACCAGGGAGGTCAGACTGGGCAAAATCCTCTTTTCAGTAAAATCCTGAAGAGAAAAGCTCCATATTAGATTCCATAACGTTTTACATTTTGTATCATAGGTACATCATATATATGTTTACAGCAACATTTTACATTAGTATAGATAACATGAGGTAAGCGAAAAAATAAGTACAAAGAATGAGTAACCTTACAGACCTAGTTAAAAAATGTATAGATTATGCATGTAGTATATCCAACAATAAAACATTAGTATATAGTTAACATACCTCTCAACTTTACAGATTTTTACAGAATGTCCAGATTTTTGCCTCATATTTTTGGTTCATTTTCATAAAATTGTGTTTTTTTGGCAAACAATTGGTGAGTCATTGAAAATTAAAGTCAGAAAATAAAAGACATTTGAGTTTCAGACTTCATACACTTCACAAAATTCATGCTAATGCAAAACCTGCTACATTTTCAAATTTCTAAGTTTGTAAAAGCAATATTTAAAAATTGTCCCTATTTTTGGGCCTTTGTTACCCCTATAATTTATGGCCTTGTCCCAATGTCTTGCTCTAAGAGGTTGAGAGGTGTAAGTGTGACAAAACCAGTGACAAAGCTTGAGAAAGCATGAATAGAAAGACATTCATAAGTGTGATTATACAGCTGGAAGGTTTGGGGTAGACAGGAAAAGGAGAGAGAGACAGAGAGAGAGACAGAGAGAGAGAGAGAGAGAGAGAATACATTTTACTTTTTGTGGGACAAAGGAAAGAGTAATGTATAGAGAGCTCCATACAATTTTGAAAAAAGGGGAGAGAAGAGTGGATATGGAGAGCCAATGATGAAATGACAGGTAGTGAGGAGAAAGTCAAGTAAGAGTGATCAAATATAGAAGATGTGAAAGCTGCATTACGGCTAGGGAGGAAAGGATAATCTAGTTACATAGTTACATGCTAAGTCAGATTGTACTGTACTCATTTTGCCTTGCATTGCTACACTATGTAGAGCTGTCATGCCAAAGAGCACTGCCTGGCAACTGGAACACAAGCGTACGTACTACACAGCAGGGTACTAGGTGTGCCTTTGCACTACTGACTAAACCACGAAGGCTGGTTTATGTTGTTGAGGCTGTTGTAATTCATGTCTATGATCCATAGTAGTCCTTGGTGTTGTGTTAAATATAGTCTGTGTGATTCTGATACACTCTGTTCACTATGTTTATAAATACTTGGCTTAGCGTATTTGCTCCTCAGTACAAAGCTTTTGTGTTAGATTCAACTCCCTGCATTAGACTAGCATGTTTCTAGTTGTTGTATATATCTTACTCTATAACAGTCAAACATCAAAACAATATAAATTATTTTGTTTTAAGAATATTACATATAATACAGCTTAGACTTCTAAAAAACAAATCTTAATTTAAACTCCTTTCCTTGCATTCATTCAGGCCAAATGACTCTTACAGTTCCACAAACTGAAGTAAGCAGTCAGGTTTAACCTTCAAGATGAACACAGAGCCACTGTGAAAATAAAGACTTGTCCATGCCACTGGGGCATAAGAAACTATGAAAGCTACCATTCATATTTTGCATAAAGTTGCCCCTGTTAAAAAGGTAGCTTAATTATTTTTTACTTTTGAGTTTCAATAAAAACAAACAATTGAAAATGTACATAAAAATATATTTAATAATTAGGGTCTTAAAGATAAAAATGGCCATGAAATAATTTAAGTAGTGAGTCTTACTATTTCTAGGGTGGCCACAGTGGTGCAGCAGTTAGCATGGTTGTCTCACGGCAAAAGGTTCTCCGGTTTGATCTTTGGCTGGGGTGCCTTCTGTGTGGAGTCTGCATGTTGTCCCTGTGGTCCCGTGGGTTTCCTCCAGGTGCTCCGGTTTCCTCCCAAAGACATGCTGTAGGTGGATTGGACACTCTAAATTGGCCCTAGGCATGAGTCCATGCATGTGTGTGCCTGCTGTGGAAGCTTGGGCACCGGACTGGCAACCTGACACTGTAAAACTCCACTGCCAGTCATGAGCAGACAGGTGATATGCTGTGGCGACCCCTAACCGGGAAAAGCCGAAAGAAGAAGAAGTGAGTCTTACCATTTCTGGTAAGAATTATTAGATGGACTTGCCTTTGTAATGTGAAGGCCAATATTGAAATAATGTACACATATTTTTAAACAAGATATTATAAATAACTTGTCTCAGGTTATTTTTAACATAAAATATTTCTCTTTATCCCATTAAAAAGCGACAGAAAAAGGATTACTGTATACACTTTATGAAACCCTTTATTGATTGTCATTCTTTGAACTTTTATAGGATGCTAGGTAAGGACTAGGCTAGGAGTTCTTGCACGCTGTTTTAAGCCTGTCCAAATTCCCTTTTGTTGCTTGAATTAACCTATCCTGTTTGATCTTAGATTGGCCTTACCCATCACATGATTGATAATTATATATTATCCCTACTGAGAATAGATGATTTGAAGGGACGCATGCGTAGGATAAAGCATTTATGAGCTTCTTCTGGCCATTGGTAGTACAGGGGGCAGTTCTGGGTAAATATTATATTACCCATCCATAGATCCAAGTTGATGTAGAATATAGACAGAGATGTGCTTTCTTTTACAAGAATGAGGAGTCTGTTCCAGAGCAGTTGTCTCCTCTGAGAGATATATAAGTAACTCTCCAAACTATTCTGTTTATGTTGATGTTGCAGAAGAGATTTAGATCCCTAGACTAAGTATTTCTGATGCCATTTGACTTGCTGATGTGCAGTAGGTCCATCAGTATTGTGTTAGAGGATGCCTTGTATACAAGACACTGGTCACCTCTCAGCTGACTGTAGGATACCAAGTATACTGACAGGGCTTTGAGTTGTAGGACATATTGTTTAGGCTTTATATCCTTTTAGTAAAGTATCTCTGGGCATTACATTTGTTGCATATGTCTGGACAAATATATGCCAAAGGGGGCATTATACTTAATGATTGGCCCAACAAGGGCTGAGTAAAAGGGACAATGACATCCCTAGAGCTAGACTCAACTCCTTTGTTTATAAGCTGCACAATATAGAAGGACTTTCTTATGACAGTGGACTTGTATTCATAGATTCATAAGTATATACTAGGTGAACAACCACCAGGGCCATTATAAGCCTAGTTGTGTAATCCAAGTCATTTGTATCCTTATGTGTCAAGGAAGGGATATGCTAGCTAAGAATTTAACTAACATATCCCCTCAGACTGTAATGTGCTATGAACTTCATCTTATATCTCTTTGTTATATGTTGTACTTTTACCATTATCTTATTTTGTCTTTTGCATGACTGTATATTATAAGGAGCTTTTCTCCTCAGATCTCCACTGAAAATGGGCCCCTGGCTCAGCAGGACAACCTGGCTAACAAATGTCAAATAAATAAATAAAACAAATAAAGTTTCTAGAGATTATGTAGAGGATGTCTTAGTTTTGGCATAGGTGTCTGCTTCTGTCTGCAGAGACATGAGGGCCAGACTTGGGTGAAGTTCCCATCCATTGGTCAAGGTTACCCTTAAATAGGGTTAGGGGTGGACTCTGCTTCCCATGGATGGGGATCCTCTTCTAGAGCATTGTGATTCACTGAGACAATTCTGTCTCCACAGCCATGTAGTTCTGATGCTGTTCATTTTGTGGATGTGCAAAATGTCCATCAGAGCTGGATCTGAAGGTGCCTTGTATGCCAGTCATTGATGAT
The DNA here is from genome assembly GCF_019279795.1 of Protopterus annectens. NCBI lineage: Eukaryota > Metazoa > Chordata > Ceratodontiformes > Protopteridae > Protopterus > Protopterus annectens. Next base: position 375,591,404 of record NC_056731.1, read on the forward strand.
TGATCACCTCTCAGTGGCCTGTAGGAGAAACAGTATAGAGATAAAGAAAGAATAGTTTGGGCCTGCAGGCCTGAAACTCACGTACCTGTATTTGGGAGACTGGTGCTGTACTACATGACCACATCGTCCTATTGATCTAAAGTTAGGTTACTGTCCACATAAGTTCCCAGATCCTGAAAAACTGGGTCAACGCTTAGGGGTTCATTGTCAGTCTGGTAATTCCCTGGGGTGCACTTCTTCCCAAAGGAACTGATAATGTATTTTTTGGCATTTAGGTTTAGTCCATTTTTTAGTATGTTTACGTATCCTTTCTTTTCCTTGCTGTACATAGAGTTTTCCACTAATTTTGTCAGCCTGATTATTAAGTGATTTTTTTTTCTAGGTGCTTTGTTCCCCTCTACCTGCTGACCATCAACCTTCCTGTTATTGCACTTGAGGCCATTTTTTCCCTAGAGGTAGGGAGCTCCCCCAGATCCACAATGGTGAGAGCTGTTTTGGGGCCATCATTCAAGCAGTCATGAAGGAGTTTGTGCTGTCACTGGCATACTGGCATCCTTGCAAAGTCAGCATTTGTACAAGTTCTAACCTCACCTTTGGGCTGAGGTATTTTTTATTTTATTTGTCATTTACTGACCAGAATAGAACATTTATCCAGGGGATCATTTCAGGCTCAACCAGAGAAAGCAGAGTATAAAGTAATACAAGTCAACAGTTTACAGTATAGATACAATATTCAGCATGCAGCATTATAACAATGTTATAGAAGTATTTTTGACATACTGGGAGTCTATTTAATACAGTATACAGTGTATAAAATCATTGTCACACCATAGTAGAAATCAGTCTAACATAGTAATCTAATGTTAAGGTATATGCAATTCTATTTACAGAGTAATAACTAACAGGTTAATTTGGGATATAGTAACAGAATGATAATGCTAATGTGGTAGGGGAAAGCTAGAATAGTGAATGAAATACAGCAAAGGTAGATGGGTGCTGTGAGGGTGGGCAAATGAGGGATAATGCATTCTAGAGCTGGTGTAGATGATGTGCAGGATAGGAAGAGGAAAGTGACAGGGATTAATCTGACATGGATGACAGTGTTAAATTAAGTGGTGAATGCAGGCAGGTGGGACAAAGGAAATAGGATCATAGGATCATAGGAGGTTACTAGGCTAATGACCCTAGGGCCCTTAAAAGCCTAGCCACATTTTACCCTTATTTTCACAATCAGCACCTATCACCCCTGTCCAAGTGGGACATAGGTGGAACCCCTGGGGTGAATTTATGGTTGCCCATCCAATTGTCCAGATTAATGAGGGACAATGAGGTGCTCTGCATGGCATGAAGTGGGAGTCTATTCCAAAGGTGTAGTAACCTCTGAGAGACAAATCTGTCCCTGCAGCAGGTTCTATTAATGTCACATACCAGGTTAAGGCCATTAGAGTGAGTAACCCGTGTACCACTTGACTTACAGATATGCAGCATTTCCAATAAAGCAGGGTCAGAGATTTCCCTATGTGCAAGGCAGAGATCACCTCTGAGTAGTCTGTATGAAAGAGAATAAAGTGACCGTGATTTCACACAACCCTCATAGGAAAGATGCTGAAGACCTTTAATTTTCCTTGCGAGGAACCTTTGTGGTCTCTCCAGTTGCTGCAGGTGCTTGGAAAGGTACATACCAAAAGAGGCATTGCACTCAATTACTGGCCTGATGAGGGAAGAGTACAAGGAGGTTATAACAGTTTACTATTATTGCGTCAAATTAAACAATGGTGAATTGCTACTAATTTGTAACAAAAATGCAAAATTTATACTGCTGAACACAAATACAGTCGAATTCCGAAGTGGTGAATGTTCGAATTTGACATAACTGGAACATTTACCACACTTCCGGGAACAGTATTACTGTGACTTGCACAGTAAAACATGTGTTTGCAGGGGGGCTGTGCCCCCCACCACACACACGCACACACACACACACACACACACACACACACACACACACACACACACACACACACACACGCACTCTCTGCTACTTAAATATACAAACCCTGGGATCCCAGTATAGTGAGGGAAAGGGCACATTTCCCGATCCCCACTATAGTGAGATATGCATCACAGTGTCTAGCCTTACAACGGTGAATGCTGTATTGCATTCACTGTTGTAAGGTTTGACATTGTGGCATTGGTTTTTTTCATTGTGCGAAATGACACTTTTGCACAAATGTAAATTGCACGAAGTGCGATCGACAAAATGATGTACAGCCAGTTATAACTTCTTTTTTTTCCAGAGGTAATACCCTTACATATGAAATGAGTAATATAGGATGCCCTTCTTACCTCTGTGGGCACATGGTGATCAAAGGTAAGGTTGCTGTCAACCTCTCTGTCCAGATGTCTCACAACTGAGTGTGTACTTCAGGTGTTGTTACTGATGTGGTAGTTAGCAGTAACATAACTCTTACTGAAAGGGATGATACATTTTTTTTTTTGCATTGGGTTTAAGGCTATGACTTTGTCACCATACATCTCAACCTTGTAGCACAACAAAATCTGGACAAAGCCAAAATTAATGGAATACAAAGGCCCAAAACTAGGGAAATTTTTTAAATATTGCTTATATAATCTTTAGAATTTTTGGTTTTGTGTTATCATGCATTTTCTGAAGGATATGAAGACTGAAACTTAAATGGCTGTCATTATTTAATAAATTTAGTTTTCACTGATTTGCCAAAAAACCACATGTTTTATGACGAACAGACCTAAACTATGAGGCAAAATTTTGGACATTCTGTGAAAATCAGGACAGTTGAGAGCTATGTTTGGCACCAGTCATTTGTTTGTGTAAGACCCTCTTGTAGGATGCTGACACTATTTGGGGATACTATGACCGATCCCAGTTTGCAGTCATCAGCAAACTTTGTCAGCCACAGACTTTTAGTTTTAGCTTGTACTTCAGAGAAATAGATTCCAAACAGTAGAGGTCCCAGGACTGATCCCTGTGGAACACCACTGGTTACCAGATAACCATATCTGCTGTTGGAGGTAGATTCCCCTATTTTGACTGCATGGGTTTGATCAGTGAGCCAGTTAGTGACCCATCTAATGATATAAAGGTTGATACCTAGATGGATAAGTTTGTCAATAATGCCTGAGTGTGGGATAGTGTCAAACACCTTGGCTAAATCTAGGTAGGCTGTATGCATAGATTTCCCCTCGCCCAGGACCTTGTTGACTGTCTTGAAAAAGTCCACCAAGTTTAACAGGCTTGATCACCCTTTGACAAATCCAAATTGAGTAGGGTCAAGTGTTTTGAGGTTACCAAATTTTTGTTGATAAGGTTCTTGATGATTCTCTCCATGGTCTTGCAGATAAGGCTAGTCAGGCTAATAGGTCTATAGTTCCTGGGGTCAGTGGAAGCACCACCTTTGTGCAAGGGGATAACAGTGGCCTTTTTCCATTCATCTGGAATGAAGTCAGTGCTTAGACTATGATTGAAAAGAGTACCCAATTGTGTTCTAATTCTTGTTTGAGCCCTTGTAGGATGCAGCCTGGGATGTTATCAGGTCCCATGGTTGCTGTTTGTTGACCATAGAGAGGGCGTTCTTTAAAGATACAAGGAAGTGGACAGTGGTAGGGATGTCTTGCGGTAAGTGGAGTGGGGAGAGGGGAGTGAGGTTTTCACAGACCCTGTTGGCTAACAGGTTAGCAATGTTCACAGGCTCAGTATATGTGGTACCATTAACTACCAGTTTGGCACAAATCTGGGCCTTTCTTTTTAGTATATGGATGTAAGTAAAGAATCCCTTATGGTTGTCATTAGTTGAGGAAGCTAATTTGGTTTCACAGTTTGCTTTGGAGGACTTCACAATAAGTCTTATTTGCTTGTCTAAGCTGAGGAGGGAGTGTTTCCAGTTTAGGGCTTGCTCCCTCTTAGACTTAGACAGCAATTCCTTCCTCTTATTGTAAAGCCTGTTAATGGCAGTTGTCCACCAGACAGGTTTGCTTTTCCTTGAGGAGCTTGTTTTGGTCCTATCAGGTGTGGCCAAGTCAATGCAGTTGTTCAGGTGTTTGTATAAAGCATTTGTGTAGAACTTGGCATAGTTGCCAGTTCCATCTGAGGGGGGAGGTGCAGTGATGCCATTTATACCATCCCATAAGAGGTCATAATCTGCTTTGGAGAAGTTTTTTAGTTTAGTTGGTGCTTGGGGGGGGGGGGGGGGCAGATTTGATAGTAACTTCGAATGAGACTGATTTATGGTCAGATCTCACCAGGGAAGACCTCACAATGGGGGTGCTACAGTGGTCTCCCATATTGGTAAGCACCAGATCTAAGATGTTAGCACCCCTTGTGGGGGTGTCAACTAGCTGGTCAAGGGCACTGGAGTTAATGAAGTCAAAGAACCTTTGGTAAGTGAGCTTACACACAAGTAATTTCCCCAGTCAATGGATGGGTAGTTAAAGTCGCCCAAAATCATGGTGTATGATTATATCTTGATAGACTCAAGTAGATCCACATTGGCAGAGTGGGTGTCCTGATTCACAGAGGGGGTCCTGTAGCTGGCAATGACTTGAATAGGTGTCCTACCAACAGTTAATTGCAGCTGAAGTATCTCTAGGAATCATGATGTTTAACTAATCTGGAGGTGTATTTTTCTTTAATGAATATTGGTACACCACCTCCTTTAGTTTTTACACCATCAGTTTGTGATCTGAATGTGTGGAAGGAGGTGTAGCCTGATATGGCTGGGTGCTCTCCACAGCCTTGAACCAGGTCTCTGTGACTGCACAAATGTCTATGTCTTCCAAGGTGAGGACTGCTTCCAGTGAATGCAGTTTCATGTTAAGACTCCTAGCATTTAGCAGCAAAACCTTGAGGTTGTTCTTAGATGGAGTTCTTACATTGTGAATTTTGTCTATGAGACTCTGCCTAAAAATGGCACTATAGGGGTGGCAAGAGCCTTGGCCAGTAGCCAAAATTCCAGGTAGTGACAGATGAAGATCATCTCTGGCAAACCATTGAGGTCTGTCAAGCGTGTCATCCCAGGTTGACAGATGCTGTATCCCCTTGAAATGACACCAGAAACTAAGCTGATTATTGAAGATAATCATTTTCAGTTTGTTTTGAGACATTATCCTAGGTGAAAGTAAAATGCTGCTTAAGGTTAGGGACATACCAGCCTAAGACACACAGTCCAAGAGCTCAATAATGTCTCTCTTCATATAGTCCAGAGAGGTACGTCTCAAGTCGTTCACACCAACATGGACTATGACAGAGTCATAACAGTACCTGTTGTTGAGAGACCTGAGTGCATGTTGGATATGGTGGATCCTGGCACCTGACAGACAGCTGACCGTGACCTTCTTCTTATCCAGCCTGGTGAGAGAGACATCTGTGTGTCTCACAATGGAATCACGTATGATTAATTTGTTTGGTTTTGTGTTTTGTCTTAAGGGCTTGTTAGGTGAGACACTGGTATGTGAGCTATTATGTGTATTGTCATATTGTGTGTAGTGTGCTTGTGTTTGTGTTTGGGAACTCTCTGGTGTTTAGGTATCTTTCTGGTGAGCACCTCCGCATATGTAGGTATGTGTGATGTGGATTTGGGTGGAGTAGGAAGTGAGGTGTGTATGCTGAAAACCTGCTTATTGTCATATGTACTGACTGGTGTGTGAGACAGCATGGATTTGAGGTTCTTAATATAGTCACATCAATCACATGTTGAGTTTGTGTGGTCTAGGAGCAGAGGGTTGTCGGTGAACATGAGGTAGTTACTACACTGTCTCAGGATGCTCATGTTGACTAAGCTGGCTAGAAAAACTGTGGGAAAATCTACATCTGTAGTGTAAGGTAAATTTATATGGTTAGGAAGAGAGGTTGCATTTAGGAATGGCTAGTGGGTGAGAGATATGTTGGTACCTCTGAGGCTAGGCTTAGTGTTCTACCTGACAGTAGCGTTGATCTGTGAAAAACCTCTGGAGGACCACAAACAAAGTTCTAAGGGAAAATGTAACAGGCAAAACATTTGCTACTATAACCATCAATGGTAACTACTGCTACGCAGCAGTACACAATGGAGCACTACACACAAGAAAGTGCAGAAGTGGGACTTATATAAAACAAGAAATAACTTTTTTAACTCAAACTAGCAAATAAGGATGCTCTCTCTGAGCTATAGTCCAATCAGCCTCAATTAGATGTGGTCCAGACAGCACTCTCCTCACACAAGGGTGCAGAAAGACTTTCTCCAACAAAGATAGCTTGAATTCGATGCTCAGAGGTTACAAAACAGACCCAGAAACAGCAAGCCTGGAACTGGGCTGTGCTAGAGCAGAACTAGAACAGTATGTAGTAAAATGTGGCCAGTAACATTTCCGACAATTCAAACAGGCAGTAGAATGCAAATACAAATTAAGAGTGCAATATAAAAGCCGAAACAGGCACTTATAGTTAATTGGAAGCAACGGATGCCTCAGATCTTTCAGTATCGCAGTGAAGAGCTGGTTTTAGTGTTCAAGTGATGCAAGACAGTCTAGATTCTGTAAGACTCGCCTATGCTAAAGTGCAGAGCTATTTGAAATTTAATGTACTTAAAATCACAGTTACGACAGCAAAAAAAAAAAAAAAAAACAGTATAAACCATCAATTTGGTAAAACAATGTTCTCAATGTGTAATCAGGCTACTAACAAGCAATAATAAAAGAGGCGGTATAAATGCAATTGAAAACTTTTAAAAACAGCAGCAAAAGGAAAACAAAGTATTAAAATAGGAAAAGACAGTATAAATACAGTAAAATATAGTAAAAGCAGCTGAATAGTCTAATTTTTTTTCAATGTGTTGGAGTTTTACAGTTTATGAATGCCTTATGGTAATTTGCATTTACATTCAGCTCTTGCGTGTGCAAGTTTCTTGAGCTGATGTGTAAAACTGAGGAAGAAGGTGATGTCTCTTTGGTGTGCATGGTATGATTCTCATGTCTGAGGTACCATTACTGAGATGCTGTGGTCAGTGGCAGAAGAGTAGCTAGCTATTTTTGCACCTACTGCCATAATTTGATCTAGAGCCCCACCTCAACTTTAAGTTCTCTCCACAGACTTGAGGACCAAGTAAAAAAATAACTCTTTTCTTGGTTTAAACTATAGCAAGCAGGGTCTACAGTTTATGCCATACATTGAGTGTTACAACACTTTGGTTCTGACTGCAAATACAATATCGGCATTCAGTTCTAAATGCTGGTATGTAATGAAGACTGATCTGGATCTGCCACTTGTGTTCCATAATATTTTGCATACATGGCGGCTACCTTCTTTGCTTCACCTGAGCTAGGCCTCTGGTCGTCAGTGGTATGGAGTTTTGTGAATGGGATGGAGAGAGAGAGAGAGAGAGAGAGAGAGAGATGATTGTGATGTAAGGCTGTAAGAAAATGAAATAGTCTTATTTTAAGAACTGGTAGAGTAGGCAAGCTAAGAGGAATATGTATATTATACATATAATATTATATGTTATACTTATGTGAAGCCAGTTTGCTCTAATTAGGGCTGAGTAGTGGTGATATTTTCTTTGTGGGGGGGCAATGCGGTAAATCTATAGATATGATGCATGCCCCCCTATACTTTCTAATAAGGGCTACTACTATGTGGTGGCTTGGTGAGCAGCAAGCCACCCCCCAGGACAATCACTGAACTATTAACACTTCTCTGATGGACTGTGGTTGTATATCTCTTGCTACACCCCCCACCCCCTGTCATCACTGTCAGGTGTACAAGCTGGTAATCAAGCTTGGGTCTGTTAGGCCATAGATAGCTTTTATCCCCCTGGTTATACTTCTTAACTGTCCAGAATTTCAAAGAATGTCAAGATGTTCTTCACATTGATCATTGCTGCAGTAGCCTTAGCTATATGTGTTATATCCTGCCAAGCATATGACAGATGACCAACTTCCAAAGCTTCAGAGCACCTTCCACACACCCAACCTGTCAAGCAGCTCAAACTGAGCTGACTAAACAACAAGTTTGGGTGCAAAGCTTTTTAGTGCTTTCCTGTTGCCAAAGAGAATGTTCCTTTGAGGCTTGTGAGGATCAACGGTCAGCCTGTGCTTTCCTTTTGGGGAAAAAAAACTTAAATTTTCCTATTTTTTACTGATGTTTTATTATTTTCATCTTCAGAAAAGTTATTTCAAAGCTAGGAGTGTTGTGTTTTAATGGATTGCTTCAAGCCTATAAAGTACTTTTAAATGGAGCACTTATTGTTTCTATAAGTTTAAAAGTAGTGTTATGTAAGTGAAAAAATATTTTCTGTGGAGAAATTATTGTTTGTTTTTCCACTGTGGGGCTGCTATAGCATTTGAAAATGCTTTTTACTGTGTTTTTTTCTGTCAAAAAATAACTTTTGTGGACTGGTAGTTTTACTGGCATTTGTTGTTTGTTTTCCCCGGGATACAGGCACCATTTTTGGCTTGAATATGGAACAGATTGTTATACCCATGATCGGTCCCTACACCAGCCACAAAAAGAAAAAGTTAAGCAAATAGCCTTTGTCACCACAGCAGACTAGCAATTTGCCTCAGTCGCACGTGGGCGGTTCTGCTGTGGCCATTTGTCGTACCTCACACCACTCATCTTTTAACCTGGATATCTCTGGTGCAGTACCTACAGCCACTATGGACTAGTGGTTAACCACATCCTCTGTGGCTGTTGGGGTCCCTTCAACGGGTGTGGGCGAGACACTCTTTTTGGCCCTGGGAGAGGGAAAAGGGAAGGTTTGCCTGTTGTGTCAGAATGATGTGCCCATCCCTGGAGAAGCAGAGACTGTCATTAGTAACATTGCTGGCCCATTTTTCCTGTCAAAAATAAATAGAAAACCAAGCATGTATCTTCTCCTACTCAAATTTCTTTGGCTTGGAGTAGTTTATTGGGAGTCACTCAGGGTTTGATTCAGGCTAGTGATTCTTCTGGTAGCATAATTTATGATAAAAGAAAAATGGATGCCTTCTATCCTGAAGATATTCAAGATTATGAATCTGAACAGGAAGATGAAGGTATGGATTTAGAGTTTTGTCGTCAGATTTTTGATTCAGACTCAGAGGACAATCTGTTACCTATTTTTCCTCTTTCAAGTTTCCTGGTAACACTAGACTTAAAATATGCTTATCATGACAGTCCTATTCAGCCTGACTTCAGGTGTTTCTTAAGATTTTGTGTGTCTGGATCATATTATCAGTTCTCTGCCTTACCTGTTGAACTAGCCACTGCACCAAGAGTGTTCACAAAGTGTCTAGCCCCAGGTTACAGTGTATTCACTTTTTTCTATATTTAGACAACTTGCTTATCTTTTCAGTGTCTTTTTTCAAAATATCAAGAATCTCTCTGTTGTGTGAGAGATCTCTTGCACAAGCTGGGATTCCAAGTGGACCTTCAAAAGCTTTTCTTGATTACCTCACACAGGATTGTATTCCTGGGATGTCAACTAGACACCTCATTTCAAAGAACCTTTCTTCCACAGGAAAATCATAGATCTGTATTTAGATCTATTTCTAAGGTTTTTCACTCAGACTTCAGTCACAGTGAGGGAATACCTCAGGATTTTGGGTCTCATGGCATCTATGATTCTCATGATACTCCTGGCAAGACTCCCCATGAGAAAGATACAGTGATGTCTGAAATCTCTTTGGTCCCAGCATCAACACCCTTTATCTTTTCAGATCCAAGTACTTGGGTTTGTCAGAACAGAAATCACATTGTGGAGACAACAGATATCCTTAAATGAAGTTCTCTCCTTCTCTCTCCCTGCTCCAAAGCAGTCAGTCACCAGAGATGCTTCAGACTTTGCTTGGGGAGAGGTTTCAGTAGAGATAAAAGTGCAGGGGGGGGGGTGGGGGGGTGGGTGGGATACTGAGGACAGATACAAGCAAATAAATAGTAAGGAGATGTTTGCCCTGATCAAGGCAGTCAATTCTCTGAACCATCTTTGGTCCCCAGGACCTCTTCCAGTGGTTACAGACAATGCTACAATGATGTGGTAAATCAACAAGCAATGAGGGAACCAGGTTTTACCCCCTTTACAGACTAGCTATGTTAGCTTGGGCTATAGCTTCACACCATAATCTCACTGTACAGGCATTCTACATTCTATCAGACCAAATCTGTGTTACAGACAAGGTGAGCAGGCTCAGGGCAGATCCTCACAAATGAAAAGTAGATCAGAGGGTCTTCCAAAATGTGATCCATCTGGGGGGAGTTCCTCAAGTAGACACTTTGCCTCCTGTCTGAACAATCAACTGGCAAAATAACATTCCAGATCTTCATGCAAGAAGGCCTGTAAGACAGATGCATTTTCTTTCCTTAGAACAGGAATGTTCATGTATGCCCTTCTACCCTTTCCACTAATATTCAGGATACTTCTGAAGATTCGGAAGGAGTCCTTCAAAATCATTATGGTCCAGGCAACCATGGTTCTCCATTTTTTGAAAATGGGCAGGGGCAATTACCACAAGCTTCCTCACAGAATGGATCTACTCACAGAAAAACAGGGGTATTTGGTGCACCCAACATGAATCATCTTCAATTGACTACCTGGATGATAGGATCATTATAATTCATTTAGTCACCTGTTTACTGGGGACATGCAGCAGGTACTAATGGAGGCAAGAAAGCCTAATACTAGAAAATCATATATTGTCAAATGGGAAAGGTTTTCTAGTTGGTATGAGCAACATAACCAGTACCCCTTCAGGCCTAGTTGTTCTCTGGTTTCACAATATTTGTGCAAGTTACTATCCTGTGGCTTTTCTTATTCCTCTATCAATGTTCATTTACTGGCCATTTCAGTGTGTCTGTCCATGGATCCTCCTGTTTCAAGGCATTCTTGTCAAAATGTTTTAGATGTTTTTGAAAGGGGTTTTGCATGAACCAGCAAATCTGGCTGATTTGAGGTTCTTAACATGGAAAACAGTTTTACTAATTGCTCTGACCTCTGCAAGAAGAATGTCTGAGTTGCAAGGTCTTATAGTGAGTCAACCTGACCTAATTTTCCACAAGGACATGGTTCCTTTGAGAACTAATCTTTCTTTTATGCCTGAAGTGGTATCTGAGTTGACTTTAAGTCAAACAACCTGTATTCCCATTTTCTTTCCTTAAACTAAAAATTAGTGAGAAAGGATACTTCATACCTTGGATGTCCACAGACAACTCAGGTACTATATTGATAGAAGTAAATATTTCAAATCTTTGGATCAATTCTTTTCTTGACAAGGGAAGAAGAAGTGACAAAACAGACTATTTCCTAATGGTTGAGTAAGGTTACTACCTTTTGTTATACACTCACCATGACAAATATATTCCAGACAGGGTCAAGGCTCACTGCACAAGCAACCTGGCTTCTTTTATGGCTTTTTGGAAAGGGTTGGATTCAAGAAGTATTCTAGAAGTTGATACTTGGCCCTCTGTGCATACTTTTACATATTACCATAAGCCTGATTCCTTCTCTAGGTTTAGATCAAGCTTTGCCAAGACCTTTCTCCAGGACCCATCTTCTTCCACCTCCCAAATATAGTTAGCTATGGTAATTTGCCAATATAACCAAGGGTACTGCAGCAGTGATCAATATGAAGAATGTAGTACAGTTGTATAAGTTGAACTTACCATAACAGTAAATGTTCAAATGATCACTGCTGCAGTAGTTGCTCCCTCTCTCCATCCCCTTTGTTTTGGGGGTGTGTTTTTTATGACAGAGTATGGAGATTCAGCCTTCCTATCCTTGCTGGCAGGAAACCTCTGAAGGGATTCATGCCCAAACTTATCTTTTCATCAGCTCAGTTCAAGCTGTTTCACAGTTTTGGTGTGTGGAAGGTGCCCTGGAGCTTTGGAAGCTGTCTGCCTGCTATATCCTTGGCAGGATATAACCCATATAGCTAAGGCTACTGCAGCAGTGATCATTCAAATGTCTATTGCTATGATAAGTTCATCTTACACAATTGCACTATTTTTGCCTCATAATTTTGGTCGATTCCTCATAAAATGTGTGTTTTTTTGGCAAATCATTGAGGAATGAATTCACTAAATAATAAAAGAGATTTGAGTTTCAGATTGTATATCCATCAGAAAATTCATGCTAATGCAAATCCTGTTATTCTAGCAACTTTATACTTTAATGAAAGCAATATTTAAAAGCTGCCCCTGCTTTTGGGTCTCTGTCCTTGCATTATTTTTGCACTTTTCCAGAATTGCTGTGCTGAGTGTTTGTGCTGTTTGCCGCTGATGCTATCTAGTTTGTTCATTAAAGATCAAGTCTAATAGTCTGCCTTACTCAAAACAGAGACTGACTCATCACAGTACTAATCAGACACAAATTTCATTTGCCATGAATATTGCTGTAACTTTTTGTCATTTCTAAGAAAATGTAAGTTTAAAAACATGCCATAAACCTGCTTAACAAGCACACACAGAATGCTTTGTCCTGATCGGGTCTATATTATAACATCGAATTTTATAAAGTTCGAATGTTATAATATTGAACCAGTTTTGTCGGACGCTGAAAACAGCAAAGGTGCAGGACACCAAATTCTTTCCCAGGGAAAGAATTCGGTGGGCCGTTGCTGTGACTTTGCTGTTTTCAGCATTTGATATGTTGGAGAGTTACGGGTCAGGTTCAGGTAAGTGTGCGATTGTGTGTAGGTTAGGGTTAGGGGGCGGGTAAGGTGAGTTAGGGTTAGGGCGCGGGTGAGGTGACTGTGCGATAGTGACGGATCTTAGGGTTAGGGTCAGGTTAAGGTAAGTGGATAGCTAGTAGTGTATGTAAAGTTTAGTTTAGGTTTAGGTGTAGGATTTTAAGTGTATGTGTGTGGATTGCTGTTTTTTGTGTGTGTTTGTGTTGTGTGTATGTTTCTCGGAATAATGATTTTTTTCCCTGGGAAAAAAATCGCTATTCTGACTGTTCGATGTTTGCAGATTTCGATGTTTAGGGTTCTATATTATAACATTCGATCTTTGTAGATTTTGATGTTATAATATAGACCCGTCCCGATCAGTGATCTCACATATTGCATTTGGGTGATGTTGATCTGTATGCAGGAGGTAACTGCAGCAAGATACAAATAAAATAAGCAAGTAGGGAAGGTGGCTGTTCTTCTGAAGCATACCTACTTTCTGATTTTACAGAAAAATTGCTACCTGTATTTAGTTCTACAGCACACACTTATTTAAAACCACCAGCAATCATCTACCTTTGATAACTGCAGATAGGACTGAAATATCAAATTATAACAATAATTTTGTTATTTTTGTCCCACAATAAGCAGACACCAAACTCAGCAACAAACAATTATCACTGCTATGCAGTGACCAGAATTCTGTACAAATTGCAGATGTGAAAAAGAAATTCAAGCACTATCATATGTATGTGTGCGTGTATGTGTGTGTACACACACACACACACACACACACATATATATATATATATATATATATATATATATATATATATATATATATATACAGTATATGTACATATACCTATACCACACACACACATAAAACATATATATCTATATATATATATATATATATATATATATATATATATATATATATATATGGATCTACCTTATAAGCTCGACATTTCACAAGATCGACATTTAGAACGACGAGACCACAAGAACGAAACCACAAAAACACGAAAGTTCACATGCCTGACAAACCACAATCCCGACAGTTAACAAAACAAAATGTTTGCTGTTCCACACAACACATACACAACACAAGCACACCAACAACCTAAAAACCTACACTACAACTTACACACAACTATCTATGCACTAACCTTAACCCAAACCCTAACCCTAAGGTCTGTCACTATCGCACACTTACCTTACCCGCACCCTAACCCTAACTCACTTAATCCTCCCCTAACCCTCAAGTCCCTCACTATCACACACTTACCTTACCTACAAATGTCTACAGAGGAGACATAGGGGCAAAATTGAATTGTGAGAACAAATTCCATTTCATCGCTTTATACTTCATAGGTTCATAGGTAGTTATGTGTAACTTCAGTTCATATCTTTACAATTATTAATTAAATTGTTGTTTTCAACAAAAGAGGTAGTTTCCTCCATTGTTTGAAGATCTTTTTTTTTCATTTCGTAGAAATAGTTTCAGTCTTGCAGGGTAAAGGATAAGTTTTAATACTGTGCAGTTTGAAAGCTGCAAAATGCGACAAAACATAATTTGTATTTTTTAATGAAGAGGGCCCTGGGTTGACTCTAGGAGGATTTACATATGCCATAAAAAATAAGGAAAACAATCTGGAGGGTACCCCTGTGAGGGAAGGGAGCTGAGACTTTTAATGGTGAATCAGCTAGAGTTATCCTTATCTGGGTGGGAAAAAAAAGATATTTTGGTTTATCTCTGTCCATGGATTTGCAAAGATAGTTGCTTTACTGTTGTGAAGTATCTGTAAGTACCGTTCACTTATTTTTGCCAGCTATTGTGTCAGGAGCTTCTGTCTATAAGAGAATACTGCACCCAAGTGTAATGAAATATTACTTTTGAATTAAACTGTGAAAAGCCTGTACAGCAGTTGCCTGAGAAGATCATTTATATTGGGTGCAGATAGTTTGGTATGAACTGCATTTTCCTCTCTTCTAAACTTTATCATTGTAGTTAAAAATTAATCATTTCAAATTGGAGTGCTGGCTCAGTGACTATTTTGATAGTTACAAGCAAGACAATACACTATATCTGTGGAGTTCATCATGGAAAAACTCCAGTCTTTTTTTATAATATGACTTCCCCAACAGCTGTCTGATTGTAATGGTTATAGTTCCCCTGTAGAATCAGTCTTTGGAGAATCAAATTACAGAAGAAACAAGTGCTGTGTTAAGGAGTTTATTATTTTGAGTGTAGCTGGCTCAGTAGTGAGACCATTTCATGTGCATATGGCTGTAGATACTGGGTTTTGGTAGAACATGGGGAAAATGTTTGAGGACACAATGTAGTTCAGTTCAAGAGAGGCATGCAGCCTTTGACCAATGAACTGAACAACCTTTGGTCAGTCTTCTAGAAAGATGTGTAGTTATGGTCAACACTTGGTCAGACCTCATGAGAAATGCTCTACCATGGATAAACACCTGTTCTACCTTTGACATTGAAATTTCACCCAGGAAAACCAGCCCTCTAAGGGAATTTATGCAAGTCCAGTACAACTCTAACAAAGCTTGGACCAGAGGATGATGTCATAGAGGCTTATCTAGTTGAATTTGTAAGGGATTCAAATAGGTGAAAACTGGCTCAAGACAAAATGAGCCATAATTTCTCATCTCATTTCATTTAACTGGAGAAACATCAAAAACTTACACAGGTCTGGAAGACTGATATGTATGACTGCCCAAAACTGAAGCAAAATTTTTTTGGTAAAACCTAGGGCTCCGCTTGAAGTGCATGCTTATTAGTTTCATAACTGGACATTTTGCATGGACAGTTCGGACAGGTAAAAAAGATCACAAATGTCAAATTTACTACATATTTTGAAACTGTACCTAGAACCTCATATAAGTAATATAAGTAAAAATTTGGAAATTTTGGC
Source organism: Protopterus annectens (assembly GCF_019279795.1). Taxonomy (NCBI): domain Eukaryota; kingdom Metazoa; phylum Chordata; order Ceratodontiformes; family Protopteridae; genus Protopterus; species Protopterus annectens. The sequence goes on from NC_056731.1 coordinate 375,606,991, forward strand.
ATTAGCTACATTTAAGAGTGTACTCCCCAGTAACATCAGGAAGTTGACATTTCAGAGTGACCTAATGTATTTTGAGTAGCTAGTTGTTTCAGTGGAGCATTTGTTACTAACTGAAATTGTAGACTCTAAACTAGACTTGAATGCACAAAAGACTAGTAATTAGCCTTTACCTAGATAGGCATCTTTGCCAGTAACCACAAAAAATATTCCTATCATCTGGATCAGCTTGTTTTAAATACTCTCGAAAAGGGCATAAAGACAAATATTGCAGAGTTAATGACAGTGATACTATGATGGTTGCAAAAACTGCCAATACTAGTCAACGGTCTTTTGAACAAAGTTTGCCTGAGAGTATGCCAGTAGAATATGGAAATGCTGAATATTTAAATATTAGAAGTGCAGAATCTTTCTTCTGTCATTTTGCTAACCCAAACAAAGGAAAAGTATTGCTGTAGTAGAAGGGAAAGCATTACCAAGACTCTTACAATCAGGAAGCATGATTGGACTGATTAATGCATAATATATCTGCAAGCACAAAACAACCAGCAAGCAGAAAATTAAAGTGATGTGTATACATGGAGATAACAGAGAATTACCTTGTAACACAAGTAAAGATACAGAATCCATTGGATAAAGTTTTACATCCTGTTGCCCGATTTTTCTGTTGATGTAATTGGTGGCCAATTTTTTTTTCCATATTGAAGAATGCTAAATGAAAACTCCAGCAAAGCTAGAAATTCCACTGAGTGACCTCGCAAACCTCTTGTATCAGAGGCACATGGGATATATGCAAATGATCCTTCTGAACATCAGGTGTTTCAGCCAACTGGCGATTCTGAATGCCCATGACTTGTTTCGTCATTTTAATGGACAATTTCAGCCAATTTCAGCCTAATAAAGCCAAACCCCACTAGCTGTGGATATGCATATTTCGGCCTTGTTACACAAGCAGAGTGTTTGACTAAGCATAAGAAACACAGGGCAGGAATTTCTAGCTTTGCAGGAGTTTTCATTTTGTTTTTACTGATTGGTGTTTCAGTGACCTTCTCACTCATTGCTTTATATTGAAGAATGCTGGAAATTATGGGAGTGGGGGTTCAGCCAGATATACTGCCAGATGTACATAGCTCCAGCAAAGAGAAAATATTTAACTAGAAAACATGAAAAAGCCAAGCTATGGGTGGAAGGGTAAGATAAATGTACTACTGAGTCTTGCCAAAAATCTCTGGTTAAAATACTAAAATAGGTCATAGGTTCATAGGTTCATAGGTAGGTACTAGGCTATTGGCCCAAGGGCCTAAGTAAGCCTAGCCAACAAGGTTCCCTGGATTATGCCACCCAAGAAAGTTATTTTCCTGTGCCCCTGTCGAGCAGAGCCACAGAAGTGATCCCTGGGGTGTATTTCCTATTTCTCATCCACTCATCAAGATTTTTCTTGAAGAGTGCTAATGAGAAACTTTGCTTGACATAGATGGGTAGCTTGTTGCAGAATATGGGAAGTCTCTGGGATGGGAATCTATCCCTCCAGCATGTCCTGTTTATTGTGGTGACAAGGTTTAGGTAACTAGATCGTGTAGCTCGGAGGGATTGGGATTTCTTTAGGTGCAGCATGTCCAGCAGCTCTGGGTTTGACATAACTTTATATGTTAGGCAGAGATCACCTCGGAGTAGGCGATATGCTACGGAGTAAAGCTGGAGTTTTTTGAGATGGTCAGTGTAGGGCATATGTTTGAGGCCAGTAATCCTCTTTGAGAGGTACTTCTGTGGCCTTTCCAGCTGCTGCAGATATCTTGTGAGGTACATTCCAAAAGGGGCATTTTACTCTATAATGGGTCTAATGAGTGTCGTGTAGAGGGGAACAATGACCTCTTTTTTCCTAGATGAGAACCCTTTTGTGATGAGGTGTGCCACGTAGAAGGATTTCCTGACTACTGTGGTAATGTGATTATCAAAGGAGAGACTACTGTCCACCTGGGTCCCAAGGTCTCTTATCACACATTCAGCATTAAGTAGACTCTTGCATATGTAGTAGTTCATGGGTACACAGTTTTTACCAAAGGCAATGACAATGTACTTTTTCGCATTGAGCTTGAGGCCATGGCTCTGACACCAGGCATCTGTCTCAGTGAGGCCCTTCTGTAGGATGTTCACATCATTTGGGACTTGACTATGGCTCCTAGTTTGCAGTCATCTGTGAACTTCATTAGCCAAAGGCCTTCTGTGTTAGCATGTACTTCAGAGAAGTAGATACCAAACAGGAGAGGTCCCAGGACTGAACCCTGTGGTACTCCACTTGTCACTGGTTTGAAGTCAGTCTGCAACTTTTACAGTGTGGGTTCTGTCAGTCAGCCAGTTGGCAACCCATCTTGTGATGTAAGGTTTTACACCTAGTTTAGTGAGTTTATAATTCCAGAATGGGGGATGGTGTCAAAAGCCTTGGTGAGGTCAAGATAGGCTGTGTGAACCACCTTACCCTCGTCTACAGTTTTAGTGACTGCCTCAAAGACGTCTATCAGGTTCAGGAGGCATGATCTGCCTTTCACAAACCCAAACTGGGTGGGGTCCAGAGTTTGGAGGTTACCAATGTCTTTGTTTATGAATTCCATGAATGATACGTTCCATGGCCTTACAGACCAGGCTCATTAGGCTAATAGGGCAATAGTTCCCAGGATCAGTGGTGGCTCCATCTTTGTGGTGTGAGATAACTGTTGCTGTGCACCATTCAGTGGGCACAAAGCCTCATGTGAGGCTATGATTGAACATGGTGCTTAGGTGGGGAGCCAGTTTGTTCTGAAGTTCATGTAAAACGCAGCCTGGGATGTTGTCTGGTCCCATGGATGCTGTGTTTTTGGCTTTAGAGAGTGCATCTTTTACCTGCATAATTGTGATTACAGGGACTCTGCATTCTTCCTGTATAAATATGGGCCGTTTAGGGGGTGAGAGGGGGGTAAAGTTAGCACTGAACCTATCTGCCAGGATGTTGGCAATATAAATTAGGTCTGTAATTTTTTGTGCCGTTGTGCTGTAACTCAGAGCAGATCTGGGTGTTGCCATTGAGATTCCTGACATAGCTATAGAATGCTTTGTGGTTGTCTTTAGAATCAGTGGTGATTTTGTTTTCGTAGCTATCTTCAGAGGATCTTATAAGGGATCTTAGCTTCTTACTGAGGCTGACCAGGGAGCTCCTCCACTCATGGGATTTTATTCTCTTTTGCAACAGTTTCTTCCTTATGTTGTAGAGTTTGTTTATGGCAGGGGACCACCAAACTGGCTTCCTTTTTTTGGAGGATAGCATCTTCGTTCTGTTCGGGATAGCACGATCCATGCACTCGTGTAAGTGCTTATAGAGTGCATTTGTGTAGGATTCACCAGTCATAACTGTATTGTCCATCTGCATGGGTGTCATGAAGTTTGCCACTTTTGTCTTAAGAAGCATGAAGCTGGCTTTGGAGAACTTTTTTACCATGGTTTCCTTAATGAGGGGTGGGGGTGGGATGTGGATATCTAGTGTGATTAGCTTATGGTCAGATCTGACCAACAAGGAGTTCACTTCAGGTGTGGAACACCGGTCACTCATGTTGGTAATTTATTTTATTTATTTATTTATCATTTGTTGACCGGGAAAGTCCGACTAGGTTCCACAGAGCCTGTTTTCAGCGGAGGCCCGGGGAGAAATGCTCCAGATGCATGTCTTTGGAATGGTAATGACTAGGTCTAGGATATTGTTGCCCCTGGTGGGGGTGTGGATAAGTTGATAGTTTCATAGATTCATAGGTATTTACTAGGCTAACAACCACAAGGGTATTTGTAAGCCTAGTCATGCATCCCAAATCTCTAACAAGTCCTAATACCCTTAATAAGTGTAAGTAGGGGTTTGAGAGATGAAACATTTATAAGCAGGGGCTTGGGAGATGAACCATTTACAGGTTACCCATGTCTGTTAGAGACATAGGTGCCAAACCAGGGATGAATGTCCTGTTTCCCATCCAGTTGTCCAAGTTGCACTTGAATTGGGTTAGGAAGGAACTCTGCTTCACATGGATGGGGAGCCTGTTCCATAGATGGGGTAGTCTCTGTGACATATATCTGTCGTCATAGTAGGTCCTATTTATATCACAGGCAAGGTTTAAGTCTTTAAAATTGGTAATTCTGGTGCTGTTGGTTTTGTGGATATGCAGGAGGTCCATCAGAGTGGGATCTGACAATGCCCTGTATAACAGGCATATATCTCACCTCAAAAGCCTGTAGCAGACAAAATACAGGAATGTGGCCTTGAGGTGATTTGTGTAGGATATTGTACTTATGCCCTGTATTCTTTTAGTGAGGAACCTCTGCAGATGTTCCAGTTGTTGGATATGCTTGGTTAGGTACATACCAAAGGAGGCATTTTTACTCAATAATAGGTCTGATGAATGCCGAATACAGTGGAACAATGACATCCTTGGACTTAGATGCCATACCTTTGTTTACAAGTTGAGCAACATAGACTGATTTCCTCACTACTGTAGACACATGATGGTCAAAGGCTAGATTACTATCTATGTGTGTCCCTAACTCCCTGACTACTAGGACAATGTTAAGGGGTGTGTTGTCAATATGATAGTTACCAGGGGTGGATGACTTCCCAAAGGATACTATTATGCATTTCTTGGCATTTAGTTTTAGTCCATGGCTCTGACACCAGTTGTTTGTCTGTGATAGCCCCTCCTAGAGAACATTTGTGTCAGTGTGGGATTCAATGACATCTCCTAATTTGCAATCATCTGCAAATTTAGTCAGCCAGAGACCACTGACATTGGCCATAACTTCAGAGATATAAATGTCAAAAGCGAGCGGTTCAAGGACTGATTCTTGAGGGACTCTACTTGTGACTGGCCTCTTTGTAGAGGTGGACTCCCCAGTTCTAACTTCCTGGATCCCGTCTGTGAGCCAGATGGCTATCAACTGGGTGACAAATGAGTTTGTACCTAACGTCCTGAGTTTATCAACAATGCCCGAGTGGGGTATTGTGTCAAATGCCTTGACCAGGTCAAGGTAAGAAGTGTGAACCATTTTTTCCTTATCCATTGCTTTGGTTGCCTTCTCAAAGAAGTTCACCGTGTTGAGTAGGTATGATCTGCCCTTAACGAAACCAAACTGGGTTGGGTCCAGTGTCTGGAGGTTTACTATATCTCTATCGATCATTTCCATGATAACTCTTTAAATGGCTTTACATATAAGAATAGTGAGACTTATGGGTCTGTAGTTTCCAGGGTCTGTAGATGGCCCACCTTTGGTGATGACTGTTGCTGTTCTCCATTCGTGAGGCATGAAGCCTGTTTGGAGGATACAGTTAAATAGTAATTCCAGAGGCTCTGATAGGTCATGTTTCATGCTATTTAGGAGGCATCCTGGGATATTGTCTGGGGCCATTGATGCAGTATTCTTGGTCTTAGAGAGAGCATTAAGGAGCTGTTAACTAGTCATAGTAGGGAGGGGGTTATATTTGATGGTATTTTCTGAGGGAAGGTTGAGGGGGAGAAGGGGGTAAAGTTGGAGTTGAATTTATCAGCTAGGAGGTTTGCTTATATCTTCTGGCTCATTATAGGTGGCTCCATTGACAATGAGCTCTGCACACAATTGTCAAAGTCAAGTCAAAGTCAAAAGTCAAAGAAAACATTATTGCCATTCAGAACTACACCACAGTATAAGTGAACAAAATTGCAATGCTTCATTCCCAGTGCAAAAACATACATACAGAGAATAATAATAATAAAATAACATAATAAAAATAGAATAAAATGATAACATAACGACCAGACAAACTTCACATATAAATAGAATTGAGTAACAAAATGTGCATGACATTACTATAACATAAGAACTAAGCAGGACATGGAATGGTCAGGGTGAATACTGCACAGTGTGATTTATATTGCACTTCACAGAGTCCTATGGTAAGGTAATGTGTGAACCAACATTAAATATGCACATCAGTTAGTTATTGCACTTGAAAAAGCTTAATACCTATAGTGCAACAAAGCCTGGATATGCAAGGATCTGTACAGCCAGACAAATAACATAACTATGTGGTAGGAGGAGAGGAATGCATTGACCGTCTCCTAGCTTGTTTTTCACAAGAGTTCAGTAGTCTGATGGAGAGAGGGAAGAACAAGGCCAAACATACCGCAAATTTGGCGTTGGTTAACTTTATTTGTCCTCTGAGTTTTTTGTTTAGTTTGATGAGAGTGCTTTTATCCTGCTAGGTGCTGCACCTCTTAATTTTTGCCATGATTTTCTTCCTCCTGTTATACAACCTATTGAGTTTGCGATTCCACCAGGGTGGCTTGTTTTTTGAGTTAGTTCTGTACTTCTTCCTGGTGGGTACAGCTACCTCTATGCAGCTATTAACATGCTTGTACTGTTCTGCATAGGCAGCAATGTTCTCAGGGTTTATGGGGGCTTGAAATTTTGCCAGGTTATCGCTTAATAGCAGGAGGTTAGCCTTAGAGTAGTTCTTGAATATTCCAGGTTTAGCTGGGGATCCAGGTTTTACTTTTACTTTAAAGGAGTCCATTTTGTGGTCTGACCTTACCAGGGAAGACATTACAGTAGGGGGTGTGCAGCAATCTCCCATATTAGTGAGGACCGTACCGAGTATGGTTGCACCCCTTGTTGGTGTACTGACTATCTGGTCCAGGGAGGTTTTTTTTACAAAATCCAGTAATCTCTGCGCCTGTACGTTTGGTGCCGTGTAGGATTCCCACTTAATAGTGGGGTAATTAAAGTAATCCATGAATATGGTATTGTGTTAAATAGTTAGTGTTTTTAATAAGTTTAAATACATGGTATGGGTTTCCTGGGTCATAGAGGGACGCCTATAGCTTGCAAGGAAGTGGTACTGGATTTTACCTATGGTGATTTGAACATGGAGCAGCTCAAGTGCATTGTCCTGTTTGACCAGCCTTGAAGTATATTTATTTTTGATGCAAACAGAAACACATGCACCTTTACTCCCTGCCTGTGAAGTAGCTGGTCTAAATTTGTGGAAGGCATTATAACCTTGCACTGTTGGCTTTAAATCATGTCTCAGTGACTGCACAGAGGTCAGCATTCTCTAGGGTGAAGAGAGCTTCTTGGGAGTGGATATATATATATATATATATATATATATATATATATATATATATATATATATATATATATATATCACACACACACACACACACACACACACACACACACACACACACACACACACAAGGAAGGAAGAAAACACAACCTTTAAAAGTGTAATATGATATTTTTTAGATCAGTAGCTCTGGTTAGGAATTCTGATGCCAGTAATGAGAGAACATATGAAGAAAGGGGAATAGGCACAATAGAGAACATACAACAGAAACACACATCTAGGAAACTTCAAAACAGGATATAATGCATTTGTATTAGCACACACTGCTGAAAACAAGTTCCTTTTAAAGTGACAGAGAAATTAATTGAAGGAAACTATAATGTGAGACAATTTTGAAAAAAGAAACCCGAAAAATTGCATCACATAAATGTTCTTAAACTGTGGGAAAAACCTAATAAAGTTTTTGTAGAATGGATGTTTGGAGGGGAAGTTAAAATTCCCACTGCATGCCCTGAAGTCAGAATAGGGGAGATTTATCAGTGTCTCAAAAGCAGGAATTAAAACTTTTTTGCACAGAAATAAGGACATATTCTCAGAGTTGCCTGGAAAAAACAATTTAATACAATGCAACATAAAAACTTTGCCTGGATGGAAAGTACACTTAAAACCTTACTGAATACCACAGCACCAACATAAAGCAGCTGTGGATGAAATATAAAAAAATGCTAGAACTTGGGGGTTATAGAAGAATCATATAAGTGGACAAACTGATTTAGTAATGGTGCAAGACTAGATTTATGCCTACTTTACACTTAACAAAAAGCTAATGGCAGATGCTAATAGGACCATACAATAAGCAAAAATGGCATTTTCTACCTCTGATGAAATCTTTCAGTATGGAATGCTGCCCTTTGGTCTCTATTGAGCACCTTAGAACATTTCAGAGGCTTATGGACAAAATCCTTAAACCCCACATTAGAAATGTAACAGCCTACCTGAATGATGTTTTTGTGATATATTCTGAGGAGTGGGAGAGCCAGCTGCCCAAAATTCAAGTCATTTTAAACTATATGTATTAGGCTGTATTGACAACATTTCCAAATAATGATAAATCAGTCGTGGCAGAAGGACATTATTTGGGATATGTAATATGCTGAGGGCTTATGAAGCTAAAGGCTGAAAAAGTGAAGCAGTGCAAAACTGTCCCATGCAAATCACTATAAAAGCAAGTGAAAGCTTTCCTTGACCTGACTATCTGTTATCAGGTTGTTATTCCTAACTTTGCCAGTATCATTTGCCCCCAACTAACCTGACTAAAGCTAAAACTCTATTAAAGATTAAGTGGACAAATGCAATGGAACAAACATTTAGGCAACTAATCATATGCTGTGCTTGGAGTCTATAGTCCTAGCCTCTGTCTTTTTAAAACAATCTTTAACACAAATGGGTACTTTAGTGGTTTGTCCTGGTTCATTCTTATCTCTGGTTGTAGGTGAAGAGGAATGCTCCTTCTGCTCTTTCAGTAGGAAGCTTAGGAACAGCAAGAAACGTTTAGCCATTAAGTGGGCCATCACCACCCTGAAATGTTACACCTTGTGGAGCGAATTTATACTGCTCACAGATCATGCCCATCTTCAGTGCCTATTTTAACACAAGTACACTAACCAAAAGCAATCTCAGTGGACACTGACCCTCCAAACTTTCATCTTCAAGAGAATGCATCATTTGGCTAAACCCAGCTACAAGGTGAATGGCTGTTCCCATGCATATACCCATTTGCTATGGCTTGAAGCAATAGTTCTACAATGGGATGATGGTCATGCAGCATAGTGTTGTCTAGTTACCTTAAGTGAGCAACCTCCAAAGAATCAGAGGCAGAGTTGTGACCGGTCCCTTTTATAATAATAGCCCAGAAATAGGCAAGACTGTTTGATTAGAAAAGGGTTGGCTACATATAGGAATGTTTAAAACCTGTTGCCCTGTTGTACAGCAAATGTGTGACATTTGGATCTGAAGAGGGTCCAGGGAGTACATTAGAAGGTGTTACATATACCAGAAGAAATAAGGGAGATAATATGAAAAGTGTCTATGTTAGGGAAGGGAGATGAGGAGAAAACAGATGGAGGTATCTGTGCCTTTGTGGAAGGAGAAGAACTCCAAGGAGAGCTGTTGTATTGTTGTTGGATCCTGCTAAGTACTGCTCATTTATTTTTGCCAGCTACCGTACTAAAACCCTGTCTACAAGTGAATACTGGATCTGAATATAAACACTATTTACTTTTGACATGAACTAAGAAAAGCTTGCGGAGTGGGAAACCGAGAAAATGATTTTGACTGAGCTGTTCGATGTGAGCTGCAATTTCCTATTTTCTGATTTATTTGTTATAAATAAGCATGAGTTTTGCACTTGAAAACTGGATCAAATGACAACTTGCTTGCAAACAAGATCATATGTAAGTATATGTGTGTCTATATAGTAGATATATAGGGTCTATATTACAAGATCGAAACTTTAGTTAATCGAATAACTAAAGATCGATCTTGTAATATTGGAAACTAAAAACTTCAAATAGCAGATTTAACACAGGGAAACACTTCCCTTGGTCGTTATGTGGATTATGCCCTTTTCTCCAATTTGGAGCAATCTCGGAATTGGTATATTTAGTTAAAGGGGGTGTAGGGGGCACAGCCCCACACATTCTGGAGTGTGGGGGCAAAGCACCCCACTTGATTTGGGATTAAAAGTTTTTTTTTTTTTCATGCGGCCAATGGAAGTGTTTCTCTGCGTTAAATCGGCCGTTCGAGGTTTTTAGCTTTCGATATTACAAGATCAATCTTTAGTTATTTGATTAACTAAAGTTTCTATCTTGTAATTTAGACCCTGACTATATATATATATATATATATATATATATATATATATATATATATATATATATATATATATATTTATTGGATAGTCAGTTCTGAATCCATACAATACTCATATCCCAAAACATTGAAAATGATAGCAATACTGAATTGTCATCAAAAGTGCTAAAAAATATGAAAACTGGAAGTAGGTTCTTCAAAAAACGAGTGAAGAAATTATCAGTGTGAACAGCACATGGCAGAATAATGTTCTAGGGGGAGAATAAGGTTCAAGACAAAGAAGAAACTGAACAATTCATGCAATGTTGGAGTGAATGAATGTTAAACAGTTAACATATGTATATAGGGCATGAGAAATGTTATAATGGTTTGCATTCATTTGCATTAATGTATGAATACACTATTTTAGGTATGATTTAATAAAAATGTTTATAATATATGCATGTATATATTTATACACAGACACAAACACTATTGTGATATATATATATATATATATATATATATATATATATATATATATATATATATATATATATATATATGGGTCTACTTCATAACATTGAAATTTCATAACGTCGAATTTCATAACATTGAGATCATAACATCGAAAATTCAAAACATTGAAAACCCAAAACATTGAAAACTCAGAACATTGAAAGTGTGCTTCATAACATTGACAACTACATTGCAGAAGTAAATAAGATCCCCTCCACCTACAACAACACCTAACTAACAAGCACACTTTCTACTACATTTCTGCGGGGGGGGGGGCTACCCCCCTGCATGCCCCCACATCCCTGTAAATTAAATATATCAACTCCAAGATCACACTACAGTGGAAAAAAGTTAATTTCCTAACCTTCATACACTGAGGTCAGGAAATTAACTTAACAGGCTTTCCCTCCTGCAGAAACGTAGTAGAAAGTGTGTTAGTTAGGTGTTGTTATAGGTGGAGAGGATGTTATTTACATATGCATTGCAGTTTTCAATGTTATAAAGCACACTTTCAATGTTCTGAGTTTTCAATGTTTTGGGTTTTCAGTCTTTTGGGATTTACATGTTTTGGTCTCAATGTTATAAAATTCAGCTTTATGAAATTTCAGTGTTATGAAGTAGATCCATATATATATGTATAGATGTAATAGTAAAGATGCAATACACCTGCATCAATATGCAACATGCTGATTCAAAGACATCAGAAATGTCACTGTTGACACACCACTATGCATGCAATGAGAAACAGCCTTGCTGTATGCAAAATTTACATTAAAAAATAAATAAATAAATAAATAATAAAGATTTTTTTTTTTCCAGTGGACACCTACATCCCCCACACCCCCTGATAATTACGTATACTGACTGAGAGAGTGCATGAACATGGGGTAAGGGCATAATTCCCAACTCCAGGAATTGTGCGATCTCAGACATCTGGTGACCAGCTGCTTAGTCCATCATAAACAGTTGACTAAACAACTGCCAGCCAAACACACACGCTTGACCTCCTACAAGATCCCAAATATCTAAATATCTGCATATCCATATGGTTGTCGGACACCCAATTGAAAAGGCACAATCCTGACACCTGTTTGGTTGACACCATTTGGTTGACAGGTGGGCAAGATGAACAATCTCCTGGTAGGGGAATATTCTTTTTCTCCAGGGATTATGTGATCTCAGAGCTAGTATATATAATTAGCAGGGGGGCTTCCCCTTATAAAAATACTTGCTCTTGGTTCAGTCCTCTCCGGGGTAATCCCTGGAGCATGTGCAGAATGTTGATATTTGTGCATTCAGTGCTTTGATGTCGATCTCCTGGGTGTCTATTGATGTTTTTATTTCTTTTTACTTTAAGTTTTACATGCACTGAGTCTGTTTCTCAGTACATGCATAGTGGCTAGTTGATGCTGGCATTTTTGACATTTTCGAGTTGACAGTTTAGGTGTTGACATTGGTGTATTCAATTACATCATGAAATATCTAATACACAAAACAGTGAAACTCATGTGATTGGAAAAAAAAAGACTGAATGCACAAAACACTAATTAATCATAATATCAAATCACAAAACATTGAATAATTGTATCCTTGCAAAAATTCCCTAAATCAACCCCCCCCAGCTATAAAACTGAGACCAAGTGACATCTTGGTAGTGATAATGTAAGTGTAAAGTTTTTAGTAACATAATGCACAGAGTTAGGGTTACGTGCAGCGGAATAGTTAGGGTAAGGTTAGTACACATAATTAAGGTGGTGCATAACCCCCTAATCCTAAGTACTATATATATATCAACATAAAATATCCTTCAGTGTAACCTATATCATGGTGAGTTCTATATATAAATAGCTCACAAGTTTTACTTCCTCAAACAGCTCTGATATCAACTGTATTCACCCAGATTTCCTAAACATAGTAGTTTCAGGTTTTGCAAAACCATTTGGTTTCATTTACAGTCTTACTCTAAATCTGGTACTATGCACTTCTTCTTCTTCTTCTTTTGGCTTTTTCCCGGTTAGGGGTCGCCACAGCGGATCACCTTGTCCGCACATTGAATGGCAGTGGAGTTTTATGGTGTCGAGTTGCCAGCCCGGCGCCCAACCTTCCACAGAAGGCACACTCACACGCACACCTAGGGCCAATTTAGAGTGTCCAATCCACCTGCAGTATGTCTTTGGGATGTGGGAGGAAACCGGAGCACCCGGAGGAAACCCACGCGACCACAGGGAGGACATGTAGACTCCACACAGAAGGCACCCGAGCTGAGGATCGAACCGGAGAACCTCTTGCTGTGAGGTGGCAATGCTAACCACTGCACCACCGTGGCCGCCCAAATCTGGTACTATGCACAACAGAGGAAAAACTGCTATAACTAAACCACTTCCCTATACAGACAACCATAAAATAAAAGAAAAATTTACAAACAGCTTCATCCCTACATGAAATTTAATAGAATTCTTATTAACATACTAATACCCGGCACAGTCTTTATCTCTTCTATAATATTAGAACTGCTGGAATTGTGTATGAACAAAGGGGAACTCCCTGGAACTGTATTCCATGATCTACATGTTTCAAAACTTAAACCTGATATTGCAGTCTTTTCCAAGTGGTCTTTTATCTGACTGAGAAGGAAGATGTTTGTCCTTGTAGTTAGGTCAGAGGATTTAATGTCTGAGCTTTTTATGATGAGCTGCTTCCAGTATCCAAGGGTACAGGGTTTAATTCCTTTCATTTCCACTTGCCTGTGTGACCATGACCAAGTTGTGTAACCAGGCACTGCTCCTGGGTTGCTCCTGAGAAGGGGAAATTATGTCCAGTTGGCTTACCTGGTTAACAAATGTATAAAATAAAGAAAAAAAAATACCAGACAATATACTGGCTGACATTAGCTTCAACAATTCCCTCTCTTTGGGTATGTTTCTATGATCAGCTATATCTGCTATCCTTATCCTTAATCTTAAGTTCCCTATATACATATTTATCACAAGTTAAAGTAGTACTTTATGCTGATGACCTTCTCTTTTTCAAGTCAAGTAGCAATTCACAAATACTGAAAAAATACTTTTAACTTCCTTTCAAATAACTCAGTTCCTAATTTCACTCACATAAATTCCTTCCAATTTCCAAGAAAAACAAAACCATGTTGTTTGGCAGTCCATAGCAACTCATAAATGCCACTTCTCTCTTACTAACTGATCATTGGGAGAATAAAAATTCTCCCCATCAATACCTTCAAGTTTATAAGATTATACCTACACCTACATCTCTTCTTCGCTTCTCGCATTGAATCCATAACCTCCCATGTCCTTGCCTACCTTAAACAGACATGGAAATTAGTGTGCCGTCTGACTAAAGACAATAGACTAACCATAGTAAAAGGCTTTCTCATCCACAAAATTGAATATTGCTTGTCAATAATTGCCTGGAATAACAACTGGACAGTGAAGCTTCTCTTATGCAATGTTACCGCCCACTTACTATTGCAAACTCCTATTTGATCTATAAACATCTGTAAAAGTATAAATACTCATAATACACTCTGCACATTTATACCTTTATATTTTGCTTGTAACTGTCTTGTTACTTGACCAGCCTACCTGCCCAGTTGAAAAAAAATGAGAAAAAAAAAAAAAAATAAAGGTACCATTTTTTTATCAAAGTGAATGAGAATGTGGTCTATATTTTATTTTAGATTTGTCCCCCCCCCCACCTTTTAACCTAAGTATAGATTTGGAATTAGGGGTTGTTGTATTAGAGCTGTTGTATTTTTTTTTGTGGGGGGTGGGGGTGGATGTGTCTTCTTTGTTTTGTTTGTGAACCTATATTTTTACCAGGAATTTCCACCCAGTATAAAGGAGAACCATGTATGTATTACCAATTATCTGTGCTCTGCACTATGCAAGTATACACGCAGCATGTAATATCCACCCCCCAATAATGACTGCATTACAGAACAGGTTTCTTTTAAGTGTGCCCTCACCATTGATGGCAGATTGAGAATATGATCCAGACTGAGAATATGATCCAGATTATGATGCAGAATATGTGTTTGCTCTGAAATATAAAGCTATTTTCTGATCCTGTCATCATATTCGGAGGACATGGTCAGTGGTGTGAAGGGTAACATAGGTGGATCTGCTGTCCAAGCAGAAATACCTGGACTAGATAAGGGAGGCAGTAGTCAGTGGTTTGCCCCTTCCTTCAACTGAAGATGGTGGATTCAGCAGCATAATGTCCTGTGCCAACTGCTGTCCCAGAAGTCTGCATCTGCTACTCATGACTTCCTCCACACCATTAATAACTGCTTTCAGCTGGGAGATGGCACCCACTTGAGTCCAATATGAATATCTCCTTGTGGCTGTCCCAGTACAATATCATTCTTGAATATGGTATTCCTCTGTGATCCTGCTGATGAATATATGCTTGTCTTGATAATCTGCATTTGTACACTGTGTGTGTGTGTGTGTGTGTGTGTGTGTGTGTGTGTGTGTGTGTGTGTGTGTGTGTGTGTGTGTGTGTGTGTGTGTGTGTGTGTGTGTGCGTGTGTGCGTGTGTGTGTGTGTGTGTGTGTGTGTGTGGAGAATTTTCCAGAATACTGTGTTGAAGCCAATACCTGCAACTGTGATGCCTATGACTAACCGAGAACTTGTCTATGCAACCACCTATGCATCTTTCATATGATGATATTATGAATCAGCTGCAGTTTGGATGTTGTTGTGCTATGATATGTATATGTGTGTTTACTGAATCCCCTTCTGTTACTTTGGTGTGTCATATTGCCAAGCTGACTCCCCCTGCCTCCTTCACTGTTGAGTCCTCACTACCCACCTTGGACAATGAATCCATATTCCCTGTGGATCAGCCATGTTGAATATCCAGTCTTTATGAATGTGTAACATTGGAATATCCTGCATATATATGTGAGTTGCTGTGTAACTGCCTTCATGTGGACATATCTGTGGTGCTCAGTTGTGGTCATTCCTGTGCCATTCTTATGTCTGCTGGTTGTGACAGTACTGCATATCTATGACTACCTGTGTCCCCCCCTCCTTTGAGGTCTATATTATATACTCAAAGGGACAGAATGTTGACAACCTTTTCATCGAGACATTTGTGTCGAGTGTCCACTTCAGTGAACGGCCACATCATAAATTTCTTTCCAAGGGAAATAAATCAGTTGGCCGTTGTTTTAAATCTGCCCTTTTCCCCACTGTAGAGCAATCTTGGAGTTAGTATATTCAGTTAGGTGGGGTGTGGGGGTCACAGCCCCTCACTTCATAGTGTTTGTTATATTGTATCGTGCGTAGTTGGCCTACCAATTTCTTTCCCTTGGAAAGAACTCGATGATGTGGCTGTTCGCTGTAGTGGATGTTCGATGCATATGTGTCGATGAAAAGGTTGTTGATATTCTGTACCTTCGAGTTTATAATATAGACCTTCCTTTGATGTATAGCTTTTGCATTGTGTGGTAACTAGCTGTGGATATTATCCATTTGGGATATGGTTTTCTGTGTCCTGCCATTAGGCTTTAATTTTTGAATTATCTCTGGATGATATTGTTTTTCCTCCTTCATGGCTGATGCCAGCTCTGTTGTTGATGAATGTGCACTATGATTTTGATTTCCATTTGTTGTTTTCTATTTGGACATGCAGTCCCATACTGCATGGATATACTTGCTTTGTTTTGTGACTGCTACTGTTTTGCACTTACCAGAATAGTACCAGATACTACTGACCACATGTGCTTTTGGTTTACCATCTGGTATCATGCTATGTGCAGGACTGCTGGTCACAGGAGTTGTAGATGAACATGTTTGTATTGGGTGTTGTACCCAACTGTCTCCTGCTGTGGATATGCTGTTTTTTTTGTGTTTCACTAAATTTGTGTTTGATGCGTTGAATAAAGGTTATGGCAAGTTTTTCTTTTGAGAGTTGTGGGTCCTGTCATCATGCACACCATCACCTGGGTTCCTCTACTGCATCCTACACCTTCAGGTAAGTGTCTGTATTTCTTTAACTAGAAAGTTTTGACATTGTAATAATTCTACCACGGGAGAGGTCAAATACCCATACATATATATATATATATATATATATATATATATATATATATATATATATATATATATATATATGGTTCCCTATCAGAAGCCTGAAACACTATAAGCCTGAAAATCAAAATCCTGAAAACTATAGACTGAAAGTTCAAAATCCTGAAAGACCAAAATCCTGAAACTCAAAATCCTGAAAACACAAAATGGACATACTGACGTCATTGTGGCTTTGCTATTGTTAGTCGTGTGGTGTTGGGTCATGCGTTGGGTTCAAGTAAGTGTGCGGTTGGTTTTATGTTAGGGTTAGGGGCGGTTTAAGTGAGTTAGGGTTAGGGCGCAGGTTAGGCATGTATGCAATAGTGACAAATATTGGGGTTAGGGGCGGTTTAAGTGAGTTAGGGTTAGGGCGTGGGTCAGGTGAGTGTGCGATAGTGACGGACCTTAGGGTTAGGGTTAGGGTCAGGGTCAGTTGGTAGATATTAGTGTCTTTATAGTGACATATTAGCATTATTTGTGTTTTCAGGATTTTGAGTTTCAGGATTTTGGTCTTTCAGGATTTTGAACTTTCAGTCTATAGTTTTCAGGATTTTGATTTTCAGGCTTATAGTGTTTCAGGCTTCTGATAGGGAACCATATATATATATATATATATATATATATATATATATATATATATATATATATATATACTTCTGCAACTCCTAAAACTATTTATTCATATTATGATTTCACAGGTATATTTTCAATGGCAGAAAATGAATAGCAAAACAGACTCTTGCATTAGTTGGCATATAATAGATACTAGGATTTTGAGACAGATATGCCAAGGAGTGTTTAGATATACGTCTGAATAAAATGAAGTGCTTAATATTAATTTAGGATTTAATTGCATATCAGAAAGGCTCACAGGTGCATCTAGAGAACCTGCAATATCAGCATCAGAAAAAAAATGGATAAATGAGATGCATTTCAAAGGTTTATATAATCTAATATGTCATGACTTATAAGTTTACAAGTATTATCCATGTGTGTTTAAGGCACAACCAAGATCTTAGTGATATTTTGTGCCAAATTTTTAATGTTAAGGTAAATTATTTTAAAGTAATATTTTGTCTCTTATCTGATCATAATTCTGTTATACTTACATTAGGAATAGCTTATAAAATAATTACCATTAATAGAATTTCTTCTTATATGACAAAGCTAAAAGGATATAAAGTATATTTAGTTAAATGAATAATGCTTTAGTAATTAAGATGGAAGTTGAATATAGCATGTTATGAGACACATTAAATCACATTTATATGCTAGAATTATTAACTGAAGTAGAAAGCAATACAAGAATTTTATTAATGAAGGAGTAACTAAAAATTGAACCAAATACTGCAAAATCAAATATACAAAAAAGGAAGATAAATTTGCATAAATATGCATAGTTAAGTAAGACATTAAATAAGAAGTTTCAACCATTTCTGAATAAAATGCAATAATATCATAAGAAAAAAAAATACAATAACCGGCCTCTTCTAGTAATCTGAAAGGTTGACATAGACTGGTAACAAAATCAGATCTATTAGCTTGAGCAAATCAGATACAAAATATCCAAGATCCTGCTAATGAAAAAAATGATTAGTGATATTAAAAGGGATTTTGATAGCATTTAGACCATATTATAAAGACCCAAATGATTTTGAAATACAGAACTAGGTCTCCAATTGGTTTAAATAATGCAGGGCAGTTTATATAAAATTGTATGTCTTAAATAACTAATGATGTGTAATTCATTCAGTTAAGGTCATATGTATTCAAATATTGTGATCTGGTGATTTTTCTTTGGCTACCCAGGAAGATATTTTTGTATGGTACTGGGGGGTAGTATTAAATTAGTTAGCCTGTTTTCCTTCCTGATTAATACAGTAGTAGTTCCAGTTGTATTCCCCAGCATATGTGAGCATTTTTATAATTTGATAACATTCCAGTATAGTTCAATAATTTACACTTACAATATTTTGTTGATTCTGGCCACTCTGGTTTCTGTCTATTTGCCATCAGAAACCCAGGCCAAAGAGATGGAGAGGGCATTGGCTACCATAATATATTTTCTGAAGCTACTATTATAATAATGGAGGATTGGAACACTGTAATAGTGGCTTCAGAAGTTTCAGGATGCCTCAGACAAGAGTGGCCTTCCTTGCAGAGTAACTAAAAAGATTTATTAGTCGTGTGGGCTTCGTTAGAACATTTGTAATGAGTGATCAAGGGGTCCAGGCTATTCTTTTTACTCAGTAAGATTGTCTAGGATAGATAAAGTTCTCTTGTTGAAAGAAAAACATCTACTCAAAAAGGGAGAAGATGGGCCTGTTATCTTCTCTGACTATGCTGTCATCCCTATATGGCTGGCGTCAGACTTGTCTAGGCAACTGGATAGACACTGGAGATTTCTGATCTGTATGTTAAACAATGAAAACTTCAAGTGGGAATTTTGGAATTATCTAAGGGAGATGATCCATGAATCCAGTCCTGTGAGACCCAAAAGTTGGGAAAGCTACATGGAGAAAGTAAGAAAGTTTCTTCAGAGATATTTTAGAGATACAAAAAAGAGACAGTAATATACTTAAGGAGGCTATAATGGAACTGAAATAATTACAGCAATTCTCAGTAGTTGCCACAGAACAAGGAAAATATCAGGGGAATAAGAAGACATCTTCAAAATCAGATAGCCTGATTCTTCAAGCGCACTCTTTAAGAGCTTTTAATTGAGCAAACAATTCTAGGACTCGCCAGTCTCAAGCAACAAAGGGTAGAGGGTATGATTTCCAGAATGATAAGGGATAACACAGATGGTACCTGGCACACAACATGAATGAGGATTTTAGGGATACTGCAAAGTTATTTGTATGGTACAGGAGAGATGGATAGATCTATACATACAGAAAAAATTTAACTATCTCACTAAACTGCACCTGCTTACGCTTAATCCAAAGCAGGTGATTCATTTGGTTACTGATATTACAATGGAATAATTGAACCAATACTTGAGCATACAGTGGGGAATGAAGTCCCCTGGCCCAGATGGTATACTGGTAGAGGTTTGGAAGACTGTAGGTCTGTACTTAGAGGAACATTGGATAGATTTAATGAACCAAGTCCTACATGGGTCAGATCTCCTGAATTGTGGAGGCAAACAGTGATAACAGTGTTGATAAAGGAGGCTAAGGCTCCAGCTTATCCAGCCTCCTACTGCCCTATTTCTGTTCATAACCATGACTATGCCTATTACAGGTCACAGATTTCCCAACATTATGCTTTCTCTCATTTATCGGGATCAGTGTGGTGTTACAGAGGGAAAGATGACTTTAGATAGCACACTGAGGACCCTACCGGTAATGAGCAACACATGCAGATACAGTAAACTCCTTCTCCAGCTGAGCGCCCATCCCAAGAAAACCTTTGATAGGATGTCCTGGGAGTTTCTATTTGAGGTCCTTTTAGTGTTTAGGTTTCCTGAACAAATTAGCAGGTTTATGCCATCTATGTATAAGAGAGCTGGCTGCCATCTATGTATAAGGGAGCTTCAGCCAGGATCAAGGTGATGGCTGGCTTATAGGACCCATTTCAATAGCCAGAAGCACCAGACAAGAGATGTCCTTTGTCATCCCTATGCTTTGCACTGCATCTGGAGCTTTTGGTTCAAAGAATTAGAGAATCATTGGTTAACCATATATCAGCATGCATATGTTGAAAACAGATCTATTACCACCTGTAACATAATGTTTTATAACAATATAATACCAGCTATGAATGAAAAATTGTACTGTGACTTAATTTATATAGATTTAACCTCAGCATTTGACAGGGCCATACACAAAAATCTGATCAATAAATTAATGCAACTAGGTATTGATGTACTCCTGATAAGATGGATAGCTGCATGGCTTACAAATAGGACATGGCAAGTAGCATAAAGCAAATGGGGTCCATTCCCATCATGGTATTAGAAACCCAAAAGATTTGGAGAAATTAGAAAAAAAAACAGAAACAACTGGACAGGTGAAATCCTTGGTTATAGTCAGGGTGGCCCACAGTCTATATACAGACGACCTGAAATTGGGTAAACTGATTACATGTGTTGCAGATAAGGCACGTCTGCAAAATAACTTGATTAAATTGATAATTTGGGCACAGGAGAATAATATGCTGATAAATACATCAAAAACAAAGCATGTGAGATTTGAGAGACATAAATTGAAAGCTGAATGTTTAATACAGCACCCAGTGATTGAAACTGTAGACTCATTTGAGGACCTGGCTATATGGGTAGATTCAGTTATGAATTTTTCTAAGCATGTCAACCAATTGGTAACTGATAGTTATAGAACTATAGGTCGCATGAAAAGATTTATAAAGTCTAGGAAATCAAAAATAATGAAGTTATTGTTTGTTAGTTACATTAGACCCAAACTTGAGTATGGAATAACAATATGGAAACCCTATAAGAAAACAAGCATGAGTAAACCGGAAAGAGTACAGCGGAAATATACTAAGGGCATCTATGGATGTGAAAATTTAAGTTATTATGAAAGACTAAAATATCTGAACTTGTTCAGTGTCTCTTACAGATATCTAAGAGGAGATCTTAATCAGGCATATAGGGCATTTAGAGACAACTACCTCTGGGAATGTTTGGGGTTATCAAAAAGTACTAGAGAATCATCAGACACCTATGTAGAAGATTCTATAGGAATAAGAAGTGTACTAAATGGTTCTCTGACAGAGAAGCTGATGCTCAGAACAGACTACCAAATTACATCAAAGCAAGTACTAGTTTAGATATTTTTAAGAACAGTCTAGACACTTACTATGGGAACAAGTGTATTGGTATATTGGCAAGCTAGAAGGGCATTAATGCCCATGCTTGAAATATTTGTATGTATGTATGTATGTATGTATGTATGTATGTATGTATGCAGGGGCTCTACCTGGGGTTGTATGGAATTGAAGATTTCCTTAACCTTGACTAACCCAAGGGAGAATTTGTCATTAGTTTTTTAAGATGTTAGAGAAAGGCTGTATAATGTCGGGATATAAGGTGAATACAGAAAAGACTCAGGCAGTATGTATAAATTAAACACGTGGATGAAGTCATTCAAAGCTATCCTTTCCTGGGTCCCCCTAAGGAATCTGGGTAATAGGTTCAGTGATGGGCACAGTAAACATGACTTACAAGTCAATGAAGACAAAAACAGAAGATCACCTCGCAAGATGGAAGGTGATCTCTCTTGATTTAGACCAGAAGATGTAGGCCTTAAATTGGTTTATTCTTCCTTTCTTATTGTACAGCTGCCAGATATTGGGTTTTCTTCCTCAGATAACAGTATTTCAAACCCTCCACAGGAAAATTAGAGAATTTATCCCAGAGCAGAAATATCCCTGGGTCTCATGGGATAGATTGGGGTTACCCTTCTTCATGGGAGGGAATCAATCCCTAAATTAGAGTTATATTGAGGATGAGGCTGTTCTTGCCATAATAGTCAGACTGCAGATGGTAAGGTCTGTGTCAGTTTGGAAAAGCATGATCTTAACAAGCGTTCCCTTGATAGGAGACTTAGACTGATTTGGATTAGTTTAAGCAATGAGCAAATTCAAGGCTTCCCAGAAATCATTGAGGGGTTAGACAAGAAATTTTGAGGATATTCAAATCACAACCTTTGTTGGCCATCAAGGAGGTTCTGCTACCTATGAGTTATAGCTGAGGGATGGAACACAGTCAGGTAGGAAATAGAAAGAGATATAATCTAGGCCCCAGCCTGAAATATTGGTATCAGCTCTACCAGAATGGCTGAATCCTAACTTGGCAGAAATTAACGCCTAAGTATAATTTCCCTTAGGGCTGCTACCTGAATTTCTTAGGGGTAATCTATAAACTGCAAGCATCTAAATGGTTTAAGAGTCTGGCACTAACAGAATATGATCTGGTAAACGTAAAGATATTAGGAATAAAGCTGACTGTAGAAAAAAACTTTATTTACAGATTTTATAAAGTCATAAATACAACAAATCAAAACCAAGCATTTAAATACAAGGGTCAGTGGGAGAGACGTTTGTCACTACAAATCTTAGAAAGAGATTTGACGGATTACCTCTTGAAAATGTCAAACTTAGAAAGTTTAAAATATCAAGTTGGAAGTGCCTCCACAGATATTTTTTTACCCCTGATAGGTTGGTAAAATGTCCCCTAACTTTTATGTCAGTTGTTGGAGATGTGATTTGACTGGCAGGGGAGACTGGGTTGATATATTT
The DNA here is from genome assembly GCF_019279795.1 of Protopterus annectens. Lineage (NCBI taxonomy): Eukaryota > Metazoa > Chordata > Ceratodontiformes > Protopteridae > Protopterus > Protopterus annectens. The sequence continues at coordinate 375,629,827 of NC_056731.1, forward strand.
TACACATTCATAAAACTGGAAAGATTTAAAGTAGAGGTTAAAACACTCCAGGAGAGTATTTTGCAGCAGATTTACAGCTCACTTCAGCTCTAGTTCTCATAGGTTGGTAAAAGCAATAATTGCTAGTAATCAGAAAAAAAAGCAAAAGTGAAAAGTAAAAAATCTGATTTTAAGACAACAGCAACAAATATTTTTTTAATTTATCTGTTCTTCATACTTTCTTCCACAACATTGTTTTATTTCATTAAACACATATTCATCATCTCTATTTTTACTATACAATGACCCTTCACATCTTCTTGCCCATAAACTATAGGTTGCTGCAAGCAATATTTTGTCAAGTTTTCAATTTCAGATTTTTTCATTTTCATATTTTCCATACGTTATATATTTTAAAATCCTTCCCATATATATTACTTTTTAAAACTTTTCAAAAACTGTTTATTTTATACTTTCTAAAATTGTTTTATTTCTTCCTTGTTACATTTCTCACATTTTCTTTCTTCCAATACCTTTTATTTCATATTACGTTTAATATAAACTTATTCCACATAATTCTTGACAGGAATATCCACTCCTTCATAAACATTCTTAAACATTTACATTCTATTCTTTATAAATGTTTGTATCTTATTTTAATTCCTTCCAAGGAAATACCAGATATATTTTTTCATTATAGTGTTAGACTATCATTTTCTGTTTTTATCACTCTCATTGAGTTTTACCTTCCATAACATTATTTTTATATTCTTTTCCTTCTAACTTTTCTTGATTACCACTTCTTTTCCCTCCTTCATATTTACATACGTCTTCATATCTTATATACACTTTCCACATTATTTACAACTCTCCCTGTTTCAACTTTTTTATTACACAGAAACAAAATTCAAAGATGCACAATAGGACTTTTTAGGCTCAAACCATCTTCTTCTTTATTGTATATCATCTTTCTCTTCACTGAATTCTTATCTCACACCTCAAATAACATTAAACATATTTCTAACATCTCTTTCTGCATTTAGCTAGAAACATGTACACCCTCAAATATGCTAGTTTTCCTGATATGTATGTAGACTACATATACACATTTTGGTTAAATGATAGACTAAAGCTTCTAAACCATGGCAGCATTTTTTCTCCCAGAATTATTTTCCACTGATCTATTACATTTTCATACTCTCCGGATTCACTCCTAATACATTTATTTCTTCTGTGGCATAATGTATTACATTTATTTTCTTAGTTTCATCAAACCATTTGCATTTTGCCTTATTTGTAACCCAGTTTTCTTTAATAATACATAACTTTTCCATACCTCATTTTTGTCATAAACACTAAACTCTCTGCACATGCCAGTTTGGTATTATAACTCCTTTTTCAGTCTCTCATTTTGCCTTTTTCTACACTTACAGTGCATGCTGAATTATTGTATCTATTACCAGTACAGACACATACTTAATGGGCCTCCTTTTCTTAACTCCTCTCCTAATTTTTGTTTTTCCTCCCATCCATCCATTTACTATAACTTTAATGCATGACATTTAATAGGATATTTTTATAATACTCATGTTTCTTCTTTTATATCATATGTCTCTAGAAATGTTCATATCTCTCCAGTGATAAACCTTGTTAAAAACATTTCCAAATCAAGTCATTAGCCTACCTATTTGTTTTCTTTCAAAGTCATAAATTTTGCTTATTTTATTATTAAAAACCTTTTTTTCACCTTCACTTCTCTCCTATTGATTCTATAAAACCCTTCTCCTACAGTATAACTTCACCAAAAATCTCCTACATCATTTTTGTGTTAGCTTCATAAAGATCTTATAGTCTGTATTTCCCAGTATTATCCATTTCCAATCTTATCCCTTTGTCTATTACTTTTCTAGCCACTCATTTAATATTTTTCAAAATATTAATTCTCAGTTTGTTTTATCTTCATAAAGATCTCATAATCTATATTTCCTAGTATTATCCATCTCCAGTCTTATCCCTTCATCTGTTATTACTTCTCTGGCCATTCATTTAATATTTTACAAAATATTAATTCTCACTTCCATTTATCTATTTATAATATTTATTACCCAGTCCTTCTATTTCTGCTGCTGATCATTCCCTTCCTTCTGTTATTGTTTCTTCAATTTCTCTCATAGTAGTCTCTTTTTCTAGAGTTTTCTTAACATTTTTGGATCTTTTTTATAGTCCATACTTCTTCTTGTGCTACTTCCTTTTCATACATTCTACCCTCAACCTTTTCCACAAATTTTACATTATTTCTTTCTGCTTATATCTAATATTTCTTCTTCATCAGACATTACATCCATTCTTCTTTCTCCTATTTTCACCTGTTTTCCTTTTAAAAGGAATATTTATCTAAACAAAATAATGTAACCTTTTCCTATATTTTTCATATAGTCCTCTTTCTGTTTCTATTATTCTATCACAGTGCTCTATTTCTTTTTCATGTCTTTTTATAAGTTCATTATATACTATCCTATTACTTTGCTTCATTTTTTTCTACAATCAAAAAAAAATTCTTTTCCTTTTCTTTAGAATCAGTCAAGCAAGCTGTCCAGTTTTCATAATGTACTTTAACTGTCATATGCTGTTTCATTAAAAATCATCTCATGTTCAATTTTTATTTCATCTGTTTTTGCAATATCTCCAAAATTTTATTTCTTTTCCTTCTTTAGTTGCTTCTCAGTCATCCCCTATTCTAGCCCATGCTGCTCTATGACCTGAAATCTCATCAACGTTTATCCCATTTATTTTTTTCAAATTTTTGAACACACAACATAAGCTATTTCATTTCTAAAAGTCCTCCTTTTATGTCCATTTTCTATTTTTCCTATTTGTAGTCCATGTCTTTTAACCTTTATTACTACTTTGATATCTGATGTTATTCTTCCCTTTTCCTTTCTCAAATTGCAGTTAAACTCTCCTATTATAATAAATAACACACTTAATAGGACATAATTTTTATGTTTCTCAGACATTTTTTCCTCTTTATCATATCAGTGTACGCATAAAGTGGAATTATCTTTACATACTCCCTTTTCCTTATATCACATCCAATTAGTCTTTCAGGTATTACACTGGAAATGTGAGCCACAAATCATCATAGAAAATGAAGTTTACATCACATGGGATCACCCATTACCAACAGTTCAAAAGATAGATGCTAGAAAACCAGATATAGTGATCCATGAAAAGAAGACATAAGTAGCATTGATCATTGAAATCACCCCACCCAGTGACTACAGTGTCTTGTGTACAGAGAGACACAAAGTCATAAAATATGAAGATTTGCAGGCCAAAAAGAGAGCAATGTGGAAGAAAGACAGTTCCAATAGTAGTTGGAGCAACGGGTCTTATAAACAAGAATCTACAATCCTATTTAGATATGTTACCAATACATGTAACCCCATACAAACTGCAGAAGGAGTCATTACTGGGCACATGGCGGGTGCTGCGAAGAGCACTTTTGACTGACATCAAAGATTGAAACAATACTTATTTCATGAACTTTAATCGTACTTTGACTTAGGAATGGGGTCCATTCCCGTCATGGTATTAGAAACCCAAAAGTGTTGGAGAAATGAAAGAGAAAGACCATATTACTGTCATTACATCCAGTAGCTTTATCTCTTTACTTTAAAGACATTCCTTTTCCTGAATGAATATTACTCCCCACTGACCATATAATCTTTTTATTCCATGTTGCACAATCTATTTTCCTTTTTTTCTTCCCTCATGTATCTCATATCTAACAAAATATAACCTCCATACTTAATGTTTTCACCTTTCAGTCACTACCGCACCTCCAATATCATTTCAAATACTTTTTACATTTAATGCAAGTATTCCTGAGTCATCCATTTCCTTTTCTAAGCCTTTTTCAATTTTTCACTTTTCTTTTCATTCTCCATACCCTCCCCCAAAATGGTTTATCATTTTGTTTTTGTTCTTCTCCTAACTCAAATACCTCCTATTTCCCTTCTTCTCTTCCTAATACTGCATATCTGTTTTCATCTTGCACTGTAATATTTTCTTGTTGCAAAATATTTTCTTCTTCAGTTACCTCCCCTATAATACTTTCTCCACCATTATGTTCTGTTATATATCATCCAATTGTCTTGCTTCGAAAATATGTTCTTCTTCAAGTGTCTGGCATCCACATGAAAAAAGTATGCTTTATGTTGGCCCCAGTACCTGACTGTTCCTCATTTCCCATTCACTTTATTAACATTTGAAACTTGCTGCATTTTGTCTCATGCACATCTAGTGTGACCTGTACATCCTATCCCCCTGTCCAAACATTTCCTTCATCATACATTTTTGAAGCTCATGCACCTTATTACAAACAGACAGAAACAATAACTTCCTCTATGTCTGATATTCTGAATTGTACTTTTATTCTCTTCCTTAACTGCAGTCCCAAGTTATGAAAAAGATACTCATTCCACAGTGCAAGTGAACTCTTTTCCTCCATTTTATTAATTCATTAATTTTCAAGTAAAGTAAAAGTCTTCTGTTCCTAACGGTATTAATGCTGTTATGGTTCAAAGGTAACATAATATTGTCCATAACTTCATAAATGTTAAAAGTGTTACTGTTTTCTTTTGATTTGGTTGCCTTTGCATCAGTCCTTGTCTTCTTTCTGCACTGAACAAGCATATTTCTTGCCTTTATTTATCATTTCTGCATATAATAATTTTTTTACTAGTCATAACAATACCCTATTGCAGGAACATACTTTTAAAACCAGCTACTCCACTGGCCAAGTAAACCCCCAAACTGATGTTAGCACCATCTGGTAATCCTGCATCTTTTCCTGATTCATCTGGTACTACTTTCTATGTTCCTTCTCCCAGTATGTAAATTTCTTCTTCACCAGCATTCGTCTCAGCTCGATCCATCACACCACCATGAGTCTACCCTGAAAAGAGGGCACTAGACTAGTGGTAGTAACTCCATCAAAAAAGTAAACATATACAACTGTAACCCTTCTGCTGTGCTCAGTCTGCTGTTGTAGCAAGGAGGGATAGTAGGATAGTAGCTCAGACAAAGATAAGTATTTTACTAGCCATTCCATTAGAGGATATTGTTTTTCATATTAGGAGATGTTGTCTACTGTTTTGAAGCTGAATGATTATCAACCTTTTGATTTTTTAACATATTTATGAAAATGAAGGTGTGAAGTCATAGCAAGAAGAATTTGCTGAGAAGTGGAAGGAAACCGACAAAACAGAGATTAATAGAAGGATAGTTCAAATGCGCATATGTACAGAGCATGTGAATAACTAAAATGAACACGAGAACTTAGCTGTTATTACCTATCTACTTTAATTGGCTGAGCTGGTATATTTAGGCAGAGCTAACCCTGGGTTCTAAGATTGCTAGGTAACAAGTGTAGGATGACTCATTATATTACCTTAACTTGATGGAAGATGAAGAAAGTAAGCCGATCTAGTTTGCCATTTGAGTGCATTTAACAGTTTGCTCCCCTCCATACCTACCTCCCCCTTACCCTTTCTCTAATTCATATCCCCTGGAATGCTTCAGTTGATTCCCCCACCACTAATGATTCTGATAGTGCATTCTGTACACAAGGAGGCACTTTTGTAGATCCATATTAATATCCTCCAAGATAGAAATTACATTAACATCACTAACACCATTGATGGGGTTAAATATCAGATCAAATGCTTTCATGGAATGGGACTTCAGTTCCATGAGCATTATCTGCCATGCTTATATCTCTATAGTGGACATGCTTAACAGTTCTGAGATGTAATAAAAACTAATGAAATGGAGTAAACAGTAAAACTACTTTTTAGGGGGTTTCATATCCTTCACTTAGTGTTAACAACCTAGCTCCTACCTGTACCCACCCCATATCTTATTACCCCTTGTTCAGTATGACCACAAATCAGTTGTTTGCTTTGTCAGGTCTATGGGTATCAGCCACCACCAAGTGAATCCATATTTTAGGACTTTTCCAGGGAAAACCTATGTTAGCTTATATAAAATATAGGCAAGATTCCACCACTCCTTAAAAATTGACCCAAATAAAAGGGTAGCCACATTCTCCTCTGACTTTTACCACTCACTGAACAGCTGCATAGAGAAGTCAGCACGTTTTCACTATAAATATAATGGTAGATTCAAGAATAAACATTTCTGGCAAAACCCCCGTGTTAACAAATTGCAAAACAAAGGAAGGAAATAATGAGACATTGTGAGTAATCCTCATTCTCATAGCTCAGTACAGCACAGAAACATGCAAAGGATTAAATGCACTATTAGAAAATATATAGAGGCGTAAATGCTTAAGGTCTCTCTAAATATCAAAGGAAACTACAAATATCTCTTCCGTTATACTGGGAAATTAAGTAATAACATGTAACAATGTACTGAGCTCATTCATAATAATAATGACCCTCATTCTGTTCCAGAGGATGTAGCGAATATATTAGCAGACAAATTTAATGCTAACTTTACTCCACCTACCCACATTGTTAGCCCCATTATCTCTGAACATTTATTTCCCCCTGAAATTACTTTATAGCATGTCTAAGAATCCCTGTCACTGGCTAAAAATAATATTTCTGTGGGACCAGGTGACATACCATACTGTATTCTCATCAGTGTCAAGGGCAGATTATCCAAGCCTCCTCTTAAACTATTCAGCATCAGCCTATCTGCAGGGTTTGCTCCTGATTCAGAAAACAGCCACTATAATTGTCCTGTAGAAGGCTGTCCCCTCTATGATCTCTTGCAATTATAAGCCCACCAGCCTCACCAGCCTTATATGAAAAACAATTTATTGTATCATAGCAGAATTCATTTAGGGAGATATAGGCAACCTAGGTTCTCTACACCCCAGTCAATCTGGTTTTGTGAAGGGTAGGTCCTATCTACTGAACCTACTAAATTTCTTTGAAAAGGTTACAGTGGCTGTAAACAGTGGTTATTCAGTATAGACTGCTCATCTTGACCCTGACAAGGCTTTTGACACTATCCTCCATGCTAACATTGCTGACAAATTAGACAAACTTAATGCAAACCCCTACAGTATCCGTTGGACTGCTAATAGCTTTTCAAACAGATTCCAGTATATGAAAGTTGCTGATACTCTCTCTGAATTTAAAATTGTAATTAGTGGGGTACCACAAGGTTCAGAGATGGGCCCTCTCCTATTTGGCATTTATTTTGTAGACATTCAAACTAATAATCCAGAAGTACAGTTGCCCACGTTTGCTGATGACTGCAAGCTGGACGCTATTATCTGCTCATGCACTGACACTAAACAGCTCCAGCAATGACTGGAATATGCATACATTTAGACTACTTATAATGGTCTCAACCTAAATATGAAAGCATCCTTTGTAGTAGTGTTCAAAAAAAGGCTGCTTCCGCCTCATACATTACAAATAGCACTCAACATCAGAGACACACAGTCATAACAGACATGTTAACTTATGTGGACAATTCTTTCTGATTCAACCATCATGCTTCCACTATAGACAGGAAATCCTTCTGTCTGTCTCAGTTAATTTCCATAGTAATATCTTCAAGATCCAAACAAGTCATCTAACTGGTGCACAGTTCCCTTATTAGACCCATCATTGAGTACAATGTCCACCATTCCTTTCCTTAGCCTATTATCTCAAGAGAGCAGGTAATCTCGGTTCTCTCCAAGGCTAAAAACATGGCATAAATGGGATCAGACAACATCCCAGCTTGCCTTTTAAACAACTTAAAACATAACCTAGCAGACCCACTCAGATCTCTGTTTAACCACAGCCTGTAAACTGGCTATGTTCTGGTGGAATGGAGGATAGCAACAGTACTCCCACTGCACAAAGGGGGACAATTAACCAACCCTGGGAATTATAGTCCCATAAGCTTAACTAGCCTCATTTTCAAGGCAATGGAAAGAATCCTTATGGACCTTATTAACAAGGACATAGGTAATCTCCAAACTTCGGACCCAACCCAGTTTGGATTCATTAAAGGTAGGTCATGCTTGTTGAACATGGTTGGCTTCTTCAAGAAAGTCACCAAGGCCCTGGATGAGGGAAAGACAATGCATACCACCTATCTTGACCTAGCCAAGGCATTTGATAGAATCTCCTACTTAACTATTATAGAGAAACTCTCCTAATTGGGAATTAACCCCTGCATTACAAGACGGGTAGCCAAATGGCTCACTGACAGGACACATACTGTCAAAGTGGGTGAGTTCACCTCTAGCAAAAGACCAGTCACCAGTGACGTACAACAGGTTTCTGTGCAAGGCCCCTTACTGTTCAGAATTTATATCTCAGAAGTCCAGTGAAACTTGGATGGCCAATGGCTGACCAAGTTCACTGTTGATTGCAAATTGGTAGCAATCACTGATTTCCCCAATGACGTTAATATACTGCAGATAGGGTTAACACAGACAAATGACTGGTGCCCAAGCCATAGATTAAAAATAAATACAAAACATTACATTATCATTACTTTTGAAAAAGTTGACATCCATGCTAATTACATTATAGACAGCACCCCTTAAGTGCATACCCAATGGTGCATGATCTGGGTACTCTGGTTGATAGCAATCTGAACTTTGACCATCATGTATCCACAGTAGTAAGGAAATCCTTCTTTGTGGCACATCTTATAAGTAAAGGCATTGCATTTAGATCTAAGGATGTTATAGTTCCATTATACTCGGCCCTCATCAGACCAATAATTGAGTACAATGCTCCCTTTTGCATGTACTTCATCAGACACGTGCAACAATTGAAGGACCACAGAAGTTTCTCACCAAGAAATTACAGGATACACAAAACAAGTCTTAAGCAGAAAGACTGAAAGCCCTGTCACTGTATTCTGTCTCCTGCAGGTTGCTAAGGGGTGACCTATGACTGGCTTACAGGGCAGTCTCCGATCCCGCCTTGATGGAAATGCTACATGTTCATAAATCAAACTGCACGAGGGTCACTCACTCCAGGGATCTTAATCTAGCCTCTGACATGAACAGGTTATGCTGGAGAGAGATAAATACATCTCCCAGAGACTGCCACTTCTCTGGAACAAGCTTCCAATTCACGTGAAACAGAGCCCCTCTCTGACCCTCTTCAAACCTAGTTCAATGGATGGGTGACTGTAGATTCACTCCTGGGGTGGTGCCCATGTTCCTCCTCATCAGAGGAAGTTGATATTAACTACCATAAACCCTTACTTCTGGGAACTTCAGTCACTTAACCACTGACAATTGGGACAACTCGGGATAAATATGGTTAGACTTGTAAGGGCTCTAGGGCCGTTAGCCTAGTAACTGTCTATGAACCTATGAATATATGATATGTACAATCAAAGCATATCAGTCAACTGGAAAGGCCCCAAAGATTTACATCCAAGAAAATTAAAGACCTTAAATCCTTTTTCTAAACTGATAGAATAACACAACTCTCCTTACATTCAGTAGCCTACTGGCTGCATTAAGGAGACCCATGTTTCACTTTTTGAGGCATGAAAGGCACTTTTGATCTTCTATTTCATTGCAAAACCAGTGGCTGAGCAAACAGACATACTACCAAAAAAATAACATGACTAACTGGAGGGATGATGATGTTAAATTCAACATATTTCCAGCATATGACATAAGCTGAAACTGCAAGTCATACAGATTACGACTTAGACTAATTTTAATGCTAGTCTTGATTAGATGGTCAGACACAAATTTACACCAGGATTTTCCTGTATAGCCCTGTTCAATTTGGGAAGTGACTTCTACCAAGTGTTTGTGAAGGGTTACAAGCAATTTTAAGTATGTCTTCTTTATGGTATATATAGTCAGGCATCTTATGCACATCCCTTGCTCACTTGCCCAGAGTTATTCCAATGTTTCTGTGTTGCAGCATTTGCCTAGTATTTCCTGAGTGTTTCCATGCACGTGCTGAAATCCAGTTGCAGTTTTATGTACTTTTTACCAAACCATGTATATGCTTTTGACCCTGAGTTGCACATCAGTACATATTACCTTCAGTAGGAGTCAGTAGAATGGTGGACTGGACCATCTCCCTGCCCCAAGGATGAGTAAATCAGCACTGGCCAATTACTCCCATCATCTGTCTAGCTGCTTGAGTGACTTGATTGCAAGTTAAACTCAGGCCATCTGGACTATAGTCAGGACGTTATCCCTTTTTGCCACAAAGGTTTCACCTGGGATATAGAAACCCTTCATAGTTCTCAAATAACTGTGCTATTTTAAATGACTTAAAAAAATGAAATGTTTTCTTTGGCTAAATTACTTTGAGAAGCCATTCATAGTACTGCTGGACATTTCTGGAATTCCAGACAATATGGTTTTAGCAACAGAGCCACTTTTACAGAAGCGGATGACATAAAAAGTCATTGAATTCTACTATATGCAGAACAGCTAGGGCCTGTTTATGATGAGCACCACTTGCGGAGATGGCACAGTGTCTTTTGGAGGTGTTTAAACAGCTCTCCACTCTGTACTGCATAAATTAGTAATGCAGCATGTCTATATTCTTGTGTAATAACTTGTTTGACAGAAAATTATACCAAGCCCTTTCCTTCTTGTGCTACCTACAAGTATGTTTTACCTGCCAGTGACAGAAACACTTTTTTACAGGGGGAGAAGTTAATTTTCAGTTTACTGCATTACTTCCTGTATAAGGTCAGAATCAAATACCAACCTTTAGGGAAAGTATTGTTAAAACTCCTGCTGGCAGGATCATTTATACAGGGAGTAAGTTCTATTTTATTTCTCCTTGTTCTAGATACTCTGTGTTGTAGCTGTGTCATCTTCCAGCATTTGGCTGCATGCTGTAGAAAGTTACTTGTGTCCGTCTCATAGACTGAAGCCAATGCATATTACTCTAGGACGGATCTCCACAAGTACAAAGTCTAGAAGCTAAAAAAAAATCACATTTGACACTCAGATCATATATCCAGAAGAGAGGATTTCATTATGATACACATACTTCAAAGCCATTGATGATTTAACTTATTGGCAGTTGAGGTGGATTTAGTTTGTTAATTTTTCATTTAGTCATCTAGTTGACACCTTTCATACTTTCCATATCTCTTAATAATCTTGCCCTATATGGCAAAATCAGTTAGCTATGATGTAGAAATTTGCCTTAACTGGAAACTCAGTTTGTTATTCAACAACACTTCTTTTTGCAGTAATGCATCAGTATTTTAAACATGTTCCTATCATTTTTAACAACATTTAGCCACAGTGCTACTATGCTGTGAGTATGTGAGGATTTATTCACAAAGACGCTGTTTAATATGATAACTGGCACTTGCAGTCTCTGAGTCTTTTGGACACATTCTCTTACAGAGTGTTTATAGTGAGTTAGACCCTCCAGTTATTGTTAGCTCAAGAGCAACTACTGCCTCTGTATCAGCCTTGAAGTCATGTTTCGGTTATTTACATTGATAAAGCATCCTAAACACTCTTGAGTATTTGTCACCACTAAATATCCAGTGTTTCAACACACCGTCTTCATATTTCTCATGCAATATCCTGCAAAGAACAGTTTCATCCTGCCGTGTTTAGAAATTCTCAAGTTTCTGGAGCACAGAATTTCACTGAAATCAGTTGTTGCATAAATGATTTAGAGTGGACAAGCATATTTGATATATTTACAAGATGCATTCCTTTTTTGCTAGCACCTCCACCATTTATGGTTAACTCTTGAGAACTTTTATTTAATGCATAATCTGGTAATCCAGCTGACTCAGACAATCTTTTTTGGTAATGTTCCAGGCATAAAACAATGAAAAGTAGTATTACTATATAATGAAGATTTATGCATAAGACTCCTTTAGCAACAGTTTCTCAAAGTAGTCCATCATTTGTAATAAAACAAATGCACAGTGGGCAAACAAAAAAGAAAGGTTATACGATTTAAGCATTCCAACAACCCCTTTCAGTAGAAGGCGATCAGTCATTAAAATAATCACAGAAATGCAGGTGGCAGAGGGTATCATGCAGATACGGGCATGATCTCCGAAGCATTTGCAGACAGACAAATTAGGTCGGTGATTATGAAGCTCTGTTTTAAAGAAGAAAAAATAAACTGGGAGATCCTTGTAAAATCTAGTTGCAATGTATTACACACTGCTGTGGCAATTTTTTAAAATAATCTTTCACTAGTTGAAGGCCTGAAAGATGATTTAGCAATGAAGGAAATACTGGTAAATGATCTCATAAAAATATCAGAAGTGCTTAAATATCATCTGGTTCACCGCCAAATGGCATAGGGAACTACACAACACTTTAAACACTAGGGAATCCAGAAGTTACTGGAAGCTATTTTGGCTTTTAAGAAAACGTCAGTGTTACTTATTATGTTCTGAGTATGACATGAAATTAAATGAAATGGTAAATATTATTCAGGGCAATTTTCAATAGACATTTTTAAAGAGGATCAACGTGCATATCATGGTAGCATATACTCTAAAATATAGAGTTAAATTCTTTCTTATAGAATTTCTTGGTAAGTAAAAGTCTACTTGGTCTGTAGCTTACCTTTAAAAGTTTGATATCCTTCTGTGTAATGAATTCGGTTTGAGAGTTAAGAGAATGTCATGCATCTATCCAGGCACTTAAGTATCTCAAAATCTGTACACCATTAATGTTAACATCCAAAGACAACTTAACTAGTCATCAAGGATTCAAAGAGCCTTGCCTAACTTTATTGCACTTGACAATCTGTTCATAGGTTCATACGTTCATATGCAAGTACTAGGCTAACTACCCTTGGGGGCCATTTTAAGTCTATCCAGTCTCCCTATTTGTGCTTGAAATAACCTATCCCATTTGGTTATAGACTGGCCTTACCCATCCCATGGTTGATAATTATATATTACCCTTAATGAGAGTAACTGGGATCATACCATAAATAATTTGGGGGGACCCATGCATGCGACAAAACATATAGGAGTTGCCTCTGTCCATTAGTAGTACAGGAGGCAGTCATGGGGTAAATTTTCTGTTTTCCATCCATAGATCTAAACTGAATAGTTCCATGTTCTATTAAGTTCAATGTAGAGGGCTCTTTCAACAGCAACAATAAATTTTCCAGATGATGGAAAGGCTGAGACATTCACACAAAGTGCTATTTAAAGTCCTTAGACATCTAAGGATAAGATGTTGATGAAGAAGGAAAACTGAACAGGCCAGAGTACTTAGTCCACATATACTTCAGAGCCAAAGGTAGTGGAACTGGAGAGTGTAGAGCTTAAGTAGATAAAGGATATCTTAGCAGTGTGATAGTTTCTACTATGCTAAAGTCCATCCAGCAGGAACAATGTTTTTCAGTCTCAAAGGCCCACTGTAGATCCACAAAGAAGACTCCATTTAGAAGTCCATTTAGCATACTGGTGAGAATGGAATCAATTCTATTATTTTGAGCAATAAGGGTGCTGAATACCTTTCTAAAGCAATGGAGGGCATGGCTTGGGAGACCATGTTGTTTATTAATTCATTATTCTGTCAGTACTAAACTTTTGTTGTTTGGATGAGAGGCTGGAGCCTTGAAATAGGATGAGATTGAGCAGGATAGAGAGATATGGGAATGTTTGGTAAAGACTGTAACTACATTTTTCAACAGGGAAGAAATATACATGTATACAGTGAAAGCCTAAAGATATTGGCATGCAGTGTCCAGATTAATATATCAGTTTTAATAAATAAGGGATGTAACTTGCTGTGTCTAAAATAATCCATGTAAAAAGGTGGTCATATAAGGAGGATGCTAAATAACTTGTTTTCCTTGACTAACATCAGTCACTAGCAAACCCATTTGTGCCACATATTTCCATACGTTTCTTGGAGTAATGCTAACTGCTCTATTAAAAGTTTATAGAGAAGACTTGTTATGAATGAAGAGAAAGCAGACTTTGAACCTATGGCACATGTTTTAATAAACTGTGAATCTTTGCTGTGCACTTGGAGGAATAGAATGGATTTTACCTATTATGTATTGCCAGATGTGTTGCATCTTCAACCATTGGTTTTGTGGGATGCTATAGTTATGAATACAATTTGATGGAGTCACTCATTTATTGCATTTTGAATAGTTATTCCTAAACTGTAGACTGTACATCTTTTATAATTTAAAATATGCTCATTGAGTTCCAGGGATAACAATAGCTAGAAAAGTTAAAACATATCAATTTTTGAAGCCACAGAAGCAAAAGGAAATTGTATAAATTCAATACATGTAGAACAACTGAAATTAAAAGCCACAAAGTTTACACAGGAATACTGGATGAATAAAGTGACTTCATGGTAAAATAATCTATTGTCAAAAAAGTCATTGCCCAGTATTAGAGGGTTCAGTACTTGATAGCAAGAGCTGGTTAAGGTCAAACCAAAGAAAAATTGTGTTCACTGCTGATGCCAGACAGCATAATCTATAGATTGGGAAAGCTCAGTTCTGTATTATCACAATGCCCGACATAATTCTCAATTGAGATATTACTTTTAAGGGGTAGCCAAAGAATTCTAAATACTTTTTTGTATTGATTTAACCTGGGAGTCAATAAGGAGTTGAGATAATGTTTGAAGAATACAGAGATATTTTTTGATGTTATAATCATTTTATTAAGGCAAATGTTTGATAAGAGAAGATAACATAGTTCAGTTTTATAATGAAGAAATTATTTGGTATACAATATTAATGATGCTTGTGTGGCTCTCCCAGTCCTTGTCATTCAAGCCCCTTCATTGTATTCTCTTTCATTCCTTCACTGGCTATCTTAAGCTGCGATGTCCTTTGGAAGAAGATGAGATGAAGTGAGCCATCATGTCTGTACAGTTCTTTTTTCATATTATGTCTTACCTTTTTTTGTTTTATCCCATGTAGCAAACATGCAATGACATCAATGAAAACCAATCACAGGATGGTTTGCCAGTGCATTCTGTAAATGTTTTGGGAGGGAAAGATGAGGCCTACTGTCTTCATTGCGGGTTGCTGTCCTGCAAGAAACCCCTAATCCTTCCTCATGAGATTGAAAATCTTAGGAAAACCTGCTGATTTCCAACACCCTCCCTGTTGACTCCTTAGTTACTAGGATTCCTAACTGAATCCATGTCTCCAATACCATATTCTGATCTCCACTCTTGTCTGTCACAGAACATCTTGTTTGTATTCTTAATATTCTTTGAAGGGGTCTATTAGATGACCTCCTTAATAAGGAAGTTCGTTGGTATCCTTTAAAGAGTTAGATAATATAGTTTGTAAATTAGAATGTGTAAGTAATGCTAAATATATGGGGGGATTTATTTCTAAAGGTTAGTATGTATTAAAGTGAATGAGAAATACCCACAACTAAAGTAAAGGATCATCTACAGTGTTTAAAGATAAAAAAAATGTCCACTGACTATTACACAATAAAAGGTCATTAGTATTCCAAAACATGTACACTTACTGAACACCCCAGTCAGCATGCCCATTGTAAATCCAGTATATCCAAAAATAAAAAAGTCTGGTTGCTTAACTATTGTTGAGCAACTGAACTTTCTATTAAGATAGGCTAAAAACAATCTTCAAATATTTTAAGAGGTACGGAGCAAAATGTGAGAAAATATCAGGACACTTCAAAATCTAGACAGTTAAAAGGTACATTTCTGTTAATACCAAAGATTGCAATGCTTTCCACCTTACCTCTCAATTGTCCAAACTTTAACAGAATTTCCCTCACTTTTCTCATGTATTTGTCCTGTTACTTGTTGTTCTAGTAATGCTGCTACACTTTCCCAATAAATAAATAAATAAATACTTAATTAAAAATAAATAAATAAATAAATAAAAATGATAGAGGCAAACCAACATCAGTATGCTGTCTTCTATGGCAGCTCTGTAACATTGTACTGAGGTACTGTGCATGCATGCGGATGTATGTACCATATACGCACACAGTACATCAGTGAATTGGAAGCTGGTGGAAGAACTCCAAAGTGCCATTATACAAATGCATTATTTAAGAAAGGTAAGCAATTTCTTTCTTAAATAATGTCATTGCATTGTATTGCTATTGTACAATGACATAATTTCGTTCTTAATTAATGTCATTGTATAATAGCAATAACGCATTCATGGATGTGGATATTCCAGGATTTCCTCACAACTGACCTTGTTTAATCACTCAGTCTTTGCCCTCATGATTAAACCACACCAGTCATAGGTAAATCTTGTGATACTCACAACTTGTCATGGGTTATTGTTAAAAAATAACTTTTCCGCCCTCTTGACTTCCCCACACTGATAGACCTGCAGTGTTTGGATCATTTATAGTTTGGTTAGGTAATGACAAAGGGAAATATAAAGTGGGGTCCTGAGAAGCCTTACTTAGTGCTTTTGTGTAATTTCAGTTTATCACACAGACATGGGAATTTATTTATATATATATATATATATATAAAAATAATGAATACACAGAAAATAAAGACAAAAAAACACAACATAAAATGTTAGCACACATGTTTAATAAGTTAAGAGCTGTTATCTCTAATTTATTATGAGACTTCTTCTAAACAAAACAAGATACACCATGAACCAGCTTCTTAAATGAAAATAAATTCACATGACTACATTAACTGACCCATCAAATTCATACCATGTTTCATATAGAAATGTTGTAGAATGATGGCAATATGATCATTCAATAAAAAACCTAGACTGTCATCAGTTCAAGAAATTTGTTTTTAGTGTTACTGAAAAAGCGAAAGATGACTTTAACATTGGTAATTTTGGTAGAAAGTTGAAAGTATAACATGTCCAATAAGTGTGATAGACATGATAGGCACTAAACCCAGGAATAGCTGGAGAGCTATCTTTGCTTTGAAACCACATCTTTCTAATTACACATATATGAATGTGTTCAAGTTACAAGTTGGGTATCTTTTTTGTTTAGATGCCTAGTATTGAGTAGAGCCACTTTAATGCATTCCAAATTATAATTACCAGCTAGAATGTCCACCAGACAGACTGCCAAAAAGGCACTATAGGGGCAGGAAAGGTTTTAGTCATAATCCAAAAGCCTTGGAAGTGTAGGCCATCCCCATCAAAGCTAGCGGTCCATATATCCTATTCTTTCTGACCTGATATTGGTATTCAAGCCCCACAATCAATACCATTTCATGCAGTCCTGGTTTATCTAGTAGGTCCTGTAAATGATGCCTGAATGCACACTTTTTTTTGCTTTCATAAACCTACTGTGGGACATAGGCTGAGATTATGAATATAAAACTATCCTAGTATTAGAGTATGATTTTCATGAGTCTGTCACTAACTATGATGACATACCTGAGTGTCTTCTGAGGCATCTTCCTTACCACAATTTCCACACTATTTCTAGCCTGTTCTTGCCTTGAGTAAAAGACTCTGTATCACAAGCCAATTGGCTTTGCTGCAATGTACCTCCATCTTGTCTCCCGAATGCACAGGATGTCCAGCCTCCTCCTTACCAACATGCCATCCACTTATATGCCGCTTCCTGTTAGCAAACCTATGCAAAGTGTAGTAATTCTTTGATCAGGTTTGGCAGCTTGATTAGTTTTTCATTCAGCTTTAGCACAATAGAGATATCCCAGGAAACCCACACTGGGCAACTGGACACTGGTCAACCAGTAGGTCATTTACCCAGGACTGGTGGGTATTATAGCAGGCACACACTGACAAATAAAGGCACATGCACCACTCCCACTATTAGTATGGGTACCTGGCATAAGTTGGAGTACGTTGAGTCATCAACCCACTTAGCACTGTCAAATACCCATACCTATTTTTGGCAATGGTTTAATATCAAAATCTTGAAGGCAAAATATTTTGCCTTCAAAACACTGAACTGAAATCCTGAAAATGAAGACATCATCCAGCCTATATGTAGAACGTCATATATGCAAAGTCTGACATTTGATATACCAATCTTCTGGTATAGAAAGTCCGTATGTCCTTTCATGTTTTACCGGGGGGGGGGGGCAAGCCTCCCACACCCACTGCAAATTATATATACCAACTCCGAGATCGCACTACAGTCAGGAATGGGGGTGAGTTCTCTGACCTTCACTGTACTGTGATCACCTGTGATTGCCGTTCACAGTGCTGAACTCATAATAATAAATCAAGCTTTAAGTTTGTTATTATGAAGTCAAATTAATCCAGTTTGGCATTGTGCAACCCTGAAAACTGGCTTTCGCTCACACTATGTTCACAATCCGGCCTTTGAAAGTTTGATTGTAAGCCTTTGGCAACATTATTCCATGTAACCAAATCACCTAGAGCCAGTTTTTTTACACTGTCAAGTGGCTAGCCCTACCGTGGTACTCAGTCTGTCATCTATGTTCTCCTATCAATACTGTGCACAATAGTTGATATTTAAAGTGGTCGGTCTATACAATTCTTCCCCATATAGACACCACCAAGAGTCTCTGCTGCTGCCTATGACAACATTCAGTTTTTTGGTGGAGTTTGAGGTAGAAATATCCAGGATGTTTTTGAGAAATACCCCTCAGAGACACAGTTAGAACAAACAAACTTCATAAAGACATTGGCTAGAGATCAGGATCAAACATTGTACCTTGTCCTTAGCCATCATGCCAACTGTGTCCAACCTAGAAATCTGTCAAAAAGTATTAGCTGAAGAACAACATACTTCTAACTGTAACCAGTGAAACCCCACTCAGGTTTCTATAGACAGTAGTGATGTTGTAAGTGAACCAAACCACAGTATAAAGCATGTTACACATTGTGGTAAGGAAATAAGGCTGTAATGAGCTCAGTAAGCACAGGTAATATGACACTCACATAACCACCACGTGGTATATACTGAGTAGTAATACAAAATGGCCACCGAAACAAGAAAAAAAGTCTGTGTACTATGCATGCAGTGTTACAACTCACAGCATAACATCCTCGTATTATAATGGTGCATACAGGCATGTGTAACACAAATTCATGTTCTATGCTTGAAGACCATAAGTGTGATCATTGGGACAGAAAAAGTTAAGTGCAATGTCAGGGAAGTTGAGTTTGTAAATTCTGTATCTTGGAATATTCCATCTTTTCTGACATAGGGTGATCTTGGCATTAGAATTTGTAAGTTGCCAGGATGTGGTTTGCTCCCTGAAGAAAATACTTTTAGTATCATACTTACGTTTTCAGAGTTTTGGGATCCTTACAAAAGAGTCTGTAAATTCTGAGATGGCACCATGTATAATTATAACAGACAAATTTCTGACACATAACAGTAAAGGGTTAACAGTAAAGTTAGGCCTGACCAACCAATGTTGCATATGAATATAGGAACACAAGACTCTTGCAGGTAAAGGACAGTGGTCAACAAGTGATGCAGTTCAAACAATGGAGATAGAATGGTCCACATGTACAACAGGGCGGATCATCATATGCTACATCATGCAACAGTGCAATTCAGAAACACAGTCCTGAGTGAAGGGGTGTTAATTTAAATCTTTTTCACAAAGTAACAGAAAACAGACACAATGTGCATGGGTCTAACAACCCAAAAATGTAAACAATAAATATATGTGGAGGTTGGGACAATGATGCAGTGGTTACTGAAGCCTTTACAGTGCTTGGTTCTCCAGTTTGGTTCTTGGTTATGATGACT
Source organism: Protopterus annectens (assembly GCF_019279795.1). Lineage (NCBI taxonomy): Eukaryota > Metazoa > Chordata > Ceratodontiformes > Protopteridae > Protopterus > Protopterus annectens. The sequence continues at coordinate 375,649,498 of NC_056731.1, forward strand.
CCTGCACAGAGTCTGTGCATCCTCCTTGTGTTCACGTGGATTTTCAATATATGAACCAGTTTCCTCTCACATCCCAAGAACTGGTAATGCTGTAGTCTTCCCATGTGTGTGTGTGTGTGTGTGTGTGTGTGTGTGTGTGTGTGTGTGTGTGTGTGTGTGTGTGTGTGTGTGTGTGTTTGTGTGTGTGTGTGTGTTTATCATGTGAAGGGCTGCTGCCCCAAGCAGGATTAGTTTTAGTTTCTTGCACCTATTAATGTTGCGCAATTACCAGCATCCCATGACCCATAACTGGATTTTGACGGTAAGTTATATAAAAATGGATGATAGATATACAGTGAGAGAAATGGGGGAAGGGGAAAGATTTTTTGGTGAAGTTCATATAATACTGCATTCACTAGGTTCATAGGTTCATAGGTAGGTACTAGGCTATCTGCCCGAAGGCATTTGTAAGCCTAGCCAGAATGTGTTGGCTTTTGACGCCCCCTTAGGTTACTTCCCTGTGCCTCTGTCCAGCAGAGCCACTGAAGTGATCCCCGGGGTAAACTTTCTGTTTCCCATCCACTTGTTAAGGTTTCTCTTGAAGAGTGCTAGCAAGGAGCTCTGCCTAATGTAGATTGGAATCTTATTCCAAAGCATGGGAAGTCTCTGGGACAGGAATCTATCCCTCCAGCACATCCTATTTATTGTTGTGGTAAGGTTTAGATCCCTAGAGCATGTGGCTAAAGGGGATAAGGTTTTCTTTAGGTGGAGCATGTCCATAAATTCTGGTTTGGACATGGCCTTGTATGTCAGTCAGGTAGAAGCAATAAAATAGAAAATATATAAAGGTTTGGATGAGCTATTCACACAATTAATGACAAATATAATAAACTTGGGGAAATACTTTGCTTTTTAAAATAACATCTGGTATCACAGATGTTTCTTGTAAAAGTGTACTTCCTGAACAGAGATCATTGCACTCTGCTATTTAATTCTTTGGGTGCTAATTATCATTGTTTCTATAGAGCCTTTGACGCCTGAAGATGTTAGTAGGCTGAGTCTGCTGAGTCCTGAAATGTTTCAGATAAAATAATTTTTGTAAATCTTCCAACAGAGAAATCCTAATCCATTATAAGCAATAAATGCTAAAGGAAAACTTAAAATAGTAAATGTATATTTATTATAAAATCACTTGTACTGTATTACAGATTTCAAAATCTCAGAATGTAGTCCTGATTTTGTTTCATTTTGAATATATAACTTTTTCATTTTTATTGTGAAAGAATAGACACGTTTGGAAGGTAATATATAAACTTTACCTGCTATAACAATAAAATTAGCAGTTGTTCATGTCATTGTCAGTTTTCTGACAATATCCTGCAGGTTCCTTGGTATACTCTGTTTTGTGAACATTGACCGAAATACGAAACTTTCTGTTGTGGTTTTCAGTACTTGCAAAGAACACTTAGCATTCATCAAAACACATCAGCCAAGAATCGGTAGTAGTTTTGCTCTTTATGCTGGAGCTCGGTTGTTTCCATATAACTCAGACCATCTTTATGATGTGCCTGTAGATGCAGGAATGTTTCTAACAACCGTAACTATTGCTAAAACAATCAGTTTAACAGGACTGGCTATAGAATTGCCAAAAACAAATTATATGGAGTGAGACCAACTAGTGGTAAGGTCTTAAAATAGAGATGAGGCACTCTCAAAGTTAGTGTTGAGTGCATGAAAACGTTTTCAGTCAGGAAATGATGCATCTCTGCTGCAGAACCAGAGAACAGGCTGTTTACTTTTCCTCTTTTTATGCGGGGGCCATACAGGGAAGCCTAGTAAATAGAAACATTTCACTCAGAGAACAGAGAAAACTTTCAGTGAACTATACAAGTGGACTTTAGGCTTTTTAAAATATACAGAAATTATGAATATCCTGGTAGTAACATGACACAGTGTTCTTAAACCACAGTAAATTAGTTTACCTTAGGACACAACCTCAATAGGGCATTTTGCTAATCTTATTGTTTATGGTATGGATGAGGTGAAGTGGGAGAACCTGAGGAAACAACAATAAAGACAATAGTATGGGCTTTTACAAGAGTAGATTAAATTGATTTGTGGGTGACTGTCACAGGTAAGTTAGGGGATGGGATGCATGTTAAAAGGTTAATAGCACTTGGCCTTGGTTAAGTATGTTATTCTTCAGTGGGGATAAGGAACTGGTAAGCAATGGAAAAAATAAAAAAAGAGAGAGGAAGGACAATGTGACTGAATAAGAATGTGAAGTTTGCTATTTTGGCTTAAGAAAAAGCTTGTAAGCGTTATAAGGTGAGGGCAGAAGATACAAGAGGCAAATTATAAAAAGCATACAGAAAGTCAAAAAAGAGAGGTGAATCAAACATAGTGACAAGTTTAAGGGGAGTCTGTAGAAGGAATCAAGCTGGAGAGGTCACATTTTAAGTATTTCCCTAACAGAAGGAAGACGGTAACCAACATAATTAGTCTAAGAATGGAAGGGAGATCAGCAAGACAAAGAGTAAGCAGAGGTATGGAATGAACATTTTACATACATTTTCTCAAAAGAAAAGAAAGGCAAGATGCCATGCATGGGTGTTATAAAACAAAATGGGGAAAGCAGTGGTATAATACAAAGACTGAATTGGTAGAGGCAGACAGGAAATTTTTAGACAATAAGGTCACATGACCAGATGGGCCACCTTCCAGTATATTAAAAATGGAGAATGTTGGAAGAACAACTAACTTAAGTCTTCACCTCTTAGGCCGGTATAGAAGCACTGGCAGTTTAACACAATGGATGAAGGTTATGAGCAATAAGCTTGATTTTATTGCCCAGGGTTTGATTCCTTTACTCTTCATTTCAACACTGTGAGATATTGAACAAGTCACTTAACCAGTGTGATCTCAGGTAACCTCAGAAAAAAAGGCACACTGCCTAGTGGGTTTACTCAGTTAACAAATAAAAATAGTAATTCATGACTGGATGATGGGGGTTACAAGTAAAACACTGTAAACTATAGACAATTAATTTAAATATTATGAGTGAGAAAGTCATGAAGAAATGTTCTAAAATGAAGAGTGGATATTTTCTAAGAGCACAGTAATTTCAGGGTCAGTGATCAGCATGGGTTCTTGATAAAAAGATCTTTTTTAGATTTATAAGTACAAGGTTAGCTGCCCTAGAGGGCCATTTAAAGCCTAGTCGATGTCCCTGAAAGGTGAGAATCAAACCCTATACCTTGTGTTTTTGAGGAAAACACCTTAATCATTTTGCCAACCTCCAACAGTTTGCAGTTAAAACTGATTCAGAGTTATGAATGGTCTTCGATTCTTTACCCTAAATATATCTATTAACAAAGCTAAAAGGGTTAGGATGGAAATAAGACTGAGAAACCTGTTAACAGCAGTCTTTAGGAGGTATGTCATAGTTGGTATAATTTTTGATTAAAATCTTTGCAAATTTTGATTAATTTAAAACAAATTCTGATTGCCAGTCATGAAGAGTTCAACAGTTTTGCGCAAATATCCTTTTATTTTACTATCACTAAATCAATGTAGTTGTCTTTTTGAGCTTGTAAATATTACTGGCATAGATAACAACAGAGCATTCTTACACAAAGCATTGCTACTGACACTGTCTTGGTAAAGAACTTTAATAGTATTTGTCATTCAAGTTTGAGCAGTTGACACTGAAAATCTACAAGAAAGCTTAGCTGGTGTCTGTCATTAAAGTTTTAGCTGTTAACACTGAAAATCTACAAAAAAGTTCCGTTTCTCAGCACCAGGAAATAAAGAATGTTATAGGCTTTCATTAGGAAAAGTTCCTTCTTGTTTAAAATGCCATCTGCAATGTTGACTCCAGTTTGGAATGATCAGAGACACGGGTAGACTTGAGGATAAATCAAAATCTAAAAACAGTTTGAAAGGAATAGCAACTAGGAGAACAGGTCTTGAAGAAAAACATAACAGATGTATGGTGCCCCAAATGGTCTGGAGGATAAATTGGTATATTAACAAATAATAGCTAAATGAGCAGTTCATTAACATCGGAGAGAAACATCTGTTACAAAAATTGCTATTTTTTTTTTCCTGTCACTGAATTAATTTTGAGAATCTACTGGTTTATCCTCCCTGGATGTCATCTACAAATCCATGATTGGATAAAGATACAATGCAGAGAAGGAAAGAATGTTGGCCTGTAGTAAAAACCTTTAAAGACTAACCCCCAGATTCACTAAGCGCCCGTGTAGGAGGAGGATGGCAGCGCGCCATGCATATTAATGAAGGCACTCTGCCCTACCTCCCAGGTATACACGGAGTGTGTACGAACGCAGGGGGCATGTCCGAGAGCAGAGCTCTCAGAATAAACACGCCCCTGCAATGTAGAACAGCAGATAGTGGAAATAAATGAGCGAGACTGTTCATAGGTGTCCACATATCCAAACCAACAGTCCCCCATGTGTACAACAGCAACAAGACATAAAAATCAAAAGAAGAAACCCCTTTATTTTTTTTAAAAATCTGAGTACAGTTAACTGTAGGTGCGCTGGTGTGCCCATTGCTTAGCTATGGTTAAAGCAGCTTAAAAGTCTGAAGAGGATAACAAGGAAGATATATGCAAATGAAGCAGTACAGCAATAGTGTAGTGGGCAGGCATTCCCGGTTTGAGTCCCACTGCAGCACAGTCTATTTTACATGGCAAAGCATGGTATAACCAATATTTTTATTGCAAAACCCACTAAATAACATATATTTATGAACTGGAGTACTGCCAGAAATGCACATGTGAAGAGTCAGTGTCATAATGAATAAGGCAGTAGTAAGGAGGTGTTAGCACAGATAAGCAGTAATAAGCATATGTAAGCACTAGTAAGCATGTTTAAGTGCTTTTGTGAGGGGGTAAGCATTGCCTACACAGATTAAGCAAAGTAGAAGCTAACTGAGTGTAAGAAACTATAACCTGAAATAAGCAGTGCTTACCACCGCGCAAACCCACGCAAACCCACTTACAACTGCTTTAAAGTGCCTTAATTACTCTGTATCCAATGGGCCTTTGTCTGCCCAGCAACAAAATAAACAGCCATGCAGGTCTCGAACCCAGGACCCAATACACCATAGTCCCAGTAGCTATCCACTAAGCCATCACAGAAGTATAGAAGAATGAGGTAGTAGTAGTAAACATGTCCTCACCATAGTATAACCAAACTGAACCTGTGAAAGGCATCAGTATACAGTCATATGTGCCATAACCACCTACATAACATATATATGTGAACTCGAGTACAGCAGTAAGCCCAGAACTGAGGTGTACTTATAATAGAGTGTTGAAGTCCCCCAAAAAACACAAGGACCCCACAGAGTGTATGTACACATCAATCAGGGATACTAGGCATGCATATATGGTGTAATGAATAATAACACAATGCCAAAAAGGCATTATAATGAATGTCTACTGTAGGTAACACCAAGCATTGCACAGGCCAGCTTAGGAGGTGTGAGCAATGTGTAGACCAGCTAACTCTTTGTGCCTAGTGATATACCCCTTTAAACAATGCCAACTTTAGGTAAGCAGGTTTGCCCATAGCTTAGCCTTTTCAAAACTGGTCAATCACAGAAAAGTGTGGGAAATCAGCCCTACTTAAACCCAAGAGGCGGGAATATAGCTCATGACTGGTTGTAGCTTCCTTTTACAGGCACTATGGCAGTAAGGGGAGAAGGAGTGTGCTTCCGGGCACAGCGATGGTGCATCCAGGAGTCCAAGGTCATGGCTGGACTCCTAGTTAAAGACCATGCACAGACACTGCTGCAGGACCAGTGCCAGGGCTCCCAATATAAGGCAGAGGCCTGGGACCATCTTGCCTGCGACCTCACCAGTGCCACTGGCATACCCCAAATTGGTGAGCAGGTCAGGCACCACTAGTGTTGACCTGAAGCTGCAGAAGGGGGACCTCTTGGAGGAGTGGCTCCAAGAGGCAAGAGCATCAGGAGATGTCCCAGCCATGTGTAAGTATCAGTCCACTACCTGTTTAATAATTACCAGCTCAGGTATATCATAGATAGGTATGGGTAAATATTCCCTTTAGGTCCCCCACAGCTGCAATGGAGCAGGCCGTGAACCAGGAGGCCCACATCTGCCACCTGGTGTGGTTGCGATTCGCGGCAGGTTAGTAATACTCATGCTTTTACTGTCATAGGAAATAAAAATAAAAGTAGTAGTAAAGTAATTGCTAGTATAAAACCTGTATTGTTCAAGGCAAGTACTGCATACACTAGGGAATATGGCAGGAAGAGTCTCATATTGTTAGCATGGCAATAAAAGTGTAATACCCTGACAAAGCAGGTCTAACTGCTGGACTGTATGTGTATATTCTGGTATCATATGGTAATGTAGATTTGCAATCATGTAATAGTACTGTAGTTTTAAGCACTGTTACCCAAACCATGCACCATAATGTGAATGTGTAGGAATACCAGTATATGGTAGGTGTAATCCCCAGAGGCCATTTAGTACAACTGAAAGACACATAGACAGTAAACAGGGGAAATGCAGACAACAAAACCTGAATAGCACATGCAACTGAGATGTGAACTGTTGTTTTATTAGCACACACAGCCACGGTTTGAACCCTGCCAGTGGCAGTAGTCTGCATACAGAATTATACACCACAACTATACAGATATGTCCAGACTATCTATTAAAGTGGCCCATATCTAATGCCTATCAACCTGTCCCCCTGCAAAATCAGTGGGATGATCCCACACGTATAGGCAGCAAACAGGAAATACAACTGATTGACACACATCTATAACAACAAACCTGGCACACTAGCAACTGTCCAATACCTTATGTGACTAAGAAGCCGTGTATGTCCCATTTACACCCCAACCTGTTAAGCTGTGGTCAGAGTGTGTATAGTAACAGAGTGAGATGTATGTGCATAATACTAATGTGTAATCCGGAACGTTGTATGGCAACAGTCAAGTAGTGCTAACAAACATTGCTCCCACAGGTACGTTGGATACGAACACTGTGCTGTGAAATACGGACCAATATAACCTGTACTGTGCCGTCCACCCTGGTATTGTAGGGGATTGTGAGTGTTGCAGTTTCTCTGAATAATAAAGTATAACTGGTCACTGTCGCCCACACTGTGCTACATAATATAACTGTGTAGGAAAGCATGTATATGTGTGTGTCAGGTCACTAAAGGTGGAAGAGGGCAATATTCTAGATATGTCCAGGCATAACAGCATGTGGTCAATACATGGCCAAAGTCTGTGCCGAAAGAGTTGGATAGCATAGTGCAAAACATCAATCCGGAATCCAGCCGTATGTTTGCAAACTGTTAGTCAGTGTTAACAAACATTCCCTCCACAGGTATACCAGGTAAGAGGTGTATACTGCAGGTAAAACCGGTTCATGTGTAATGATGTTGACAGCCATATCAGTGCCCAATATAGGTGTATAGAGTAGTGTAGTAAGACTTATAAGGTTCAGATAACAGCACTGACAAGGAAAGTAATGTGGAGAACAGGAATATACTACTTGTTAACTGACATCTTTCTCTCCCCCCACCTTATCTCCAACAATAATCAACATATCCTCCCCAACTGGTATGTACTGACTCTGATAATGGCCAGTCGTTTGATAAATATTTTAATGGTTCCCATGCATGTGTCATATTGCATTATTCCAACATTGTTGGCATGGAGCCATCAACTTGCCTGCATGCTGTTCTTATTACCACTGTGTTCCCATATATGCATGTGTTTTGTTTGCTATGCAACTGTTCCATATCTGGTGTCTGGGTTAATGGGAATATCTATGCATGTTGTCATACCTAACCCTGGAATGTGTTGACTATTACTAACCCATATATGATGTTGAAAGCTAAACACTATAGCATGCTTGGGAAGCCCGGTCTCAGCGGACCCACCTGTCCCACCTCAGCTGGCCAAGGCAGCGGGCACCAGCATGTCTGGGGCCCAACCCCGCACCTCCCTGTCCATTGGTCCTGCACCACCTTCAGGTGGAACCACCTCAGGGGATGGGGCTCGCATCCCTTGGGAGTGGGTGTGGACAGGCACCTGTCACCCATCGCCAGGTCAGGGTTGTGGTGTGTAGAGTGATCAACGACCAGGTCGGTGATCTTCTACGCCAGCTTGAGGCCCACATGTCATGATTAGAGAGTCAGCCTGGCTCTGTGGCTCAGCCCCCAAGCAGAGCCACCTTCGAGGCTGTGAAGGTGCAGTGGTGACTGCCCATGGGTGGGGACCTCAGTCCCACTGTTTCCATTAGTGGGCTTGTGGGCTTCCGATATCCCAACACCCCTCTCCATCAAGGTGTTTACCCCCCACATGTGTCATATACCGCCCCTGTATAGCTCTTGTGTGTCATGTCTGTTAACCTACCCAACCTACCTCCCCAAATATACCTACAACCACTCCTCAACATCCCACTCCCACCTGAAAAAAAAAGGGCAATCTGTTCCCACAAAAAAAATCTCGCCCCATACATAGCTGTCCATTTCGCACATGTGTCCACTGGACACATAATCTGGTCTAATTGGCATCACATGAATTGTTGTGGTCCTCACCCCTCTCCCAGGGGTTTGAGTGTCCAAACCTACCTACAAATTCAGTGTATATGCACAGCTGTTGCTGTAGAAAAAATGGTCAGCTATGGACATCCCAACATATTTCCTGCACATCCTTAACTATTTTCCCTACTGTCTTTCCCTCTTTGTGCCCCTTTTTCACCACTTTCCTATCAACCCTTTTTCTTTTCTTTTAAAAAAATTAGCGCAGGGGTGAGTGTGAGTAAGCAGTTTTAAGCAGCAGTAAGCTGGTTTAAGCCTGTTTGCACAGGGGTAAGCACTGTCCACACAGGTTAAGCAATGTAGAAGCTGAGTATAAGAAACTGTAACTGGAAGTTTGCAGTGCTTACCTCCATGCAAACCCACGCAAGCCCGCTTACAACTGCTTTAAAGTGCTTTAATCACTCTGTATCCAATGGCTCATGTTCTGCCCAGCAACAAAATAAGCAGCTCCTGAAAGGCTCAAACCCAGGACTCTGCACACCATAAACAAAGTGATTGACCACTAAGCCATACCAGATCCAAATAAATCTGATATTTTCAGAAACATATCATCCAGTCCAGTCATGCAGCAGTAGATGTATGTGTGTGTAAATATATTATCTAAACAGATACTACATATCTATATATCTATAGATATATATTAATATATATATGAACATATATACATGCAAATGTCTACAATAACACACCTATATGTCTACATATACACAGCAAGTTACATATGTGTACGCAGATATATAGCTAAGTTGGTATATACGGACATAGATATATATATATATGTAAGCAGATATATATATCTATATAGGTATATATGGCCATACATCTGTAGACAGCAATGGCAGATTAATAAAAACACATATGTCCACATGCACCGTTAATGGGGTTGAGAGGCCTCACACAATATATGTCTTGTACGAATAGGCATCCCACCCCCTACAGCCAAACACGTCTGCCCTGCAATACAGTACCAAGTGTTGCCGATCCCTTAACCAGGACCTGACAAGACAAGGGCACAAGATGTTAACAGTACTACATCCCACCTGTATGATATCAGGCTGATATTGGTAACATATCATGCAGTACAGTCTGCCTCCCATAGGAAATGTAAAATGTGGAAGCCATCAACATCCCCGGATACAGATACACAGACACAGATATGCAGATACATATACACACACACACACACATATATATATATATATATATATATATATATATATATATATATATATCTTTATAGATATACATGTGACTACACATACACATGCAGATATATGTACAGTAAGATACATATGTAGAAGGTGCCAGCTGGACACTATATGGGCCACCCATACAAATGACAATCGTTGCCTGCAACATATACCTACAGAGAGGTCATAGGGAAAACACCACACACAGGTTTGCAGAGATGGAATACCTTTAATTGTGTACTATTAGAGTTCTATATGCCATGTCATATAGCTGTTCAGACACTGACATCCATATAAACAGAGTAATGCAACTGTGAAACAGTTATACTAATACAGTAGTCTGGAAAGGTTCACAACTGTTGCTGTCCAGGCCAAGCCCTTCAAATTGTACAATAGTGAAGACAGACTGGGCCACAGGATACCAAACAATCAACAGTAAGTAATGCAGGTGTATAGTTTAGCAGCCTCTAGCTACACTCTGTACAAAATGACTAGGTGGTAAAGACGTCATGTGACCAAATGAGTTGTAACTGTTACATAAGGCATAACTGACACAATCACATGCACATTGCCAAACAGAACAGTCTGTATGGCAGGAGGCAGTAGGCTTGCATTAATCCAATTTATGTAAGTAGTGTAAATATAGGTGAAGTATAAGATACTGTACATCCAGATACCTTAAGGCAGCTCACCCCTGATACCCCCACATTTTTAACAGCCTAGGTCATTTATAGTGCTTCCCCCCCGACTCAATAATACAGGGCCATATACCACTGTTACATACACTGGCCTCTGGAGTGCATAAGAGCACACATGCATTGTGTAAGTGACGCCCATACATATATGGCCCCAGCCCCACCGTATGTATGGGGGATACAACAGCAGTGGACTGATGGCAGCAATGGTAGTGTGATATACTCACAGCCCACTAAGGAACAACCCCTGACAGCATGTCATATGTGCAAGGCTTGGTATGGAGGTGGAGGACAGAGGCTGGAACACAGGCACAAATGTGGAGAACTGTTGCCATACACTAAGCAAGTTGCTGGTGTTACAGGATAGTCTGCAACATACCCTTAGTCAGGGAATTGAGGTTAGAAACAGAAATGAATGTAGCCATGTACTGATAGCACTCAACACACGCACTGCCAGTGAAATATCTGACACAGGACCCATGTGGTGGACAGACAACACATGATAGGCACACCTCTTGCCACCAAGAGGATATGCCCACAGTTGAGAGCTATGCAACAGACTGCATTCCAAGGTAAAGTAGTATGTACACTCACACCCTGTAACACCAGTACTATACAAAGCGTAACACAACTCTACTCACACTCTGTCTGTAGTTCCTGAACCTCCTACAAATATGTAGCTGCCCTAAGTGTGCCGTTTCTCCTGTAAGAGGTATTGCTACCTGCTGTCTATAACACTGATGCCCACACACAGGAAGGATGTCCATCACACAGGCAATGTAAAGGGACCATGCCCACATGATTTAGGGGGTTAGAGTAGGTGGTTGCCATGACAGTGGTAACTGGAAGTACTATACATGTGTAATCATATTACATATATTCTCACCATATGTCCTGGACATGGAGTGTAGCCCTACCCCAGCCTCTACAGTCTCACAGTCATAGTGCAAGGGGATGTCAGGTATGTATAGCAGGTATATTAGTAGACTATTCCTACTGTCATTGGGATTGTCTTCTCAGACATGGTGTGTGTTGGAGGTCACATCTGCTTATAACATGTGTGCCATTGGCTACTGACAGACATCCTAAGGACATAATAGTAAAGTACTGCTGCTAGCAAGTAATGCTCCTGTGGACTGCAGCAGAGATATTGGTCAATATATGTGGACATTCTGACACACTCTGTACAGTCCAGAGGTGCACACATAACTCCTTAGTGCTAAACATGTGTACCATGCCTGACAATATGGATGTAGACAGCCATCTAGACGGGTATAACACATAACGACTGGAATACATTTGCCACCATAGGTTATGTATTCACACACCCCTGTCTGGCCTGACACATAATAACCGCTGGTACAGGGGTGCCATGGCCACATACCACCCACTAGATATTGACATACATCTGTACAACATCCCACTGCTCTGTCTGACATACATGACTGTTAAGGGAGGCCCGGCAGCAGTAAATCTGGCAAGTATTTGCACATGACATCTCACTGGGTAAGTACACTAAGCTGCTAGGCATGTAACAATGCACTGTGCAGGCTGTAGGTAGACTGGCCTACATCTCCTATGGGGAATGCACATGTACCTGCATATATAGCAGGCTCTACAGGTCACAGCACAGGGTAAGATACACCTGTGTGAAAGTGCATAACCACAACCAATGTGAACACAGCCACAGCCACATATGTTAAGCTAGTATAATATAACATTATATGGACTATCTGTTCAACACCATCCTCATATGTGTCACTCACAGACTGACCCTACATATACTGGGCTGCTACACAGTTTGGTCTGATGGCTGTCTGTGGTATGGGACATGTGTGTTTATGGCCCTACAAACATGTACGCCAATACAGTACCATACAGTGGAGCAGGATGTAACATCAGATAGGATGGGAACTAGAACAATGACATCTACCACAGTCTGTACACAGGTTAAAATGTATATTAACAATACACACATTGGCAACATTCACCATAAGTACACAGACCTCAGTACTGTACAGACATCCACAGAATGTCCAGGTTATGTCATCAAATATAAGCCCTACTGTACATAACATGTGTAGCAGTCTGATATCCCACTGGCTTGTTATCAGATATGATGACACTAATTATGGTGTACAGCACATATGCACCACTTCATGCACAACATATGTACACAGGTTGACAGAGTTGTGGCTGGAAGTACATACACAGGGCCAATAATGACATGTTGCTATGATAATCTCATACATTTACTGTTGTAACAGGGTTTGTTGCAACATATGTCCTGTGAGGGATAAGAAGCCAGTAACTGTCACGGCTTTCACCATCTACGGACTGCAATCCTCACACTACCTTCTGCAGTCCATAGATAGATGCTCCATTGGTAACACATAAAACAAAAGCACAACAAACTGCCCTGTCTGCAGATGACCCTGCAGATGGGGATTCCTCATAAACATGGAATTGACATAGCAGGTATTGAGACATGTAGGACAGTCATATCCACACACACAGTGTTAAACCAACAGTACTCCAAATGCAGTATAGCAGCACTTACAGTCTGTAGTATGGTCAGGCACATCCCCCTCCTGTGTGTTGCCTTGTTTCCACAGTGTATGTTGTTAGAGGTAAATCCCCAATCCATCTGAGATGCTGTTTGCCAAACAACAGATCTAGTTCCTGCTCACAGTGAATGAAAAGGGCCAACACCAACATGATATTACTAGATATTGGAGTGTGTTTCCATGCAATTGGCTATGGGAATGCTACCACAGCTGTTCCACATGCAATCAGCTAGGGGAGGGCTGCAATTCATGAAGAGACCATCAGCTGATCATGAGCATCACTTAAAATACACATGCTGCTGTCAAGCAAAGAAGGTGTAGGTCTCCACAGCCACCAGAAAGGGAGTGGGAAAGGCAGACAGAGACAAAGACAAGTCAGGGAGTGGTGGGAGAGTAAAACCTAGGCATGTTTGTGTCACACACCTACCAGAACAGGGTATCAAACGCCTGACAACTCTGTAGTGCTGTCACAGTTCTATGCAGTTATTGGATGTGTCACATGGGTTAATTGTTGTGGAGCCCTCAGAACATATATGTGATGGTGACTGACATCTGCAACAGAGATACGGTAGCTATACGGTAGGTGACGTACACATGCCTGTCCGCATGAACAGGTGCCAGCATCAACACAGCCACACTATCACAGGGACGCACACACATTGATACACTTGGCAGGGCCAGTATTACAACTCATCAGTAGTGGGATTGCCACAACACATCACTGTACTAGTATCACATGCACCACATGGGTCATACGGGGGTTGTATGAGCAAAGGGTATGGGGGGGTGTCTGACATCAGACAGCATGCTTCAGTATGCCTATGTGGGTTGTAGAGAGTGTGGATGTGAACATACGCAACCATACAAGACACACACAAACACACAGGGTGCCAGTACTGACATACATGGGTGCATGTCTGCACAGGTGAGTGGTGGATGACAGCGCCAGACGGACGTAGAAGGCTAGGCGATGGGTATATCTTGGCATCAGGCCACAAGATGATGGTCTGCATTGTGGCCCTGGGCTGTAGTGTCTGCATTTGCCCACACAGGTGAGTACTGTATCCCATATCCAGTCACCTGGGTGACTATTGTGTGTGGCCAATGCTGTGCATCGCTTGCCATGTATGTGTTCCTTTGTCCATGTCATGGATGGTGTCTGGGATGTTTACACCTCCCACATGCATGTACAGTGACATGTGGAACTGTACCTGGGGTGTCTGGCCCATATTGTGAACACAGATTATCATCAGATGTGCCAGTCTTGCCCACATGTGGCGGGAATTGGTAATGGGCAGCAGGTTTACCCTGCACCTAAATTGATAACATGCTAACCGCATTCCCTGGGGTAAGTGGCATCTGTGAATACTGGGCCTGTTATCAGGCATGGTATGTCCTTTGTGGGTCACATGTGATGGCACCACAGGTGTTTTAGGTGTCCATTGGGGAACATGGGGAAGGTGCACTGTCTGCATGTATGTGCATATTAAACAGATGGACAGGGTGCCATGCCCTCTGTAGCCCACAGCTATCACTGGCCAATATGCAGAGTACTACCCACATATTGGCTGTTGCCTAGGCATGTGTGTGTATGAGACATGGGTTGAGAGTGTGGTCTGAGTAATACTAGGGTTGCTAACTGTGATTGCTTGGCCTTGATATCACATGTATGGGTATGGCTTTGCACCCCAGCTTCTCAGCTATTTCACATCTGTTATTCCTGTATGGTGGACATTGTGATATATAGTAGGGCCACCATATAAGAAATATCCAAAACCCACTCCACATTGGCCTCTGGTGTCACCCACTCACAACCACCTCCACACAGGATATGTGTTACAAACACACACACATGCACCTATCACATCTGGGAGTAGAACCCCTACCAAACTAGTTTATCACACTATAGTACTATGCAGTTATAGTACACACCATGGAGATTACTGGAGTACTCTTTCCCCAAAGGTGTAGCTCACATTCGATGACATCAGGAGGATTGCCAAAGTAGGACATTCGCATTGTAGTGAGTGTGACTAGCCTAAAATGCATTGCTCCCTACACAAACAGTGACACACAAACAAAAAATCCACAACTGACATGTTGTGGGTATAAAACCCCTAACAGAGATCTATATCACACTGCAGCATGGAGCTGTTATAGGATGCACTACGGGGATTACTAGAGAGCTCTTTCCCAAAAGGTGTATTTCACAATGAATGACATCAGTAGGCTTGCCAAAGTAGGCCATTTGAAATGTGCTGTGTGTGACTAGCCTAAAATGCATTGCTCCCTACACAGACAGTGAGACACACACAAAACATGCACAACTGACATGTGTGGGTATAGAACCCCTAACAGAGGTCTATAGCACACTACAGCATGGAGCTGTTATAGGACACACCATGGGAATTACTAGAGAACTCCTTCCCCAAAGGTGTATTTCACAATGAATGACATCAGCAGGATTGCCAAAGTAGGCCATTTGAAATGTAGAAGTGTGACTAACCTATAATGCATTGCTCTGTACACAGACATTGAAGCACGCACAAAACATCCAGACCTGCCATGGGTGGGGATGGAACCCTACCACAGTTCTACATCACACTACAGCAGTACACAGTTATAGGACACACTACAGAGATTACTGGGCTACACCCATCCCAGAGGTGTATGTCTAGGTGGGTGACATCAGAAGCCTTGCCAAAGTTGAGTATATGAATTGTAAGGAGTGTGAGTACCCTAAAAAGCATTGCTCTCTACACAGACAGGCACGGACACAAACACACACTTGCCATGTCTGGGATTGGAACAACTACCTCATTATCACACTACAGCAGTACACAGTTACAGGACCCGCTATGGAGATTATTGGGCTACAGCCTTCCCAGAGGTGTATTTCTAGGTGGGTGACATCAGCAGCCTTGCCAAAGTTGAGTATATGAATTGTAAAAAGCATTACTTTCTACACAATCAGAGACAAACACACACATACACACACTTACCAAGTCTGTGGTTAGAACTCCTACTTAACTACTTTATCATACTACAGTAGTACGCAGTTACAGGACATGCTACGAAGATTACTGGGCTATGATTTTCCCAGAGGTGTATTTCTAGGTGGGTGACATCAGCAACCTTGCCAATGTTAAGTATATAAATGGTAAGGAGTGTGAGTACCCTAAAAATCACTACTTTATACACAGTCAGAGACAGGCAGACACACACACACACACACACACACACACACACACACACACACACACACACACACACACACACACACACACACACACACACACACACACACAGTTGCCAAGTCTGAGGTTAGAACTCCTACCTAACTACTTTAGCACACAACAGCAGTACACAGTTACAGAACACGCTGCAGAGATTGCTGGGCTACAACCTTTCCAGAGGTGTATTTCTAGGTGGGTGACATCAGCAGCCTTGCCAAAGTTGAGTATATGAATTGTAAGGAGTGTGAGTACCCTAAAAGCATTGCCCTCTACACAGTCAGGCACGCACACAGGCACACACTCACCAAGTCTGGGGTTAGAACTCCTACCTAACTAGTTTATCACACTACAGCAGTATGCAGTTATGGGATGCACCACAGCGATTACCAGGCTACAACTCTCCCAAAGGTGTATTTCACATTGGATGACCTCAGCAGGCTTGTCATAGTAAGGCTATGGGGAGAGCGCTGTGTGCATGGGCCATAACCCATTCATCTAGGAGTTGACATGTCACATGCGGGCATACACCGGGACATATGACACAGGGTACATGTACACAGCTGTTAGATGACTACTTCCTTGTAGAGTCACGTTGCACAGCTGGCACATGCACCACATAATCTGTAATGCTGACAGATACTGGTGGCTAGTATCTGCAGTGAGTGACATCTGCACCTCATGTGTTTGGGGCCCTTTGGCTGTGTGCGCTGGGTGGGACAGGCCTGGATGACTCCTTGTCACAGTCACCCTCTTCCACACATCTATGTACGTCTACCTTTGGCTTATTATAGTATGTTGTCCTGACATATATGTCTGTATTCCTATCTACTGTGTGTGCAAGCTATGAGTGGTGCATACTGGCAAGTGTCTGCACTAACAACTGCAACTGCCAGATATGTCTGGTCCACTGGTGTTTGCAGTCATGGCCTTCATGTGTGTGAGCATGCCCAGTATGGCCATCTGTATTGATTATGTGGATTGTGTCCAGGTAGTTTGTGCTGCAGTGCTGACCTTTGTGTTGTACACTTACAGGTAGCATGCTGTCTCTGCAGGGTATCCATCGAATATTTGGCTTGACTGTTACTACATTTCTGCATAGCAGGGGAGCCACACCTGACTGTTTCTGCATTTCTACACAGGAGTGGGGAGGGCACACCAGACTGTTAATACATTACTATGTAGGATGGGGGGGCACACCTGACTGTTTCTACATTTCTACACAGGGTTGGGGGGGCACACCTGAATGCCATTACATTACTATGTAGGATGGGGGGGCACACCTGACTGTTTCTACATTTCTACACAGGAGTGGGGGGCACACCTGACTGTTATTACATTACTATGTAAGATGGGGGGCACACCTGACTATTTCTACATTTCTGCACAGGGTTGGGGGGAGGCACACCTGACTGTTATTACATTACTATGTAGGATGAGGGGGCACACCTGACTATTTCTTCATTTCTACACAGGGTTGGGGCACACCTGACTGTTATTACATTACTATGTAGGATGTCGGGGGCACACGTGAAACTTGTACACATTTGCTATGACTGTACTGGTATGTCAGGTACTTCATTTCATTCTGTATTGCTAACTATCATGCTGACTAGAGGCATATCAGTGTACTACAGATAGTGGCTTTGGTTGCCCTACATGTTATTGTCCCACTGCCTACCTTGCTGTGGTCTGTCTGTGTAGGCCTGAGGGGGAGGTTAACCATAGCCATCATTCTGGGGCCATGGCACAGTCTCTGTTTGGGTTTGTCTACACCTGTCCTGCTGGCTGAGACTGTTGTTGGGTATGTGAACAATCCTGACTGGCATGTGTGGGTCATATGGACACACATGTCGCTCAGCACATTTCCTGCAGTGGGTTTTGTCACCCTGTGTAGTGCTGGCTACTATGGTGACTCCAGTATGTGTTATAGATGTCATGGTGCCACTATGGGTATCTACTGTCTGCTGCCATAACATTCAGCCACCCAATTCCCTTGCATGCTCACATCCATACCATAACTACAGGTAACACATTCTACTCCATTTGGCAATTGGTAGGTTGATTGACTTACCTTGAGGGTGTGCCAGACTTGCGGATGGTGCTGGAGGGCTGCCTATGTCGGATGCACATAGTACACTCCCTATACATGGTTGAGCACAGGTAGTGTCATATTTGGCATCCCTTTTACTGTATGTACGAGTCAGAGAGAGGTGTCATTCCCTGGATCCCTACTGTGTCAGTGCATGTGATATGCATTGCCTCTTGTCAAGGCCAGGGCATACTGGGCACGCCTCCTTCTGCCTACTGGGGCAGGCTCAGGTTGTTCCTCCTCTGGATCACTCTGTGCCTGTGCAGGCCTTGGCTTTGGTGGGGGCCTGTGTGGCCCTGGCAGCATTCACATCCTTACCACCCTCAGCCTCCTGCACATGTTCTATGTTGCCTGCTGCAGCCCTTCTCATTTTGTAGGTTTGTTTGTTAAAATTTCCCTGCTTGTATACACTAGTGGTGTAGAGTGTGGGAATAACCAGAGGGGAAGTTGTTTGCTTAGTTTATAGTAGTGTTCTGGGCTGGGCTGGTCTGCTGCCTGTATAATTGTCTGATTCTGATACATTTCACCTGCCAGCTACGCTAGTTCTCCTTGAATACCTTCCTACTGCTGTTTTCCCTTCCCACTGCCTCCCTGTTTAAGCCCGTGTGTGCGCCGAGCAAACAGAGTGCTCAAATGTGCACACTGCTGCTATTTCCTGGTTTAACTTCTTTTTTCTTCCTGTAAAACCCGGTGCGCAGCACACACACCCGCTTACACTTTGTAAAGAGTGCTAAGCTGGTTTAGACACACTCCCTTGCTTAGCTGTGCTAAGCTAGGAGCAAACTCGAGCCACAGGCCTCCAATCTGCTTACAGTATGCCCGACACACCCACCATGATGTAACCTACCTCCTAGTCTTGCACCCAGCTATTCATAATCTTACACTGTTGGGACCTGCCTCACATGCTGGGGAAAACTGGGATTCACTATACTTCCCCTTATTTGCATAGGATTGCCTGCTAATGCATAGTTACATATCTCACACTGAGCCTCCCCCCTTAGCAACCACTACTCACTGGACAGGTTGTCTTCTGCCTGCAGTTGACTTGCATGGCAGAATACTGATTTTAGTTAGAATGCTTATTTTAGGTTTATTTTCTTATTTCCCCCCTGATCCCGTTTGCTCGCCGCTGCCCTATGCTTAAACAGCCGAGATCGGTGAAAAAAAAATAAAAGTTGATTTTTTTTATTCTTTGTATTGTTTACAATGCCAATGTCCTTATACCTGGCTATTGGCATGCTTCCTCAATGATATAGCCTTTATTTGGAGCTGTCATAGCTCTGTTTTGGATTTTGCAGAAATGTACTCGGTTACTAACCAAGTACATTTCTGCAGATAGCACTAGTTTTGCACAGACTGTTGCAAGCTTTCAGGATTGCAAAATCACTTCATTTGCATGGATTTCACCTGCAAATGGGGTGATTTGCATACCCGGGCTTATTCCATGCAAGATTAGTGTGGGAGCGCTCATGCATGCCCCTGCAGGCTGTTCCTGGATCGTACGGCAGACATATTGCCTGCGTGGGCTCCTGCACCAATCTTGCACTCCGTGCAAGCTTTTGTGAATCCAGGGGTAAGTATATTAACAATACAGAGAGTGGTATAAACATAAGCGAGAAAAGCACATTATATATGGATAAAAGAAAGCCTACCCCCACCCCCACAAAAATAAAAGTAATTGCTTCTCAGTTAACTGCAATGAAAATATACTTTTCATTTTTACATTTTCTGTTGTGGAAGACACAAAGAAAGCAAAACTTCCCAGCATACCAATGAATACTTCAACACCTTAACAACTTGTCTTTTATCTCATAACTAATTATATTATGAATTTCAGGAACAAAATGTTATCATTTATAAAGTGTATTGCATTAACAGCAGTTAAAGATGTGGAGTTATTTTATTCTCTATATTATTCAAGTGTTAAACAGAAGTCTTAACTTGTATTATACTTCCTGTTTATATTCTTTTGCTTCAGTTATTTCCCCATGTCATATCTTTGCTTGATTAACTTTATTTTCTCCTCTTCACAGAACTTATAAGTTAAACTTAACACTTTATTTATAACTATCATCTTACTTAAATGATTGACTAAACACACTGCTCTACTAGTTGTGTCTGCTATGGCTTTACACACCATTATTATCTAAAATGTTCTTTTCATTGGTTTACCATACTCCTTCTTTCGGCTTTTCCCGGTTAGGGGTTGCCACAGCGGATCACTTGTCTGCTCATGATTGGCAGTGGAGTTTTATAGTGTTGAGTTGCCAGCCTGGTGCCCATCCTTCCACAGAAGGCACACACATGCCTAGGGCCAATTTAGAGTGTCCAATCCACCTACAATATGCCTTTGGGATGAAATCGGAGCACCCGGAGGAAACTCATGTGACCACAGGGAGGACATGCAGACTCCACACAGAAGGCACCCCAGCCGAGGATCGAACCGGAGAACCTCTTGTTGTGAGGTGGCAATGCTAACCGCTGCACCACCGTGGCCACGCTATTGGTTTACCATACTCCTCAGTAAAATAAAATGTCCATAGCAGAGATTATATACAGATTATTATTGAAATATCCACTGAAGCACTAATGTTCTTTTTGCCAACTATTTGTTTACCTTTCCACTAATGAGTGTTAAGAAATTCTTGTCTAGCTTTTTAAGTAATTGAAATCTGATAAATTGTTTAGTCAATGTTACTGTATTAGTGTTTCTCTTCAACATCTGTTTACATGAGGCAGTGTCATACAGTGGCCTTGACTCAACTGTATCTGGCTTTACATCTACTTCTGCAGATGTGGTAGTAATGCACACATTCAGAAGGTGGTATATACACACACACACACACACACACACACACACACACACACACACACACACACAGAACCACGTGTGCACGCATGCAGACACACACACACACGCACACTCACACACACACACACACACAGACACACACACACACACACACACACACACACACACACACACACACACACACACACACACACAACACTAGCTTTCATGCACGATATCTGAATGTGGTTAGAAAAAGGAGCACCCAGCAAAAGTTCACAAGGACATAATGGTGGACTTGTTGACTCTACATACAGAAGACACCACAGCAAAGAGTCAGACTGGAGGACTGAGAGTTTTGCAGCAGTGATAACCACTTCACAAATAACTGGTTATATTCAAAGTATTGGAGAGAAGATCTGAAATTGATTTTGGCAAGCCATTTTGCCCTGTGTGTGTTAGATACACGATGCAATTAACCTAATTTATTTTTAGCTGTAAAGTGTAAAATCATGTATAATAATCTACAGACTGCCCATTTGCTTGCTGATTATGCAGTATGGCTTGTAATGTTTAATAATAATTATGTGTCTAATAATGTGTCTTATATGTCATTGTTCCATATGGTCATAGGTTCATCAGCACTTACTAAGCAATTGGTCTGTGAGGATCTTCAGAAGCCTTGCCTTACATTCTCATGGTACTTTTTAGCCCTTACATTTTGCATACAAATAACACAGAAACATGCTGAAGAAGAATATGCTGAAATATTTAAATGCACCTTTTCAGGCTGTCTACCTTTACAGATGTGGGAGAAACATTCAAATTTCTCACATCAGCTGCATTAGTATCACAAGACAAAATGTATTGTCTACTGAAGTTTTTTTTTAAATGCTCTGTAGAGGCCCACTGAAGTGGACTGAAAAGTCTGGGAGTGTGGTAGTTGAACAACCAAATGACAAAAGGCAGGAAAAACACAGTACATCACAAAAATTTAGAACCAAAAAAATTTGTATTTTGCAATCTCCACGAAGCAAATGGCTTTCCAATAAGGTAGCACACTGAAACAGAGTTTAAAATTCCCTTTAATGAGACTGGTGTGGTAAAGTCAATTTAAAATTCTCTCTCAGGAGACCAGTGCAGTAAAGTTACCTTTGCTACACTGGTCTCATTAAAGAGGATTTTAAGTTCTATTTCAGTGTACTGCCTTGTTGGGGAGCCAGTTGCCTTGTGGGAATTGCAAAATACATGTTTTGGTAGTTTGGTAGCTTGGCTATTTGTGGAGATTGAGTTTGTAAACAGTCCTTGTGAACAGATTATGATGGATTTCTCTTGGGATCAGTGAAACTGTGTTCAGGATGGCTAAGTGAAGAGAAGAGAAGAGTAGAAGAGGGATTTTGGTTTTGCGAGTATTGTGACTACTGTGAGAATTCTGTTTTTCTGGAGTTAGATGAGATACTGGACTGCTATCACTTTCAGTGTATTTTTTGCAGAATCTGAATCCAGAACAATGTATCTTTTATTTTTACACTGAAAATGCCATTGCATTTTCTTGCTGATGTTAATGAGTCACTACTCTGACATCTGTGCAGCACTGTGCCCCATCTACCTGTTTGTGTTCTTTCCCGTCATCGGCACGGTTACCTGTTTAAGCTCAATTGATTATCTGTGCCGAGTGCTTGTGCTGCGGTTTATTGTCAGCACCACACACTGCACTCCTCAATTTAAGAAAATATCTTTGTGTCTTCTTTTAATTAACTTTAAAACATTAACCCCTAAACACAACTGTGTAATTGTAGCTTAAACTGCAATTAGCTTAGTTACGCTTCTTAAAACTTCTTCACAACACTTATTAAATTTAACACTCTCCTTTTTATTTTACAAATATTGACAAAGCCTAGTAGTGTATACAGTGCAACTATATTTTACTGGGCCCACTAATTTTTTTAAAACTTTTTAGGTCCCCATCTCTTTGTTGTGACTAACAAGCCATGCACCCTCTAGGCCCACTTATACCACCCAACTCCTGATAACAGAGAACACCAATACTTACAGGCAAAAGACAGAGACAGTGGCTGTCACCCTGCATGAAGGTAAACATTTTCTTATATTTTTAACAGCTTTCACTGTCTCATCTGGTACAGCTGATGCAATATCTGGCTAGGCTGAGCCACTGAGAGTGCATGCTTCTGTGTTCTCAGAATGCTCTTTTCAGATGTGTGCACTCCTTGACAGGTATTTCCTCAAGTCTTTTCTTCTGGAGTGCAACACTGGACATTTGTCTGGGATTTATTCAATGTTCTGCCCCTAAAATGGGTGAACTGAGGTTCACACTCACTCTAACTCTTCCATGGCTACAATATACAACACCTGGTCCAATAATCAAACCTGGGTCATCTGTGTTGTTGTCTGGGCTTTATACCTCTATGCCACAGAGCCATTCTAGTTACTGTGAATTTTCCTAGGTCATGTTATGTACTTAAATGTTTATCAATCAACATTGCCTGTAATGAGCATCAAATGTCATCAAACTCCATCTGAGGATTTGCAATATGCTCTACTGGCAAAGAATACACTATAAAGGAGTGCCTCAAGTTTTTGTTTTGGGCCATTTTTATTTAACATCTATGTGGTCACATTTCCGAATACTGCAGGAATACAATTTGGGAAATATGTTGTTACCAAAATAGGTTATGCCGTCACATACATTATGAGCCATGGGATCCATCCATCCATCCATCCTCAACCCCTTTTTCCCATTTTGCACGAGGTTGGGGTGTCACTTCAACAGTGACAGTCATCTCGAGCCAAGATTTACATCGCCGGGTGGCTAGCCCTGCCTTGGTAGTTCATTCATACCATATGAGCCATGGGATGTTACAGTGTTATTTAAATTCTTTATATTTATGGTCCAGAAACAATAATATATACATATTTAAAATTAAAGAATGAACTGATATTCATTTGGGAACATCAAGCAATGAATAACCATATTCTATCAGTAACAGGTTAATTCCTGTACAAAGTCATGTTAGCAACCTTGGGACAATTAACTTGTAATAGTTTACTAAAGTTTGATGCAACTGTAAATAACATTATTTGAAGTTATCATAGTATTATAGGTCATAGGTAAGTACTTGGCTACCTGCCCTTGTGGGCCATTTTAAGCCTAGCCAATTTCCCTTTTGGTGTTTAAATTTCCTAACCATTTTGGTGTTATCTTGGTCTTACTCATCCCATCCCATGGTTGATAATCATATATTACTCCTAGTGAGAATAACAGAGATCATACCC
Organism: Protopterus annectens; assembly: GCF_019279795.1. Taxonomy (NCBI): domain Eukaryota; kingdom Metazoa; phylum Chordata; order Ceratodontiformes; family Protopteridae; genus Protopterus; species Protopterus annectens. Next base: position 375,673,957 of record NC_056731.1, read on the forward strand.
TAGATAATTTGAGGGGACCCATGTATGGAGTAAAGCATTTAGGAGTTGCCCCTGTCCATTAATAGTACAGGAGGGCAGTCCTGGAGTAAATTTTCTGCTTCCCATACAAAGATATAAGTTGATGAGAGACATCCTAGTTGAGATCATCTTGAGAGATTCCAGTATACTTGTTATTTGCTGTAAGTCACTGATCAGGCTACATATTGAGTATTGTAGCAGTATATATAATAATATTTCTTAAAAAATGAGCATTTAAAAAACATTTACTAAGAAAGTATGGCTACTAATAATTTTTAACATGCTCTGTCAGGCCTTCAACAAGTCATGCTGTTACCTCTTCAAAGAGTGATATGAGATTTAAAGGCAAGAACTCTCCTTAACAAGTCCACACTGGTCCATGTGTAACACAAGCAGGACAACTGTGCCATTTTAGATAAGCTCCATTCTGACTTTGTTCATAGCTTGGCTTAGAATAATGGTCAGGTGGATGGTTTTAAAATTGTTTGTGTCTGATGTGATCTCTTCTGAATTGATACCACTATGCATCCTTCCCTAGGAGAGTGATGTGCTCACACACTAATGTTTTAACATGAGTGATCCAGGTGAGGAAGTTTTTCTTTGACTTTGTATGCAAGACCACCAGGTGTGTTGTCTGGTCCAGTGGTGTTGGATTTTTGATTTTACTTCTGCTATCATATCTATAATAATATAATGGATGGCTCACTTTGTTTCTATAACCTTCTGAAATGTGTTTCTTGCCTGTTGAGAAGTATGAATAGCATTTTTTTCTGCAAGCACATTTGCAATGTCCTGTGTGATTATGGCATTACTTATCGGTATATTACACTCATGATTTTCCTCTTCATAGATTCGTAGATTGTTACTAGGCTAATGGCCCAGGGGACCTGTCTAAGCCCAGCCAAATAATAATGACATCCTGTATCAAAATAGGACATTGACGGCCAGGCATTTATAAGCTACCTCTGTCCATAAGGGACATGGTTGCCAGATCTGGTGTAAATTTTCTATACCTCATTCACTGGTCTAGGTTGTGCTTAAACTGGGTAATAGACAAGCTCAGTTTCACATGGATGGGAAGCCTGTTTCATAGGAGTGACAGTCTCTATGACACATATTTGTCTCTCCAGCATGTTCTGTTTAGGTCACAGACAAAATTCACTTCCTTAGACCTTGTATTTCTGGTATTTTTTGACTTACGGATATGCAGGAGATTTATAAATGTAGGGTTTGCAGTTGCCTTGTGAGCCAGGTATAGATCAACCCTCAGCAATCTATAGGAGACTGAGTAGAAGGAAAGCACTTTAAAGTGCTCTGCACGATGCAGGTTTGTTATGCCTTGTATTCTTTTTGTAAGGAACATCTGAGGTCACTCTACTTGCTATATATGCCTGGTCGGGTACATACTGAAGGGGGCATTGTACTTATGATTAGTCTGATGAGGGCAGAGTACAGTGGGAAAATGATTTCCTGGACCTAGATGCCATGCTCCTACTTATAAATTGTGCAACATAAAAGGATTTCCCCACTACTGTGGCCATGTGATGGTCGAAGGTAAGGCTACTGTCTACATGAGTATCCAGAACCCTGACCACTGGTTTGACTGTTAGGGGTTTATTGTCAACATTGTAATTATCTAGTATGGTTGACTTCCCAAAGGGATAATTATGCATTTCTTAGCATTGAGTTTAAGACCATAGCTTTGACACAATTTATTAGTCAGAGCTAGGCCTTCTTAAAGAATGCTAGTGTCTGCAGGGTATTTGATGATAATTCCCAGTTTGCAATCATCTGTAAACTTAGTCAGCTGTAAATCTTTGGCATTTGCTTCCACTTAAGTGAAATAGATGCCCAAAAGGAGAGAGCCGAGTACCAAGCCCTGGGGGACAACACTAGTGACTGACCCTTTGGTGGAGGTGGCTTCACCTATTTTGACTTCTATTAATGAGACAGTTGGCTATCCAGCATGTGATAAAAGGGTTTACATCTAATTTAGTGAGCATGTCTATAATACCTGAGTGGGGTTTTGTATCAAAAGCCTTAGCCAGGTCAAGGTAAGCTGTGTGCACAGTCTTACCTTCATCCATTGCTTTGTTAAGCCTCTCAAAGAATTCTACCAGATTTGATAGGCATGACCTTCATTCAACAAACCCAAACTGTGGTCAGTCCAGTATTCGCAGGTTACCTATGCTCTCATTTATCATGTCCATGATGATTCTTTCTATGGCCTTACATATGTGGCTGGTCAGACGTAATGAGCCATTAGTTACCCGGATCAGTGGTTGGACCTCCTTTTTGCAGGGGAATGATTGCAGCCATCTTCCATTCCTTGAGCATAAAACCTGACTGAAGGACCCAACTGAAAAGTGATTCAAGTGGAACAGAGAGGTTATATTTAATTCTATTTAGTAAAAATCCTGGGATGTTATTGGACACCATTGCTACAGTGTTTTTGGCCTTGGAAAGTGCATTGAAGACATGTCCCTAGTAATGTTAGGGTGTTTCTGATATGTCATATTTCCTTTGGAATACTGGGGTGAGTGGGAGAGAAATTTGAACTGAACCTGTCAGCCAAGGTGTTGGAAATGGCCTCTGGCTCAATGTGGGTGATGCCATTTACAATAAGTTCTGTGCATTGTTGAGTATTTCCCTTGAGGTTACGGACATAGCTGTAGAAAGCTTTGTGGTTGTCCTTTGCCTGAGAAGCTATTTTTTCTTCAAAATTAACTTTTGAAGTATTAATTAACTCTCTTAGCTGCCTGTTTAGATTAGTCAGGATTTTTTTATTATGTTGATCTTTGTTCCTCCTATGCTTCGCCAACATTATTGTTTCTTTTGTTGTACAACTGATTGATATTGTGATTCCACCAGGGTGCTTGTCTTTTGGGTTTGTCTTATACTTAATAAGAGTGGGGACAGCTCACTCTATACAGCTATCATTATGGGTGTACAGAGGTTTTATAAATAGATTAGTGGATGCTATGGTGTTTACTGAGTTTGATGGTGCTTGGAATTTAGCACAGGGTGTTGCTTAGCAGAGAGAGGTTAGCTTTGGAAGGTTTTTGGCTTTGCTGGGTAAATGGATTTAATTTTTATTTAAAACAAGACTGCCTTATGGTCAGATCTGATATGTGAGGACATTACAGTTGGTAAATTACAATTTTTGTGAAAGTAAAAGGACTTTAACAAAATGTTCATCCTTTGAGGTAGTTAATAGCTAGATGTGGAAGATCTGATAAAAGTAATAATTTTCTGTACTTTATTTAATCTAGATTTAGTTTTCTTGAACAAACTAAGTTTTGAAAGTAATATAGTGCTTCTGTTTTCTGTTCTATATCTTAGCAATTTTGGGAATTCATCATTTTTGTGGAATTTGCCTGTATTTTTGTTTTACTTGTATATGTTCATGAACTGAGGGAGCAGCCTCTGTGAAAGATACATTTCTTGGTTTATGTTCCTTAAACTGTTTCTCTTATTGCTTCTTGCTTGATTGCAGTGTTCTGGTAAAAAGAAAACAGACTTGTTTATCTTTCTAAGTTATAATAATTTGGAGTTAATTATGTGTGAACTGAAGGATGAACTAGAGATTAGTGTTTGTATTTAAAGGGAAAAGGAAACATTTTAAGATTTTCAATTGAAAACTCGCTAGAACATTTTCTGCCGTAGAGCAGATTCCCAATCTTTTCCTGTTGTGTTCTGAAATCCATTGGCTCTTAATTAGTCCACCTCTGATGTCAGTTGGACAAAACAGATCCCTCCTACTCCTCTTTCACTGGCTCTTGTTCATTCTTATTTGTGGGAGGCACTCCTCAAAAACTAAATTTATTTACCCTTCCATCGTATTCCACACACCCAGAACACTGAATACTCACAGAGAATTACAGGTATAACTAATTGCCAATGGACAAAATCTTTCTTAGAGTTGCTTCCCTTTACTATTCTAACTAAGCTCCTTATACATTGTGTGTCCTCACACATCACTGTTTTATACTGATATTAGACTTATGCTCTTTGTTAATTCTATTTGCTGTTTCTATGTAATTAATAGTCCCCCCCCAAAAAAAAAAAAAAAAAAACACTACCTGTCACCATTTAGTCCAAGTGTGTGTAGCCTCATATTAGCAATTGATTTTCTAAGGTAGTGTACAATTGTCTTATGCTTACTGACAGTCCACTTCTAAAATGCACTCTTCCCAGCTGGGAGAGATGCATCTATTTATCTAAACTAGTTTATCTATCTAGACTAGTTTCACCTTGTCATCCACTGTTAGTAAACAGTACCACAACAATAATATATGACCACAGTACAAAAACATGACTCCTTCATATGCTGAGGTGGTAAAGAAATTCTTGCCTAAGAATATAGTCCTTCTAAACGTCCTACTTCCTAACCTGAGTAACATACCACAAATACAAACACCACATCCATATCCACACCTGCTGATACTAAGAGTTCCTGTTCTTCTGGCCTGTTCATATAAGATAGTAGCACACCTTAGAAACATCTTAGTCATTGGTGACTGCATTGTAAGACAAACAGATGTTTCATTTACCAGGATGGCAAGAGACAGTGTGACAGATGCCTTTCTGGGATGTCACTAGGACCCTTAGGACCCCAAACCACTCCAAAGACAGTTACCCACGTGGAGTGAATAATCTTAGATGTTCTACCCTAGGAAAGAGATATAGAGAGACATTGCTGAGCACTCTGCTCATGTCTTTGAAGAGTTGTCATTCTGCAAGGAACAAGTTAATGTCTGCATGGGATGAAATGTTCGATAGAATAACCTGCTTTGCCAGGAATTGCTAACGTGTTTCACTCCTTGATTTCCATATACTGGCTAACACTTTTGCTACTTACTTAGTATGAGTTTTAGGCAGAGTTCAATTGATGACCATCCCAGTATACAAAATACAGGCCAGATAATGTCAGTGTAGCACTATTGAATGCCAGAAGCCTAAACAATCAAATCTCTGACCAGGAGGCATTTTTTTAAATTTGAAGAGATCGCCATTACTGTAATTACTAAAACATTGTTTTATTGTAGTAATAGAATGCCTGTATTCCATGGTAGAATGTCTTTGATGCATTTAGATTCAGTGGCAACTGTGGGAGAATATCTGTACTTATTCATAACTCCATTGCCTATCACCAGATTTCACATGATACAAATTTGGAACTGGATGAAGTCCTTGTTGCATTCAGTTAATTATCACATTACTGCCAATTACAGACCCACATCTATGATTCTTTCATATAGTGCAGAATACTTTGACCAGTTATAAAAGTTAACAAGTGAATCACATACTTTTCTTATTGGTGATTTCAACTATCTGCTCATGAAGTAGCAAACATATACTACTAGCAATAAATATGCCTAGAGATTTCTGGACTTCTTAAATGTCAATACACTTAACCAAAGTGTCCCCATACTCCCCAGAAGCGATCCTTTTCTTGCATCTAGAGCATTTCTCCCTGGGCCTCCAGTGAAAATGGGACTCTGTCCCAGTCTGACTTTCCCGGTAAACAAATGTGAAATAAATAATTAAATAATCTTGTCCTCACAAACATTTTCCCAGTTTTATCATCATGCTTGACACCCCCCTTCTTAGTTAAATCTGACTATCTCTTTGTGATCTTCTTTATGAAAGCCTGCTTTGTGGCTCCAAACAACAGCTGTACATTCAAGGATTATTCCAAAACCATTATTTACTATTCACTGACCTTATTGATACAAGTGGTATAGCTCCTCAGTAAAGCCTGTAACTGAGGCTGTCATCTGCTTCTCTAAATGTTTCTCCCTCTTGGATCGATGTATCATGTCATCCATACCAATCCATCGCAAGTATAATGGCAAACTTAAACATAAACCCATATGGTGGAGCTGTGACAATAACAAATTCAGTAATAAAAAAAGAAAATGCTCCTGGCTAACATGGAAAGATACCTTCTCATCATTATGAAAGGGATTTAAAACTGATAAGTATCTCAAACTTAGTATTAGGAAATATAAGGTCAGCTATGAACTTAAGGTTTCGGCTAATTAAAAATAAAATCAGAAGGCCTTCTGCTATAGCAGGAAGTAAGCAGTAATTATGTACTGATGTTACTTACTGTGGTACTTCCTTCTCGGTCCCCAAGGAGGTTACTAATATTCTAAAAGACAAAATCTCTTCTAACTACACTCTACTCACGTTCTCCTCCTGTTCTTTGCATTCCCCATAAACACATCTTCAATTGTGATCAATTTGCAACAAGTTCTGGGATTTTATAAAATTAAAAAATGTTATTTCTGTGGATCCTGATGATATATCTGGATGGTTGCTGGGAAATGAAAAGTCCCACCCTAGCAAACCCCCTTGATCAACTCTTCAGCATGAGTCTTTATACTATTTACATCCCTGAGGTGTGGAAAACGGCAGTTGTGGTGCTCTTGCATAAAGGTGGTTCCTCTACTGATCCTGGAAATTACATGCCTGTTAGTCTCTCTAGTATACTTTGCAAGGCTAGGGGATGTATTATGGCCAAAATAATCAACAATGACATAAAAGATCTTTGTAAAAGGCAGACAATGCTGGCTCAGCCTCTTTGAGTCCTTTGAAAGGTTTACTTCTTTCCAGATGACAATGCTCATTAAGGACAAGTCAGCAGCACAGCACATAAATCTGTACTTGGTCACAGTAAAGCACTATGGCACTTCCAAAGAGCTCCACACGTTTATTAAAACACCCACCCACAAAAATAAAAAAAACATATTAGTGCTTTCATCCCTCATGACAAATGGGACTTAATCAGAACTACGTCAAACAGGAAGCAATGCATTTAAATATCTTCAAACAACCTTTTTTTTAAAAAATGGTCATATTGCCCACTTCAATCCAAATAATTAATGAATGAATAGTACTTAAAACAATAACTTACATTAAAATCTCATAGCTGAATCACTTTTAAAATGTTCAATTAGCAGTATAGTATCAACACTGTGATACTCTGCTAAGACATGAAAGTACTTCAGAAGACTAGCTTTTTAAAAAAATACATCTATTAGCCATGATAGATCCCATAATTACCCATGTAACATTTTCATATTTCTATAAATTTTCATTTTTACACAGAAGAAATGAAAAAGTAATCATTTAATCCAGGTGAATTCTCAGCATCATTAAATTGCCAAATACAGCTATGTTTTCTTTTGAGATTATTCAATAATGAATTATTCAATGACTCTATTTTTTGTTGCAGTAGATGTTAATGATTTCTTTTCTTCAATCCCACATCAAATAGGCCTCAAAAAGTTTAATGAATTTTTGACATCTTCACGTCTGTTCTCCAATGAAGAAATAAAAGTATTAATGGAATTAATGGATGTTGTTTAAAAAATAACTATATTTTCTTTGAAAGAGAGTATTGGCAAAAAAAAAAAAAAAATGAGGTGGCTATGGGAGCTTCATGTGCTCCAGCCTTTGCCAATATAGTCATGGCCGAGTGGAAAAAGAAATATGTGTTCAACTCTTAATTTGCGGGGTACTGGAAATTATATACTAGATTACTTGATGAGAAATGTATTGTATAGACAGGGCATAGTGATGTTAATAAAATTTATAGATAATATTAAATATTCATCATACTGATCACTACTGCAGTAGCCAAAGATATAACAGCCATCCAACTTTCAAAGCTTCAGAGCACCTTCCACCTGCCCAAACTGTAAGGCAGCTTGAGCTGAGCTGACTAAAAGACAAGTATGGTCATGAAGTCCTTCAGAATTTTACTGCCACAGAAGAGTTTACTACTTCAAGGATTTCAGGGTTTGATGTTTGGCTTCTGCTTTCATTTGCTGGGCAGATAAGCTCCCTTTGGAAACCTTCCATTATCTTAAGTTTGTTGAAATTGTATTACTTTTCTCTTCAGGAAAGTTATTTTAAAGCTAGGAGTGTTGTGTTTTAACAGATTGTCTAGACACTATAATGTACTTTTAAACAGAGCACTCATTTTTTTCTGTCAGTTTAAAACTTGTGTAAAGTAACTGAACACATTTTTTCTATGGAGAAAATGTGTTTATTTTTCTTTTGTGAGGCTGCCATAGTATTTTAAAGTGCTTTTTACTGTATTTTTTTCTGTCAAAAAAGTAACTTTTGTGGATTAGTAGTGTTTACCATCAGTTGCTGCTTGTCTTCCCTGGGAAAGGCGCACCAGTTTTGGCTTGACCATGGAACAGACTACAGATTCCCACAGTTGGTCCTTCTTCCAGCCACAAAAAGAAAGAAATTGTCAGCCTTTGCCACCACAGCAGGACAGCAATTTTCCTCAACTACTGATGGGTGACTTTACTGTTGCCATTTGTTGCACCTTAGACCACCACTCACCTTTTACCCCACATCCCATTGATGTAACACGTACAGCCAGTATGGGCTAGGATTAGCTGTATCTTCTGCAGCTGTTGGGGTACCCTCAGTGATCAAGGGAGACACACTATTCTTGGTCCTGGCACATGAAATAGGGAAGGCCTCCCCGTTTTGTCAGAATGCTATGCCCTTCCTTGAGGAAGCAGCTGTGGCACCATTAGTAACATGGTTGGCCCCATTTTTCTCCCTGTTGGGGTTTCTTCTTTCTCTAAGACTACTGCTAGAATGTCCCAGTGTTTTCAGTGGGAGAACACTGAGGTGTCACAGTCCCTCAAAAAATACTGAGTTGTTACAGAAGGATTTTCAAGAACCCATGCCCATTCTTCCAGTTCCGTCTGTTTTAGATGATGTGTGTGTGTGTGTGTGTGTGTGTGTGTGTGTGTGTGTGTGTGTGTGTGTGTTACCTTCTGTAATTTTCCTGATAGTCAGCCAGCTGCCCCTAAAAAGGCAGATAGGATGTATAAAGTTCCTCAGTCTTTTAAATGTTTTGCACACTATTCCCAAACCTGATCCAGCAGCTACAGCTTTAGTTGATCTCACTCATGCTAAGCACTTAGGGAATTCCAATCCTATTCTTTTTCATAAGGATGGGAAAAGTATTGGAAGGTATTAGGAAAAAGTGTATACTTCTGCAACTTTGATTTTGAGAATTTAAATTGTCACACTCATATGTTAAAGTTTGTTCAGACTAATTGTGAAAGTATGAGGAACATTTTATCTGCAGTTTCTTCTTGTGAAGAAAAATCTGCTTTAAATAACTTAATTATGTCTATTGCAAAGGTCACTAAGTGTGTGTGTGTGTATATGACTCTGTTGGTACTTCTTGCAAGACTATGGCCATTGGTACTGTTTTGAGGAGGTTTACCTGGCTGCATTCTCCAAACCTCACAGATAATGTTAAAAATGAGATTTCAAATTCTCTTTTGGATAGAGATTTAGTGTTTGGCCCTATTCTGCTGAGGTGATCAAAACAGATGAAAGGGGAAAGCTGATCCAAGGAACCTCTAAGATTTTTTATCTTCCTTTTCCAAACTGTCCAAGGGATTTTCAGTCTCCTCACTAATTTCTGGCAAAAAAACAAAACTGAATAAACAGTCTGACTCAACAAAATTCAGATGAACAGACTTAAGAAGAAATGGCAAGGGGGTTCCAAAAACAAGTCGCAAACCTCTCAAAACCAAGGACAGTCTAACAAGTTTGAAATTGTACTGAGGAGACCTTGTGAACCCCTTCCACCCTGGCCCTTTTCTTTCATCCAGAAAGTCCGAATCTCCATTTGTCTTCTTGGCAACATAGTGTTTTGGACAAATGCTTTCTGAAAAATCATTCATCAAGGTTACAGATGGCAGTGGGAGGAAATTCCTGATTTACAGAAGGTCATTACTCATCCTCCAGATCAGACTCTTTTGTTTCTATCTGTTCTTCATCACATGCTGTCCCAAAGAGTGATAGAACTAGTTCCTCCTTTTCAGTTGGGGTAGGGTTTTTATTCAAAGATATTCCTAGTGCCAAACTTCAAAATGATGTCACTTCACAACTTACCTCTTTTTTCCACTTTCAAGTTTCCTAGTAACACTAGACTTGAAAGAGGCTTATCACCGCATCCCAATTCATCCAGACTTCAGACTTTTCTTAATGTTTTGTGTATCTTGATCACATTGTCAGTTCTTTGCCTTACTTTTTGGGCTATCCACTGCACCAAGAGTGTTATAAAAGTGTCTAGCTCCAATTGTAGCTCATTGCAATCTAGAGAGTATCCACATTTTCCATATTTAGATGGCATACCTGTCTTTGTAGAGTCTTTTTCATAGTGTCAGGAATCTCTCTCTTTTGGGTGAAAGATCTCTTTACACAAGTTGGGATTCCAAGAGAACTTTCAGAAGTCTTCTTTGACTCCTTCACACAGGACTTTGTTCATGAGATGTCAACTAGACACCACAGTTCAAAGAGTTTTTTCTTCCACAGGAAAACTAGATTTTTATTTAGATTTATTTCTAAGGTTTTCCCCTCAGACTTTGGTCAGTGTGAGGGAATATCTCAGTATTTCGGGTTTCATGGTATCTGTGATAACCCTGGTAAAACTCCACATGAGAAAGATACAGTGGTATCTGAAATCTCTTTGGTCCCAGCATCAACACCCTTTATCTTTTGAAATTCTAAGGGCGGGGTTTGTCAGAGGAGAAATCTTTTGGTGGAGACAACAGATATTATTAAATACAGGACTTCCCTTCTCCATATTCCAAAGCAGTCAGTCACCACAGATGCCTCAGACTTTGCTTGAGGAGAAGTTTCAGGACAGATAAAATTACAGGGGGGAGTGAGACATGAAGGACAGACGCAAGCACATAAATGTCAAAGAGATGCTTGCCTTGATCAAGGTACTCAACTTCCTTAGCCATTTTTGGTCCTTGGGAACTCTTCAAGTGGTTACAGACAATACCACAATCATGTGGTAGATCAACAAACATGGGAGAAGCAGGTTGTACCCCTTTGCAGGCTCACCATGTTAGCTTGGGATATAGCTTCACAGCACAATCTCACTCTACAGACATTCCTTCAGAGCAAAATTGTATGAGAGACAAGCAGAGTAGGGCCAGGGCAGACTCTTATGAATGGAAAATAGATAGGGGATCTTCCAAGATTTAATCCATCTGTAGGGAGTGCCTCAGGTAGACCTCTTTGCCATCTGTCTGAACAATAAATTGGCAAGATTATTTTCCAAGATTCCATGCAAGAAGGCCTGGAAGCCAGACACCTTTTATTTTCCTTGACAGTAATTTTCCTGTATGCTTTTCCACCCTTTTCCACTAATATCCAGGTTACTAATGAAGATTCAGAAGGAATTCCCCAAGATCATTGTGGTGACTTCCTTCTAGCCCAAGCAATTGCTGTTCACCCTTCTTTTGGAAATGGCCATCAGTAATTACCACAAGCTTCCTCAAAGAGTGGATCTACTGACACAAGAACAGGAGTATTTGATACACCCCAACATCAGTCATCTTCAGCTAACTGTCTGGATGATAGTGTCTTAATTCCTTTTAGGCACATGTTTACTAAGGACATGCATCAGATACTAATGGAGGCAAGACAGCCTGCTACTACAAAATCATATATTAGCAAATGGAAAAGGTATTCTAGTTGGTGCCAACAACATAACTAGTACCCATTCAGCGATAGTTGCTCTCTGGTATTGCAATATTTGTGTGAATTACTATCCTATGGCTCTTCTTATTCCCCTATCAAGGTTCATTTATCAGCCATTTCAGCATGTCTGCCCACGGATCCACCTCTTTTAGGGCAGTCTTGTGCCAAAATGTTCTTGAAAGGAGTTTTGCATAAGAGCCACCAAGTAAACCAGTGGCTCCTCCTTGAGATCTTAATTTTGTGTTAGGGAAGCTAACAGTTTCTCCATTTGAACCAGCTGATCTGGCTGACTTGAGGTTCTTAACATGGAAAACAGTTGCACTGATTGTTCTGACCTCTGCAAGAAGAGTTTTGTTGCAAGCTCTTATGGTGAGTCAGTCCTATTCCATTTTCCATAGGGACAGGGTTTCTTTGAGAACTTATTCTTCTTTATGCTTTAAGTGGTATCTGAGTTTACTTTAAACAAACCCTATCCATCTATCCATTTTCTTTCCTGAACTTAGAAATTAGGGAAAAAGGATGCTGCATACCTTGGTTGCCCACAGAAAACTCAGGTACTATCTTGATAGAACTAAATCTTTCAGTTCCTCAGATCAATTGTTCATTTCTTGTGAAGATAATAAGAAGGGACAACTTGTGTCCAAACAGACTATTTCCAAATAGTTGTCTAAGGCTATTACCTTTTGTTATATTCACCATAACAAAACTATTTCAGTCAGGGTCAAGGCCTACTCTGCCAGAGTCTTGGCTTCATCTTTGGCTTTTTGGAAAGAGATGGATTCTAGAAGTATTCTAGAAGCTGTTACTTGGTCCTCTGTACATACTTTTACAAAACACTAAAAGCTTGATTCCTTCTCTAGGTCCAGATCACGCTTTGATAGGACCATTCTGCAGATGCTCATGGACTCTCTCCTTCCACCTCCAAAATGCATTTATCTATGGTAATTGAACCATATGGCTAAGGCTACTGCTGCAGTGATTAATTTGAAGAAGATAGTACAGTAGTGTAAGTTGTACTTACCATAACTGTAGATGTCTGCATGATTGCTGCTATAGTAGTCTCTCCCTTCCCCCATCCCCTTGTTTTTTGTTGTGTTTTTTATGCCAGGGTGTGAACATTTACTTTTTGTTGTTTCTAGCATTGTCTTTTCAGGGCTCAGTCTCCCTTTCTCTGCTTGCAGGAAATCTTTGAAGGGTTCTGCACCCAAACTTGTCTTTTAGTCAGCTCAGCTCGAGGTGCTTGACAATTTGGGTGCATATAAAGTGCCCTGTAGCTTTGGAAGTTGGCTGGCAGTTATATCATTAACAGGATATAATCCATATAGCTAAAGCTTTTGTAGCAGGGATGGGTCAGGTTATATAGGTTCATAGGTTCATAGGTAGGTACTAGGCTATCGGCCCTGGGGCCTACACAAGCCCAGCCAAAAAGGTACCCTGGCTTTTGCCACCCAAGAAAATTATTTTCCTGTGCCACTGTCGAGCAGAGCCACAGAGGTGATCCCCGGGGTGACTTTCCTATTTCCCATCCAATCATCAAGATTTTTCTTGAAGAGTGCTAATGAGGAGCTTTGTTTGATATAGATAGGCAGTTTATTCCAGAGTATGGGAAGTCTCTGGGACAGGAATCTATCCCTCTGACATGTTCTGTTTATTGCGGTGACAAGGTTTAGGTCCCTAGAGCATGTAGCTCAGAGGGATTGGGATTTCTTTAAGTGGAGCATGTCCAACAGCTCATGATTTGACATAGCTTTGTATGTTAGGCAGAGATCACCCCTGAGTAGGCGATATGCGACGGAGTAAAGCTGGAGTTTTTTGAGACGGTCTGCGTAGGGCATCTGTTCGAGGCCAGTAATCCTCTTTGTGAGGTATTTCTGTGGCCTTTTCAGTTGTTGTAGATGTCTTGTGAGGTACATACCAAAAGGGGCGTTGTACTCTATAATGGTTCTAATGAGTGATGAGTAGAGGGGAACAATGACCTCTTTTTTTCTGGATGAGAAACCTTTTGTGATGAGGTGTGCCACATAGAAGGATTTCCTGACTACTGTGGCAATGTGATTATCAAAGGAGAGACTTCTGTCCACCTGTGTCCCAAGGTCTCTTATCACACTTTCAGTGTTAAGTAGACTACCGCCTATGTTGTAGTTCATGGGTACAGAATTTTTACCAAAGGGGATGACAATGCACTTTTTCGCATTGAGCTTGAGGCCATGGCTTTGACACCAGGCATCTGTCTCAGTGAGGCCCTTTTGTAGGATGTCCACATCGTTAGGAGTTTCAATTATGGCTCCTAGTTTGCAGTCATCTGCGAACTTCATTAGCCAAAGACCTTCTGTGTTAGCCTGTACTTCAGAGAAGTAGATACCAAACAGGAGAGGACCCAGGACTGAACCCTGTGGTACTCCACTTGTCACTGGTCTGAAGTCGGATTTGGAGTCTGCTACTTTCACAGTGTGGGTTCTGTCAGTGAGCCAGTTGGCAACCCATCTTGTGACATAGGGATTTATACCTAGTTTAGTGAGTTTATCTATAATTCCAGAGTGGGGGATGGTGTCGAAAGCCTTGGCAAGATCTAGATAGGCTGTGTGAACCACCTTACCCTTGTCTACGGCTTTGGTGACTGCTTCAAAGAAGTCTATTAGGTTTAGGAGACATGATCTGCCTTTTACAAACCCAAACTGGGTGGGGTCCAGAGTTTGGAGATTACCAATGTCTTTGTTTATAAGTTCCATGATGATACGTTCCATGGTCTTGCAGACCAGGCTCATCAGGCTAATGGGGCGGTAGTTCCCAGGGTCCATAGTGGCTCCCCCCTTGTGGAGTGGGATAACCGTTGCTGTGCACCATTCAGCAGGCACAAAGCCTGAGATGAGGCTATGATTGAACATGGTACTTAGGTGGGGTGCCAGTTCGTTCTGTTGTTCGTGTTGAATGTAGCCTGGGATGTTGTCTGGTCCCATGGATGCTGTGTTTTTGGCTTTGGAGAGTGTGTTTTTACCTGTGCAGCCATGATTACAGGAACTTTGCATTCTTCCAGTATAGAGATGGGTTCTTTAGGGGGTGAGAGGGGGGCAAAGTTAGCACTGGAACCTATCTGCCAGGATGTTGGCAATATCAGTTGGGTCTGTATATTTAGTGCCATTGTGCTGTAACTCAGAGCAGATCTGAGTGTTGCCATTGAGATTCTTGACATAGCTATAGAATTCTTTGTAGTTGTCTTTAGAATCAGTGGCAATTTTGTTTTCATAACTAGCTTTGGAGGATTTTATCAGGGATCAAAGCTTCTTACTGAGGCTGATCAGGGAGCTCCTCCACTCATGGGATTTTACTCTCTTTTGCAACATTTTTTTCCTTCTGTTGTACAATTTGTTTATGGCAGGGGACCACCAGATTGGCTTGCTTTTTTTGGAGGATAGCGTCTTGGTTCTGTTTGGGATAGCACGATCCATGCACTCATGTAAGTGCTTATAAAGTGCAATTGTGTAGGATTCAGTAGTCGTAACTGTATTGTCCATCTGCATAGGTGTCATGAAGTTCACCACTTCTGTCTTAAGAAGCATGAAGTTGGTTTTGGAGAAATTCTTTACCATGGTTTCCTTAATGGAGTGTGGGGGCAGGATGTGGATATCTAGGGTAATTAGCTTATGGTCGGATCGGACCAATGAGGCATTGACTTCAGGTGTGGAACACCGGCCACTCATGTTGGTAATGACTAGATCTAGGATATTGTTGCCCCTGGTAGGGGTGTGGATAAGTTGATCCAGGGCATTGGAGTTTATGAATTCCAGAAAGCGTTGAGCGAAGGAGTTGGTACATGAGTAGTTTTCCCAGTTAATGTTGGGGTAGTTGAAATCGCCCATTATTAGGGTGCTTGGTTGAACCCTAATATTTTCCAGTACATCAAGAAAAGAGGAGTGGGAATCCTGGGATATGGTGGGTGATCTGTATCAAGCTACAATTTGGATTGCAGTTTTGCCCAGAGTTAGTTGCACTTGGATAACCTCGGCTGCATTATGCTGAGCAACTAGCCTGGAGGTGTGGATATCCTTAATGATTATGGACAGACCTCCACCTTTGGTGTTCCGGTCCAGGCTACATGGCCAAAAAGTGTGGTATGAGTTATAGCCTGGTAGTGCATGGGTGCTCTCTGGAGCCTTGAACCAGGTTTCAGTCACTGCACAGATATCGATGTTCTCCATTTTAAAGAGTGCCTCGAGTGAGTGCATTTTGAGATTTAGACTTCTAGCATTGAGTAGCATCACCTTCAGTTTTTGCTTGCCTGTTCCTGTTACGGTGGTGAATTTGTCATTTGAACCTTGCCTAAAAAAGGCACTGTAGTTTAATATGTTTGAGTCAAGGCTACTAAAATTGTGAAACAAAGGGGATGGTTTATGTTGCTGCAGGTAAACAATATACTGTATTTTACACTGTCAAAACAAAACACAATTTTAGAGATCGATTGTATGAACATCCGTATGATATTAAGAAACAAAATATTAATTATACTTTATTTAAACATATAAAATATTATTCTGGACATAGTTTTGTGTTCCAGATTTTGGAAAAGTTGGCAGAACGTCTCAGGGGAGGGGCATGGAAAGAACTTTTAGAAATCTGTGAGCTACACTGGTGATTAAAAACTGATGCTGAGAATTCACTGGGTTAAATTGACTATTCTTCCTTTTCTTCTGGATTAAAACTAAAATTTATGGAAGTATGAAATATGCTAAGTATGTTAAGTGGGTAATTATGGGGTCTACTATGGTTAATAGGTGTGTTTTTTAAAACCGGTCACCAGTGGGATACCTAAGAACTCCATGCTAAGATGACTCCTATTTGGCATTTACTTTTTGGAGGTAAAGACTAACATAAAGGGCCTTTGGCTGACTAAGTTTGCAGATGACTGCAAAATGGGAGCTATCATAGATTCTCCTCATGACACAAATTTCTTAAAAGAGATTCTAATACAGACAAATGACTGGTGCCAAAGTCATGGATTAAAAATCAATGCCAAGAAATGCATTATAGTGCCTTTTAGGAAAACTGCTACCCAGGCTAATTACTTTATCAATAAGGCACCCCTAAGAGTTGGTAGTCAGGGATCTGGAAACGGATTTACTTCTAATACTCGAATGTCCATATCATAGAATTTCATTTTTGTGAGACGGAAATCACGAAAACGAAATACTCCAATGGCAAATTTTTTTCCCAGGTCAAGTAAACTCTTGCCCAAACTTCAAAAACCACACATCAGAGTAAGTAAAACACACCTAGGTGGGGGGATATGCCTCCTATGCCCCACCACACCCCCTAACTATATGCACCAACTTCAACATCGCACTACAGTGTAAAAATGGGCATGTTGGGCAAGAGTTTACCTGCCCTGGGAAAAATTTGTCATTCAGGTATTTTGTTTTCACAATTTTCATCTCACGAAAATGAAATTCGATGATATGGCCGTTCGAGTATTAGAAGGGGATCCCTGGTAACACATGTCAACAGTAATCTGGCCTTTGATCAACATATGGCCAAGGTAGTAAGGAAATCATTCTATGCCGCCCAACTTATAAGTAAGTGCATGGCATTCAGGTCAAAGGAAGCCATGGTGCCACTTTATTCAGCCTTCATCAGACCCGTCATTAAGTATAATACCCCTTTGGCATACACTTAACCAGACATATGCAACAGTTGGAGCACCCACAAATATTCCTTATCAGCAGAATACAAGGAATAAACACATTGTTCTATATAGATTGCCTTAAAACCCTATCTCTATATTCGGTTTGCTACAGGCCACTGACAGGCGATCTATGCCTAGCATGAATGGCATCCTGGGATACAGCTCTGATTGACCTTTTGAACATCTGCAAAATGAACAGCATCAGAAAGACTAGATCAAAGGAATTAAATTTCAGTTGTGACATAAATAAGACATGTTGGCAAGACAGATATGTGTTTTAGAGGATCCTCAAGCTCTGGAAGAGGCTACTCATCTATGTGGAGCACAGCCCATCCTTAAGCCTATTTAAATGTAACCTTGATCAGTGGATTGAAAATTGGAACTTCATCCAGGGTCTGGCCCCCATGTCTCTTGCTAGACAGAGGCAGACAGTAATGTCCAAACTAACACACCCCCTCACATAATCTCTTGAAACTTCCTAACTAATATACCTCCTCATAATAAACACCCATGCTACATAGTAATACAATTGGGTTGAGTTGCATGGCTAGCATACCTTTCAACTGTCAGGATTTTCGCAGAATGTCCAGATTTTTGTCTCAAATTTTCAGTCTATTCCTCATACAATTTGTGGTTTTCTGGCAATTCACTGAGGAAAGAAGTCACTAAATAATAACATACATTTGAGTTTCAGACGTCATATCATTTAGAAAATATGTTGTAGTACAAATCCTGTTATTCTAGTAACTTTATAAGTCTATATGAACAATATTTAAAATCTGTCCCTATTTTTGGGTCTTTTTCCCTACATTATTTTATGTTTTGTCCAGATTACTTGCACTAAGAGGTGGAGATGTATAATGGCTAGGCTTATAAAGGCCCTGGTGGTTATTAGCCTAGTATATACCCATGAACATATAAACTTTCAAAAAGCTATTCTTTTGAAGTACCTTTTAAGTCCCAGCAGGTTATCACAGTGTTGATGTTATATTGGTAACTGAGATATTTTTAAGTGATTTAACTACAAGTTTTTAATGTTAAGTTATTGTTTTAAGTATTATTAATTAATCAATTATGGGTTTGAAGCGGGTCATATGACCTTTTAAAAAAAAAGACTGTTTGAATGTATTTAAATGCATCACTTCCCATTTGAAATCGGTCTGATGAAGCCCTGTTTGTCATGAGGGAAGAAGGCACTAATATTTTTTTATTTCTTTTTATTTTTGTGTTTTAATAAAAGTGTTGTGCACTTTGGAAGTGCTGAAGTGCTTTATTGTGACCAAGAATGGATTTATGTGCTGCACTGGTGACTTGTCCTTTATGAGTGTTGTCATCTCGAAGGAGTATTGGTTTAGTGTGTGTGTGTGTGTGTGTGTGTGTGTGTGTGTGTGTGTGTGTGTGTGTGTGTGTGTGTATGTGTTACTAGTTGGTTCCTTTGACAGGGTTATTGAGGTCATGGATAAGGGGCATCTATACAGTTCAAACTGCTTATCTGGACCTTGCCTGTGCCTTTGACACTTTCTTCCATGCTGGGATTATTGACAAACTCTTCTAACTTAATATTAATCCACATATAGTTTGCTGGCTAGGTTACTGGTTACTGGGTCTGACAGAGCACATATGGTTAAGATCAGGGATATTTTCTTTAGATGGTAACATGTCACTGGTGGTGTCCCACAGGGCTCAGTCCTTGTCCCTTTCCTCTTTGTTATGTATTTCTGTGACATAAAAGATGGCATCAAGGGACAATGTTTAATCAAGTTTGCTGATGATTGCAAACTTGTCAGCAGTTATCAAATCCCATTCTGATAGTGAAATTCTCAAACAAGGGATGAACCAGACAAATGCTTGGTGTATTAAACATGGGTTTACCCACGACATCACCTTTGGTAAACCTAACATCACAACTGCTTACAATATAAATAATACTCTAATTAAAAATTGTACAGTCTTCAGGGACTTGGGTACCTGTATTGATAACAGATGCTCCTTTGACCATTGCTTCTCTGTGGTGGTTTGAAAATCCTTCTGCCATGCACAACGTAGACTTCATGGTATCTCCTTAAAGTCCAAAGAAATTCTAGTCTCTTCTTAGGCCCACAGTTTAATGTAATGTACCTTTTAGCATATACCTCATTAAGCATCTAAACCAGCTGACAGATCACAAAGTTTCCTCATCAAAAAGATCTCAGGTCTTTGTACTCTGTTGCTCTGGTATAGTAAAACCCCTGTGCCTCTACTCAGTTTCATACGGAGTACTGAGGGGTGATCTCTGCTTAGCCTTATGTGTTATGAATGGTCTAACCCTCCTTAAACTCCTTCACCTAAATAGAATTAGTGGTAAAGCAAACACCTGCTTTAGTGACCTAAACCTATACTACCAAATCAACAACACCAGGTGGCGTGATAGATACTTAACCCGACATATCTCCCATTTCTTCCCCTGCCTTTCAAGCAGAGTACTTCTCTATCAACCTTTAAAACCAATCTGGATGAATGGATGGGTGATTACAAATTTCCACAAGGAATATTTGGAGAAAGTCTGCTTAATGGGGGATATTGCTAGTTTTCCACCAGTACTGAGTGATGTCGCTGAGGTGTTTAATAGTCTCCTTGACCACTAATTTCGTAAGACCCTATAGACCTATGATCCTCTAATGTAGAAGTTAATAATACTGTGGAACTCATTAACAGTATTCTGACAAGATTTATTTCAGTCATTGAGGATAGTATCATAGTCAGCATATCATTTACTGTATCATAATTTCCCCTGCTGAAGCCTAGGAGGGTTTATTCTGGCTGAGCTTGATTTTACTTTTAGATTAAAGATGATGGCATTATGATCTGTGTTAATTACAGAGGGAATAATCGTGTGTTTGTGTGTGTGGGTGGGTGGGGGATCGGCATCCATACTTGGATTTTATACTAATTGTTTCAAATTGTTTTGATTAACATAGTTAATATTTCAGCATGTTTATTTAATATTGAGTAGTGTACCCACTCAATTTTTGTGGAACCAAAATATCCCATAATTATAGTATTCCATTTTTTTTCTACCTTTGAGTTTCATCAGGAAACCCTCATGGTTTGCAGAGACATGAAAGTATGTGACAGATTCCTGTAATATATTCAATGCTACCATAAGGCTTCTTGCCTTCCTTGTACTTCCCTTCTTTCCTTCCACCACTTATGCTCTCATCATACTGGTTAAGTGTATAAAGTTTGGGGGGTAGCCTTAATTTGTTTTACAACTTCTGTCCCATCTCTGCTATTGAAAATTATTTTGGATAGACTGAGTTAAAAGTATCAGTATTTAAAATCTGTGCCTAATTTGTGGTCTTTACCATAATTTGTTTTGCTTTATTCTTAACTCTATAGGTGGCAGTTGAGAAGTGTCATTCAACTTATCTATCACATTACTTAATCGTAAGTCATTAAAAAAACTCATTTAATCAAATTTTATCAACACATATCTGTTATAACTTTGATAATAAGGAAAACTTATGATTTTTTGACCACTTGTATCAGTTTTCTTGCAGATTTATAAGTGATACTGCAGTTTGCTTTACCACAGTGTGTTGGAATATGAGAGGTGGTGGTGCACTTACAGGTTTTTTTCCCTTTCTTCCATGTAGCGTGACTGTGGAGTTGTTATATGCAAGTTAGGTGGTATGGGAGGTGCAAGGGGCTTGCTTCCCTGAAAAAATATTTTTTCTGTTTTTTTTTTTATTTTTCAGTCTTGTTGGTTTAGATGAAATGAGTTTAGATAAGTTGTGTTCTACAAGTTGTGTTTCAATAAATTAAGTTTTAGATGAAATTGCATACACCTGTCTACATAGATAGATGTAGATATAAATGGATACCTGGGCCAAAAATATTTTACCCCACCTTCCCCAAGTCTGTCCTGTCCAGCTCATTCCTTAGGTTTACATCTCATTTCTTGCACTCTTCTTGCTTCCCCTTTTCATTACTTTATTATATTCACATTTATAACCTTTCATAGATTCATAGGTTCATAGGTGTGTACTAGGCTAATGGCCCTGGAGCCTTTACAAACCTAACCCATAGGAGTACCCTGACATCGTGCCACCTGACCTTAGCTCACAGTGCCTCTGTCGAGTAGAGCCACTGGAGTGATCCTCAGGGTGAATTTTCTATTTCCCATCCACTCAACAAGGTTTCTCTTGAAGAGGGACAGTGAGGTGGTCTGTTTGATATGTATGGAAAGTCTATTCCATAGTATGGGCAATCTCTGGGTTATGACTCTGTCCCTCCAGCACGTTCTGTTGATTGTGGGAATGAGGTTGAGGTCACTGGAGCATGTGATGCGGAGGGATTGGGATTTCTTTAGATGTAGCATTTCTAACAGGAGTGGATCAGACATGGCTTTGTATGGCAAGCAAAGATCGCCTCTAAGTAGGCGATATGACTCAGAGAATAGTTGGAGTTTTTTGAGTCTGTCCATATAGGACAAGTGTTTAAGGCCTAGGATCCTGTTTGTGAAGTACTTTTGTGGCCACTGCAGGTGTCTAGTGAGGTACATGCCAAATGGGGCATTGTACTCGATGATTGGCCTAATGAGGGAAGAGTAGAGGGGGACAATGACCTCTTTCTTCCTGGATGCAAAACCTTAGTAATGAGATGTGCCACATAGAAGAACTTTCTGACCACAGTGGCAATGTGGTGGTCAAAAGAGAGGCTGCTGTCAACCTGTGTCCCCAGATCTCTTATAATACCTTCTGTGTTCAGTGGACTACCATCGATGTGGTAATTCATAGGAACCGGGTTTTTCCCAAAGGGGATGATGACACATTTTTTGGCATTGAGCTTAAGGTCATGGTTCTGACACCAGTTGTTGGTCTCAGTAAGGTCTTTCTGTAGGATGTCAACATCGTTTGGGGAGATAATAATAGCTCCCAACTTGCAATCATCTGCAAACTTTGTCAGCCAGAGACCCTTTGGGTTGGCCTGGACTTCAAAGAAGTTGATACCAAACAGGAGCGGACCCAGGACCAAACCCTGTGGGACTCCACTCATGACTGGTCAGCAGTCTGACTTGGAGTCCGCTACTTTCACACTTGTGGGTTCTATCTGTGGGCCAGTTTGCAACCCACCTAGTGATATAGGGGTTGATGCCTAGCTTAGTGAGTTTTTATATGATTCCTGAATGGGCAATGGTATCAATGCCTTGGCCAGATCAAGGTAGGCTGTATGAACCACCTTGCCTTCATCCACAGCTCTGGTGACTGACTCAAAGAAGTCGACCAAGTTGAGCAGGTATGATCTACACTTCACAAAACCAAACTATGTGGGATCCAGAATTTGGAGATTTCCTATATCCTTGTTTATTAGGTCCATGATGATGTGTCCCATAGCTTTCAATATCAGACTCATCAGACTAATGGGGTGATAGTTCCCAGGGTCTGTAGTTGCTCCTCCTTTGTGGAGAGGGATGACTGTAGCAGTACTCCAATCAGTAGGGACAAAGTCTGAGGTGAGGCTGTGATTGAATAGAGCACACAGGTGAGGTGCCAGTTCACTCTGTAGTTCATGTAGAACACAGCCAGGGATATTGTCAGGTCCCATGGAAGCTGTATTCTTGGCCTTGGACAGTGCTGTTTTAACCTGTACAGCAGTAATACTGTGTGCCTGGCAATGTACTGGTATTGTGATTGGTCCCTTGGGGGGGGTAAAGTTGACACAGAATCTGTCGGTCAGTATATTGGCAATATCTGTTGGCTCGGTATAGGAGGTACCATTGTGCAACAGCTCAGAGCAAATCTGGGTATTACCATAGAGATTCTTTACATAACTATAAAAGGCCTTGTGGTTGTCTTTACTATCTGCTGCAATTCTGTTTTCATAGCTAGCTTTAGAGGATTTGATGAGGGATCTCAACTTTTTGTTGAGGCTGATAAGGGAGTTGTTCCAGTCTTGGTACTTCATCTTATTCCGCATCAGTTTCCTCCTTCTTTTGTAGAGTTTGTTTATGGCAGGGGACCACCAGATTGACTTCCTTTTTTTGGAGGAGAGTGTCCTGGTTCTATTGGGTATGGTGAGATCCATGCACTTGTGTACGTGTTTGTACAGTGCATTGGTGTATGATTTGGCAGTCATGCAACTATTCTCCATTTGCATGGGTGCCATGAAGTTAGCCACCTCTGTTTTTAGGAGCTCAAAGTTACCTTTGGAGAAGTTTTTCATGGTGGTTACCTTTGTGGGGTGGGGGGGGGTGGATTTCCAGGGTGATTAGTTTGTGGTCGGATCTAGCCAGGGAGGAGTTAACTATTGGTGTAGAGCAATGGTCACCCATGTTAGTAATAACCAGGTCAAGGATGTTGCTCCCTCTAGTGAGGGTAAGAACAAGCTGGTCCAGGGCATTTGAATTAATGAATTCCAGGAAACGTTGGGCAAGTGTATTGGTACATGAGTCGTTTTCCCAGTTAATGGAGGGGTAGTTGAAGTCACCCAGTATGAGAGTGTTAGGTTGGCCCCTAATATTCTCCAATGTGCTTAGGAACATGGAGTGTGAGTCTTGGGACATTGTTGGGGACCTATAACAGGCTACAACCTGAATCGCTGTCTTACCCAGTGTTAGCTGCACCTGAACTATCTCTGATGCATTTTGTTGAGCTACCAGTCTGGAGGTGTGCACATGCTTTATGAATATGGAAACACCACCATCTTTGGAGCTTCGGTCCAAGTTCTGGGGCCGAAAGGTGTGGAATGAGTTTTAGCCAGGCAGTGCAGGGGTGCTTTCTACTGCCTTGAACCAGGTCTCTGTTACAGCACAAATGTCGATGTTCTCCATTTTAAGGAGTGCTTTGAGCGAATGCATTTTCAGATTTAGACCTCTAGCGTTGAGCAGCATGACCCTCATATATCATTTGTTTGTAGCTGCTATGGTGGTAATTTGGTCTTTGGAATACCACCTAAAAAGGCACTATAGGGGTGGCAAGAGCCTTGCCCAGTATCAGAAAGCCCAGGGGTGACAGATGCTGGCCATCTCTGGCAAAGCATTGAGGTCTGCTAATCATGTCATCTCAGGCAGACAGATACTGGATCCCCTTAGAATGACACCAGAAACTTAGCCAATTGTTGAAATTGGCCATTTTCTGCTTGTACTGTTGTATCATTCTGAGTGATGGTAGGATGCTGCTCAGGGCTAGTGTCATACCCATGTGGGCTACATAATCCGAGATCTCCTCCATGTCTCTTTTCATGCAGTTCAGGGAGGTACATTTCAGGTCATTCACACTCACATATACAATGACAGAGTCATATTTGTACCTCTTGTTGAGGGACCTGAGTGTGTGCATTATGTGGTGGATCCTGGCACCTGACAGGCAGCTGACTGTTACTTTCTCCTTATTCAACCTAGTGAGCGGGACATCACTGTGCCTCACTATCGAGTCACCTCTGACTAGTGTGTTGGGCATGCTGTTCTGCCTTAAGGCTTTGATTGAGTGGCACACTGTTTAGAAGAGTTATGTGCCTTGTGATTAGTGTTGTGTTGTGGTGGTCGAGTGCGTTTCTGCCTTGGAGGTCTCTGCTGTTTGGGTAGATTTTTATTGAGAGCCTCCGCAAAGGTGGGTGTGTGGTTTGTGTGTTTATGTGAAGGCAGTGCTGGTGTCTGTTCTGGAGGGCTATGTGTTCCATGTGGTGTGGTGCAAGTGTTGACCTTCTCCTCTTGACCAACTATTCCGGTCTTGGCTGGAGAGTGCCTGGCTTCCAATTTGGATATATAAGTGCATATCTCACCAAGTCTGAGTGTTGGGAGGTAAGAGGAGAGGGTTGTCGGTGTACATGAGGCAGTTGTTACATTGCCTCAGGATGCCCAAGTTCACCAGGTTAATAGGGAAAGTACAGGGAACTGACCTTTAGACATGCCTTGATGGGTGGGTATTAATAATAAGTACTGGAGCTGTTTCCTTGTAGAACATTTAGTGCTGGTAGCAGTTTTGTGTGCTACAATAATTGCTACAAGAAGTCTGGTAAAGTGCTAGACTGATAATCTAGTAAAAGTGCAGGAGAGGAGGGAACTAGCAGGTCTAAGGGAAAAATTGAAGAGCAGACTTTGACACCGCTCAGAAGCTACAAACAGTCCTGGATACAGCAAATCTGTATCTGGACTACACTAGTTACAGGAAAGGTGGGAAACAAGCACAAATGCAGGCTTTTAAACCAGAAGTTGAAAGAGATGGAAACAACTGCCCAAACGGCCAATAAACATCACTTTCTGGGCCAGTAACCACTCCTCTTATGGTACATAGGCTACCTTTTCGGACAAAAAAGATGAAAACACTGGTATAATGGCAATTTAAGGTTTATACATGACTTTTACCTCTTTCTGCTTCTTTTTGAGTGTGAATGCACAAACCTTCTTAGAAGGATGTGTACGTCAGATGTATACTGCTTTTCCTGGGGCCATACCTCAAGAGTATGTGCTATTATCATAGACCCCACTGCATTGATAAGTAGGATATTTAATAATTTCCTCATCTCATACTGATCTCCTGTTTGTTGATTATTAATGATCTCTGTCCTTGTTGTCCAAACTAGATAAACAGTGGCAAGCTGACCATGATCAGGGCCACCATGGTTCTGATTCTCAGAGATGATCCAGCCATAAGTGCCTTTATAAACTTGAACATTTATTGACACAAGTATATTAAACAATAATAAGTAAATGTAGGATTGAACTGTATCATCCCAAAAGGTAGGATAAATATTTTCAATATTTTTCTAACATCTTTATAGTTATGAGCAACTGTAAAATATTTTACTAATCTACTGAATTAGTTATTCCACATCTCTACCATTTTCTTCAAAATTTCAGTTCATTGTCGATAATTTATGTGTGAAAAACAAATCAATGTAAATAAAAAATAATTTCAAAATACTTCCAAAAATAGGACAATGCAGTGTTTTTTCCCATTAAGACCAATAAGTACTTAGAAGAAGGTTTTTAATCTCATTAATACTACACAACATACCTGAAAATAAATTGTAACTTAATTGTTCACTACTTATTAAGATGATTAAATATATATATTTTGGTATCTCTTTTCTTCCATTACATGAATATGTTTTTGTTCTGTACACTTGACAATCTGCATTAGCATCATCAAATGGTTTTCTAAGTTTTAGTATTTCTGAAATGTCAACAAACTGTTTTTAGCATTTCATAAAACAGTCACAACTTATGTGAGTTGTTTGGTGGATGCCAAATGGCTAATCAAGGGCTATGGTGTACTCAGTCTTCCATTGGTTAATGACTCATCACTCTCCTTAGTCATTTTGATTGGATGCAGGAGGCTAAGGGGTAAAGGATGCTTAGAGGATAAGACTTGCAGTAGCACTTATAATTTATGAATAGTTTCATTTTTATGTGTTTTTAACAATGTGGTTTGAAACATAGTTGATTTCTGACAAGCTGAATATAAACCAAAACAGAGAAGATGTATCTAATAAGAGCACTTTCAGGAGCCATTTTTAAAATCCCCTTGGTGTAGCTGCTTGTCTCGTCAGGTGGAGTGCCTATACATAAGGTTATTTTTCATTTGTTTCTTTTCATTTGGAAAACTTATTGATGTTGATTTACACCTTTGTGAAGTGTAATGAAGCTAGACATGTATTTTAAGGGAGACAGTATTTGCAGTACCTCTATGTGCTCTTGAAACTATTTACCTAACCTTAGCATTAGCGTGGCCCAGGCACTGTACTTACTATTGTATAGACTTGTTAGAGCTGTTACTGTTGTACAGCATTGTTACCATTGGAATACTATTTCTTTGCTGCTCACTTTATTATTGCATTTTTAAAAGAACTTGTTCAGACATTATTGTGTACTTTTCCTCACCTATTAGTTTAGAATGTGTGTTATACCACTTGGCATACCTATAGTGTAATTGGTATCAGTATTCCTGCATCTGTTTTTAAAATCTTAGCAGTCCATGTTGCACTTCTATACTTATAACAAGTACAGTATTGTGCTGGCTAATATGTGCTTAGTTCTGTACATGTTATGTTCTATCTACACCCTCTGATATATTTGCAACTGCATTAATCTGTTGAACATGTTAGCTGCCAGAACTTGTCTTAGATTTTACATAATCACAAACTGAGGCTCTTAGCTGTATATATATTACCTAGTTATTGTTTTTTTTATCACTTCTCTGTTAGCACCTTTGTACATATTGCATTTTTTTCTTATGAATAAATGCAGTATATTGTGTTAATATTATTTATTTTTCTTCCTAGCTCCTCCTTTTAATCTACTTTTCCCTGCATCCTCCCCAAGCCAAGTTCAAACTACTAGCCTGTGGCACTCTTCAACAGAAACGGGCAACCTTGGGATCAGTGTTATTTTCAAAATATACAGAAAGTATGTTTTATCCTCTGGACAAAGTTGTTAATTGCTAGTCCCTGTTTAATTTCTATTTTTTTTTTTAGCTAAAGCACTCCACCACGGATGTTAGCTGCCGCCCCCCAATCCTGTACTTCCTAACAGCAGTCTCTCTTTACATGCTGTTTAACTATTTGAAAGTCCTGCTGTTTTAATACTATTGTTAAACCTTTTCTCTTATAAATTCTGGTCTTTATAAATCCCACATACTCCTGGTAAAAGTGGTTTGTTTTATTTTATTTCATAAGAACGGTATGGAAAACAAGTAAGTCCAAAGTACCTACTGCTTTTCCTGATTGTTTGAGGATGTTAACTGCCCCCTCATTCTGTACTTTCTGGCAGCAGTCTCTCTTTATATGCTGTTTAACTACTTGAAAGCCCTGTTATTTTTCTACTACTACTAAACCCTTTCTCTTATAAATTCTGGTCTACCTAAATCCTACATACTCCTTGGTAAAAGTGGTTTATTTTATTTCAATAATAAAGGTATGCAAAACAAGCAAGTCCAGAGTACCTACTGCCTTTCCTTATTGTTTCTCTAGAATTGCACATCTGTGAAATCAGGGCCAGCCCTTTTCATCATACTATTGGCTATCCACCACTTATCTGGTCTATTCTATCCTCTCCCTCCCCCAAAAGACCAATTACAGCCTAACCTAGCTTTCTTAAGCTACAGGAGCCATTTTTTTTAAATCCCCTTGATGCAGCTGCTTGTTTCGTTGGGTGGAGTGCCCAGACCTAAAGTTATTTTTAACAAACCTAACTTTATTTTTTTACAAACACCTCTCAGTGCCCATATTGTTTTGCTATGCTAGCTCCACAACTTAGAAAGTGAAATAGAGCATTTAAACTGAAAAGAAAAACAAGCATTACTATATACCTGATAAATAAGTATAGTGCACCTCTAACTCAATACTTAATTCTGTGCAAAATATGCCGTTGTTGTTATTCTATACCTCCACAACAGTTATGCATTCTTCCAGACCAGTTTAAGGTGACTGATAGTTTTCTGTGCACTGTGTGCACACTGGGAACTTGCACTTGCACTCTCCATTTTCCGTACGCTCCACTCAGGCTCATTCTGCCCTTCCCTACCCTACCCCCATTGCCACCACCACCCACATCACTTTCATTTATCCTAACCAAACCACACCCGTCACACATCTTCAACCTATCACTGTCATCCACATCAGAAGTCACTAACTAATCAGCTCCTCCCACCTTGTAATTGCATATTTATCATCCCAACCCCTATCTATTCCTTCCCCAGCTTCTCAAAGCCTCAACTACATCCTTTTCTTATCATTCACTACTCATACCATCACTCCTTCCTCCACTAACCCCCCTCCTAAAACCCAATATTTAGACATGTTTCTTTTACACATACTATTCATTCCATTAGTACTAACTGCTCTCTTTTTAACAATACCTAACAACCCTCCCATAATCTACTTAAAATCCCCCACCTGCCCTTTAACAAACCCACCTCTGTCTGACCTCTCCCACTTTGACATAGCACCCCACATCTACAACTACACAAGTTTTGAACTATTCCCATATAGATACGTCCATCATGCTAACCCCTCATTAGTACCACTGAAACAACCATCTATACATCTATACCTTCCAAAAATTCTTCCCTAAGTGCAAGTAAAAAATCTAATCTTTATTTATGTGGAGACATATACCCCAACCATGGCCCTACTCTCTCCCCAACAAAACACAGCCATCACAAACAATGTCCCCAAACCAACAATAAATCAAACCTCACCTCTACTATCCAAAATATCCAAAAAGAGCTCTGACATCCTCCTCATAAATATAAACCTCAGAAGTCTTTTAAACAAAATACATGAACTCTGTGCCACCCTTTCACTATACACTCCTGACATTGCTGTACTAACTGAAACCTGGATTAAACCCCACATCAACAATAATGAAATCACTCTCCCAGGCTACAATATCCTAAGACAAGACAGGACAACAAAACGAGGTAGAGAAGTAGCAATTCTATATAAAGACACTCTTACTTTCAAAAAACTGCAGGCAAAAATTCCAGATATTGATAATACAGAGCTCTTAGCATCACATCTAAAAATCAATAACAGCAAACATATCGCCTTTCTAGCTGTATGCATACTATCAAATAACCCCTCCACAATAGAAAACCTTCTCTCATGGGCCTCAGCCACATTTAGCCAAGAAACTATACTAGTTGGTGCTTTCAATACCGATTGACAAACCTACTCATTAGATAACCCCTGAAATCATATCAACCTACATGGTTTCACCCAATTGATTCATTCACCCACTAGAATTGACAAAACCAGCAACAAACAACCCATTCTCAACTGCAGCCTGGCTAACAAACCCTTTCTAATCCACCTTTCAGGCTGTCTACCTGACAGCCTAAGTGACCACCTACTAATCTTCTTTCTACGACACCGTAGCTCACCCACAAAACCACAAACCTATAAATAAATACTCAGAAACCAAGCTACTAGGTATCATTCTAGATAATAAGTTAAAATTTGACAGGCATATATCTCATGCCATCAAAAAGGCCCACATTAAATTATTGCAGAATAAAAGCTTTCCTAACAAACTCTTCCAGACAAGCTTTTGCCAAGGCCCACTTTTCTCTATGCCTCCCCTATATTTACGAACTTCAAAAAATCAGACTTAAGCAAACTTGAATCATGCTACCATAAGCTAGCCAGATTCGCTACTAACCTGCACCACAGAACCCATTATTGTCTTGCTCCGAAACAACTCAAATGGCTAGAGCTGCCCAACCTCCTAACCCTAAACCCACTTACTATACCTATTCCATAGTTTACCTACCTGACAAAGGTCCATCCCTACAGGACCTAGTACAAACCCACCTTAATAGCAGGACTCTATGATCCTCAAAAAAAGTTACTACTCAAAGTTACAAAATCCAACAACAGTTTTGCAGACACACTATATTCTAACTATGTAACTAAATCATGTAACTCCACCCCCCCAGAACATGCTAAACACAGCAAACCTAACGCATTTCACAAAATTGCTAAAGTCCCACCCAAATGACAACTGGTTATGCTCCAGCTCCTCACCAGGCTAAACACATTTCTCCCCTCCTCACGTTCTCCCTTCCCATTCTGCACTTTCATTATATCTCAATGCTTACTGAATACCTTACTCCCATCCTCACCCTATCTCCCCCTACTCTCCACTTTCAATATATCTCTATTTGCTTACTGATCCCATGCCAAACCCAATCGTCCTGCTGGACAGTTTCTGCTATCCTTTTCTTTAGCTAAAAAATGGAATTCTTTGCCATCCTCTCTAAGGACTTGTGAAAGCTTTGAAACCTTTAAAACTCTCCTACACTCCTACCTTTCTTCCAACTGGAAATGCAGCTGTTCTCTCCCCACATAGCCTTATGCTTTTCCCTCCCCATCATCTTTTCTCTCCTCTGAGCTTAACCCTAACCTGATGTAATTGTAAAAGGTAAACTCACAACTGTACAGCCCACAATGACCTCTACCACCCTCTACTCTCTTTCTCTTCTCATTCTTGTCCCCCTCATTCTCAGTTGCCTCTGCCTCCCTACATTTCAGATACCTTATAATCAGGGAACTTATTCCTGTTCTTTAGCTTAAAATACAATGTGTAACCTCAATTTCTTCGCTATAATTGTCCTGTACCTACTCTATATAACACCTTCCTAACTACTTTGACACCTTGAAACCAAAGAAGTTATGTTGTTCTCTGACTCAAAATGATATTTCAATTGTGTTTCTCTTTACTTTGATTGTAACTGTGAACACACTGTGTAACACAAACATATTTAATTGTATTTCTTTACCTCATTAAATTTTTATTTTAACTGAGAATAACACTATGTAATGTGGGGCTTTTCTCCCCGGGCTTCCACTGAAAATGGGCTCTCTGAGCCCAGTGGACCTCCCCGGTCATCAAACTGAAATAAAATAAATAAATAAATAAATTATAAGTATAACAACATTAAGCATAACCATTTACAGTACTAAGCAGGTATATCTGAGACACTACTCCATTGTATACTAAGCTGTTGAATCTCTGAGACATACACTACTCCACTGAATGATTTCTTGTTACTAAGTGTAACTGTCAAAATGTGTTACTGAGTGATCCTGTTAGCTTTATTACTAACTTGAACTGTGATAATATGTTATTATGTGACTTATTACTATCATTTCTCTAATTGTTTCACTATTGTTTAAATTAGTGACTGTTATTTTGTTATTATGTGGAGCTTTTCTCCCTGGGCCTCCGCTGAAAATAGGCAAATTTGCCCAGTTGGACTTCTCTGGTAAACAAATGTTAAATAAATAAATAAATAAATACTTTTTGCCGTACTGTAATTTTCAGCTAACAAATGAAGAAATTACTGGATCATGTTAAGAAATCATCAGAAGGCTGCAGTATACATGGCTACTCTCAAGTTGTGAACTGCAGTAAAATCACAAGGAATTACCCTTGAAATTCTATATATAATTATCAAATGGGGTGTTGAACATGTGCAGCTGAGATTATGAATTAAAAGACTTGCAGTTTAATGCACACTGCTTATCTGAATAACATTGTTACAGATTAAGCTTAATCAACTAAATTTCATTTTCACAAAATACAAAACAGATTCAAAATGTTAATTTTTTTTTGTGGATGGGGCTGTGCTCCCCTAACCTCTATAAGATGGGAGGACCTCTTCTCCATACCTCTTTACTTTCTATAACTAAGCCCACAGTTACATTATTCTGTGGAAAGTGGCAAAACCGCAATAAAAACAATTCAATAATTTTTCAATTTCAATAAAGCAAGGTGGTTCCACTACATAAGAAGACATCTACAGTGAATCAGGATTACAATTTCATGTTTTTCTTTTAAGAAGGAAAAATGACATACCAAGCCAATGCTTCCTGAATTCTAGACTTGAGACTAAAGATATCCAAAGTGCTGTGAGCCTTGTCTGGGTGATCAAATATTCTAAATGTTTATTCATTTAATAAACTACCACTATAATTTAATTAATAATACAACAGCTCTATATATTTTTGCTTTTCTGATTAGTTGTAGGCCCTCAAATACATTTGGAATGCTTTAGTCAGAGAGACTGATATAAATATTGCCATGCTTTACATTGCAGAATGATGTGATTATTATCTAGGCTTAGCAACACTATTTAATTTCAAATTTGGAATTTACTAGAATACATTTCAACTCATTCGACAGATTGTAGTGAGGAATCTCCCTGGTTGGGTTGTCTGACATTTCTATAATAAAACGAGGAACATATTAATCCTAATATAAAGTTCTGCAAATGGAAGTTCTGCGATTATCTGTGCTGGGTCCTCAGTTGTACATTATATCTGCTAATCGATTATTTCAAAACAGTGGAATTTGGGATGTAATACATATGACAATGACGTATTTGTAATTTGTAGTGCAGAAAATTAGGTGGCAAGTGCAGCAAAAGTTGTTTTGACACTATATTAGTTGAAGTCGAACTATGGGTTTGTACTAAAATCATCAGATGCTAGAGCTGTGCTGTTCACTGTCTAAAGCCCTCCTTGTAAGCAGAACTCATCTTCTGATGATTTACAGAAATCATAGTGACCCAGGCAGGTGGCAGCCAAGGTAGACAAAATCATATGGGGGCAGTAGCAGACATTGCAGGATTACCAAACTTTGTAGGGCGATGTAAGTAGGGATTTCCCTGGTGAGTGGCTTGTCAACAAAAGGATCAGTTATCTAACTGTAGGAAAATGATTTATGGTTATAGGTGGCATTTTTGGAAAGCTACAGTAGGATAATAGTATAGCAAATGGAAGTCCCTGAGTAGCAAAAGCAGTTACTTATAGACACAGCTTGGAAATCATGTGTATGGTCTACCCTGATAGGCCGAAGTTCTCTAAAAAGAAGACAGAGCAGCTGTAGAACTCAAGGCAAAGCATGTCAGAACTAGAGCTTGTCTTTGTTGTAGCAGTATTAAAATGTGGTGGTGGGAAGACAGTTTAGAAACCGTCTACTAAGATTTTAGAATTGACATTTTAGTGCTGTTAATAAAATAAATTACTAGTTAAGGAGCAAAAAAATGTAAACGTAGGTTGATGAAACAATTCAGAAGGCACTGCTTGTCAATGAATGTAAGTGTGAGAGCAATACATATAAAGGGGTTAAGCAATTTTTTTGGCAGATTCTCTTTTTCATTTACAGTGGGAACGGTATAAGATGTTTCCATCTAGACACAAACAGGCACACATCATATTTCTTTATTTAGGTACTCTTTTTTTGACAGGGTAAGTATATCTGTGAATCACTGCTCAAACTGAGCAAGGAAGATTACAAACTCCTATACTTATAGTATGTGTCTAAGCAGCCATCATGGGGACATGTAGGGTATGATAGTACATTTAAGAAAGGCAAAGGGGAAGCTAACTAGTGCAGTGACAAGAGATGGAGTTTACCTGTTAAAAGCAAAGTCCAAGAGTAAAGGGGCACTGAGGTGAAGCTCACATCATGAATGAACTGAGGCATATTAGCAAAAAATTAAATAAATATAGGAGTATTCAGAGCAAGAAAGAAAGTCATTTTTCTATGACCAGGAAGATGTATCACTAGCCTTCTACCATTTTAAGGTTACAAAAAATATTACAGGCCATATACTTAGATACCGTCTATAGCCTGTCCGTTAGTCCAGTGGAATAAGGCTTTAATCTGCTATTGAACTACCTCCTGTGGTACAGGGTTTGATTCCCCTAGTCTTCATTTCCCTACTGTATGATCTGGAGCAAATTACCTTACCAGAGAGTGTTTTGTGGCAATTGAGAATATGAGCTAGGCTCCTTAATGGTTTCCTGGACAGCAACGTAGAAGCCACTAACATCCAATGAGAAGAGGTCCAAAACATATAAATCATATTTATTCAAAAATATTTAAAATGATACTTGGAAGTCTAGCTACTATAGTTATTATTCTTCCATTGTGGGCTGTACAGGAAGTGCAAACAATGTGCCTGGTGGGCCACTTGTACCACTAAAAAAGCCAAAAACTCTAAGTACTGGAAATGCTGGGTATAATAATATATCCAAAAATTTCAAATGACTGTAGTAAATAGCAATTTTATTTAAACCACAGACCTTTTGGAACTGTCCCTTCTTCAGTGTGTACATTAAAAACCACAAACCAATCATTTAAACGCTCTTTAAAAATCACATGACACAGCCCAATTTAAAACAGCAAAACAATTAAATAATTAGGACAATAACAACACCACGGTCATCATAAGTAAATTTCAGTGAGCTCTGCCAACATCAGTGTAAAATGTATATATCTATATATGCTTAAATACATAAACATTCACTTAGATTTCATTTTAGGGTGACAGATGTTAAGTACAAGAGTAGGAAGGGTGGTGATTACAATAATAGTCTAGAGGTATGTGAGTATGAATGGATTACCTGACTGGAGTCAGACCATCCACCAGGCCTAAACATAGCAGTAGGCATTAAAGCAATTTTAAAGAAGAAACAAATGGCTTTAAAGTGAATGTGCAGGATTTGATTTTACTCTTTTTATTCCTATGGGGTAGGCTAAGAATATTTCTGAACGTTTCATTAAAGTGGAGATGCCGGCATCAAGTGGCATGGCTTTTAGTATGTTCCAGTTATATTGGTTTAGAGTATTAATAGAGATTTCTTTACTAAATGTTGTTGCATTATGCATTTGGCTATACATAATGCTTTTGGACTGGGTACTGTGGGTTTTGACTGCAAAGGTGGTAAGTTGCTCCTTTATTGTGTATGGCAGACATCCAAAAGTTTGAATTATGTTTGGTTTGTTGACAAGGATCCAGTCTAAAGGTGAACACTTGTCAGACTGTTTTATTGATTTGAATATTTGGGGTGATTATCTATGTAAAGTTGTTAAGTTAATTTATTATGAGAGGAATGTCATTGTTGATCAGCTGCTAGTCTATGTTGAGATCATCTTGTGTAATAGTTTCTTGTTGAATATTATAGCAATAACCCACTCCTGGGTGTGAGTAATGCTGGATTTACCCACGGTTGGTGTGGATTGGTCACGAGGGCGAAGCCCGAGTGGCCAAACAAAGCCAACTGTGGGTAAATCCAGCATTACCCACACCCAGAAGTGGGTTATTGCTATTATACAATGACATTATTTAAGAAAAAAAAAAATTACTTTTCTTAAATAATGGCATTGTATAATGCCTCCTTGCTGCCCTTCCGCAGCTGTCTGGTATTCTGCGGCTGTTCTGATGTACTGCGCATGTGTATGCCTACGCAGTACATCAGAGCTGTGGGCAAAAACAACGGAGAAAGCAAGATCTCTGTTGCTTTTTACAAACTGTTTTGCTATGTTAAATGGGTTTAACATAGCGAGACAGCTTTAAAAAAAAGCAATGGAAAATCTCCGTTGCTTTTTTTAAAGCTGTCTTGCTATGCTAAACCCATTTAACATAGCGAGACAGTTTTGAAAAAAGCAACAGAGAAAGCAAGATCTCCGTTGCTTTTTACAAACTGTCTTGCTATGTTAAAGGAGTTTGACATAGCGAGACAGCTTTAAAAAAAGCAATGGAGAATCTCCGTTGCTTCTTTTAAAGCTGTCTCGCTGTGGTAAACTCGTTTAACATAGTGAGACAGTGTGAAACAACAGAGATCTTGCATTCTCCGTTGCTGTAAAAAAACGAGTTATAGTAATGGAAAAAGTCCGGGCGACCGGACCTTTTTCCATTACTATAACTCTGATTTACAACGTGCATGCTGACCAATCAGCATGCATGTTTTTGAATATTAATGGGGGGGTCGTTGTATAATGTAAAATATGCAGTAAAGTATATCTTCTGCTGTTGAAGTGTTATTACCAGGTGTAATATATATCTCAGAGATTTATATGACTTTTTATTTGATTTTGAGGAGTGATATGTGGAGATCACCATTGTTAAATTTTGGGATCCGTATGGGAAATGGGGTTATTTCTAGCTAGTTTTTCTAGATAATGGCAACACCAATAGCATGACTGTTTTTTTTTCCTTTTGAGCCTGATTATATTAAAACCAGGGGAATGACTTCATTATATAAATATATATTTCATTAACCAGGTTTCAGTAGTAACTAATATATCAGAAGATTAAGTAGTTAGATATTCATGAATATCTTGAATTTTATAGCACATTGTTGTAACATTCATGTTAAGGAGCAGGAGTTTGCCTTCAGAGGTGGATGGGGAAGTAGAAGTAGAAACATTTGTGGTTGCATTGGCTGGTGGCTGTGTTCCTGTTTAGTGGGGCTAGGTTTGCAATTTATAGTGTATAAAGGGGAAGAGTCATTTGCATTTTAGCTTAGGTTTTACAGTAATTTTTGTTGGTAAGGGCTTTGACTTCATGTATCTGAAGCTGAAGAGGTCAGAGAAGTTAGGATGGTAGAGGTAAGGTGATCAGTTATGGTATGCTAAATGTGGGTTATTAGGGGTGATGTTTATTAGTATGCAGGAGATATGATAGCTAGTGATGTGGGTTAGTGCAAAATAGCAGCATACTAGTTTGAAGCATTTCTGCTAGTGGTGATAATAGAGTTAATATTTGTCTGTATTATATGGGGGGATTGATGGGATAAATAGAGGTGGGAGTATTGCTAACAATTTGCTTAGAGGTGCTGTCAGGGAAAGGGCTGAGAAGGAGTGGATAAAGTATAGAGAAAAATGGGTGGGAGAAAAGGTGTTTTTTATTATGCTAAATGAATGAAAGTTGGGAATAGGTGGATATAAAGAAGAGTGATTTGATGATTACAGTAATGTAGTTTGGGGAGGCATAAATATTGGGTGTCAGAAGTGATTAGTGGAGATGAGTAGTATAATGCTAGAATAAAGTGAGATAGGTAGGAATTGTGGGTAGGTGAAATTGGGGGTGGGTAGAGAAGTGTAGAGAAGTGAGTGAAGCTGAGTGTAGCAAGTCTAAGCATAGCTGTGCTTCCTCAACCTGGGAGGCCCTTTACTTCAGAGACCAATCAGGTCGTATAGCTGTTCTTGAGCCATTGGCATGGAAACATAAAGTCAGACAGGTTTTCCTTCATTTACTGAAAGCAGGGACAAAGGAGCTAGAAGGAAGAAGTGACTGGTTTAGACAGTGCAATCTAATGGCCACATGAATGGACAGTAATCAATTAGGTCAGCAGTTCATTAAAGTGTAAGGACTAGTTCCTTGCGGAGCTGTCACAGCCACTGTCCAGCAGGAAATATCTGACTAATTTACATTTATATACAGCGATGCACTTCATGTTAAAATTGCATATATTGTGCAATAATAAATAATCCCAACTGGGTGTTACTCACAGGTAAAGCTTTTGCACAGGCCAGTGCTCAGTGATGTGAATTGCAGAAAAGCTCCTGCTGTTTGTGTGGCAGAGGACACAGTTTGTTGTCTATAGACTCTGTAAGGAAAGAAAAAGAAAAAAACACTATAGTATTTAATATGGAGATGATAAAGTTAAAGAGCAGGAAGAGGAAGAAACATAGTGAGGTAAAGTAAGAAAAGCTAGACTATTCTAGGAGTAGAAGGAAGTTAGCAAAGTATATGAAAGTATGAACAAAACGGGTATAACAGGAAATATTAATATATAGCTGTATTCTTCATGTTCACTTACATTGCACAATAACAAATAATCCCAGTGGGCTGCTTTTGCATAAGTTCAGTTGTCAGTGATGTGACGTGTGGCAGAGCTCCTGCTGTCTGGGTAACAGAGTTTACAATTTGATGTTCCCAGGCTCTGGACTGTGGAGGAAGGTGGTGACCAAATGGATGTGTAGACTTCACTATTATTACAACTGAAAACATATCTGAGAATAAAGCGGCTTTGCCATGGGATACATCACATTGACAGAATTATCAAGCTGTTTTAAATACAATGAAATGACCTAAACAACAGTCTGTACAATTAATATATACAATTCCTACTTCTTTTTACTAATGAACCTATACTCATACATTTCTCCCTTTAAATATGAAACACTACATGAAATAATACTGTTCTACCTATATGCATGTTGAATAACAATCACACCGAAAAATTACCATGAGACTATTGCATTACTTGGTATTTTTGCCCCTTTTCTACAATAAGATGTCATGAAGTCTTGCTGTAATAAAGGAACAAAATTGCTAAATAATGCAAAAGTCTTACAGTCCATTTTTTGGTGTGGTCATTCTTCATTGTGTTACTTACACATAAAAACAGTGTCTTTCTTTGTTTTATCATATATATATATATATATATATATATATATATATATATATATATATCAAACATTCCATATCTTTTTTCTCCTTCTCCTACATTATGTGTACCTATACATATTTTCCTACTTTATTTTGTGTAGCTATGCCTCAGCTAACACACATTTTCATATTTAGTACTACCTACATACATATTCTGTGTATCTTCTTCTCAATCCTACTTAACTACATGCAATAGTAATAATAATAATAATAATAATAATAATAATAATAATAATAATAATAATAATACATTTCTTATGTAGAATAATATCAGTTTTGAATTCCTGTTTAAATGATACAATTCTTGTACACAAAATTATATTACGATTTTAATTTTTTTTACATGCCGTGTGTGTAATACCTTTGCTATGTCTATATGAATCTGCTATATATCTGGCTTCTAGTGTTTTTTTTTTCTCTGCTTCACCACTGAAAAGAGATTAATAAGCCCCATTGGGCTATCCTAGTAAAGAAATGCAAAGAAATAAATAAAACAAATTATGTATATTCTGTGCATCAGGTAAATTTGATGGCATACTTGTATGTATGTTGGCCATTTTTGCAACCATAATTAAGTGTGGAAAGCAGTATTTTCCACAAAGTACAGTTATCTTGAAGTTGATTATATTAAGAAGGGCTGCAGTGTTGAAGTCTACAGACTACTGACATTTCTGATAATGACATAGAGCCATTCTTATTCACTTGGCATTTTTGATCTGTTTTGCTGTATCATTTCTTGAGCCAGTGTCTGCATTAGTTTCTCTGCATATTTCCTGTCAATAACTGAGTCTTTGCACAGAAGGTAAAGAAACAGTAAATTCATAGTAGTTCTTAAATCTCTCACATTCCTGTATCCAGATGTGTACTTACATGCTTGATAGAGAATATCTTGGTATCCTTACAGGTGGCCAAGTTTGATGTGGGGGTTGCAGTTTCTCAATCACAACTGGATGAGGTGCAATTTTTTTTTTTGCTTTTTCTTTTAGAAAATGATTGACACTGTTTCTATTATAGTACCAGCATTTTGTACTGAGATTTCTCCTTTTACTGCTTTTGTGCAATTGTGGAGCTGGTATACATGAGTAAGGAGGGAGGGTGCAATGCCATCCGTGTTAGAGATGCACGGGTACTGCTCCCTATAAAAATATTAATTTAACTTTTTTGTCATAATTAAACTTTAGCTGGGTGTATTGGTCTGGTTGCAGTTTCAAACAGTAATTATTTGGAGTACTTATAGAAGTCAATACCTTCCTATATCTTCCTGCTTCCATGATGTTCATGCAGTGCTCTGGTCCCTTTTTTCTTATACTGCTCATGTAAAGGTTTATGCATTAAAACCACTTAATCATCTATTGCAAGGTACATTGTGCAATTTTATTTTATTTCGACTGATCTGTAATGGCTGTAAGTACCTCCTGACTTTCTTTAAAACTAGTTGCACTCCTTCAGCTGGCATTTCACCATTGAATATCACATTTCAGCACCTTATCTTTCTTGTGATAGATGTGTTACTTTAAGTACTTCACAGCTTTTCTGCTGCCCATGCACATTACATGGTCATAATGTTCTGCTACACTGATGTAATCAGAAAAGAAAACCTCAAGATTTCTTTCCTACTATTGCCTGATAATAACTCCTTCATCTGGTACTCATTTCCTGAGATGTACCTTAGCTGTTTACTTCTACAGCTTTTAGCAATGGATCTTCAAGAGCCATGTTTTTGACCACCTTTCAAATTATCCATATGGTATGAAATATTTCTACAGATCTTAGTTCCCGACTTGTTACAGATTTTGGCACTATGCAAAAAACAAAAATATTTGCAACCGTACCACACATTCACTTATAAGGACACTGAAATGGGCTGTTTCAGAGCATTTTGTGGATCAGAACAAGCAGGGCAGTTAACTTGGGTGGTGTAGTTACAGCAAGGCAGTTACTCTGGGTGGTGCAGTTACAGTTAGCCACCAGGGGTAACACACACGCATACCACAATTTGAAGGAGAAAGGGGTGATTTTTCCAAAGTTTTTCTGTCTTAAAACAACCCAATCTGTGTTATAAGAAACCACTGTCCACTGGGACTTCCAGTACTTAATGCAGTTTACCACCATTTATGCTTTCCTTTAGCTCACGTGATTGTTTAGAAAGACAATTTAGAATTGAAAAGAGACAATAATGGCACAAAACTAGTAAATGCAATATACAGTGCGGTAAAAACAAGATTAAAACTACAGGCTACATATACAGACTAAATCTGTCTTCTACTGTTCACAGTTTTCTCCCTCAGTATTTCATTGTTTCATCGTTTAGACTCTGGTTTAATTCTGCTTTACTTCCTAAGTAGTCTGCTATGTATCACAGAGTCACAGGTTTTGCCAGGACCCAATGAGGATGCATTCAATGCTTTAGTCCTGGTGTGTCATCCTGGTCACCCAGTGAAGTTCATCAGTGACAGCCATCGGTCATACAACACCTTAATCCATTGCACCTTAAGCTTTGCTGCTATTCTGCAGTCATTTTCTTTAGTGATGATTGACTAGTTTCCTTTTTGTAGGCGTAATTTACCAGACAGTGGTTAGTCATTTCAGTTGTATTGCTGAACCTTTTTAAAGTGATCCTCTACACTAAGTGCTGGCTTTCTGTAATCACGTGTGGTTTTACCCAGCTGTACACTAAGGTATACTTGTGCAGGCAGTCAACACTTATTCTAGTACTTTCTGTATGTTTGAGTTAACCCATTTCTCCTACAGTCTTGCTTGCTTCCAGAGATGCTAGTCTATTAAAAATTACATTTGAAAGTAGGGTTAGTTCTCCTTGCTTACCTGAAGTGTTCCTTTTTTTTTTTGCTGAATTTCTGTCTCCTCATTGTCTGTATAATGCAAAGCCTGGGCAGAAGTACTAGCAGGTATATCCATATATCTCTTTTTCTGTTTTTGTATTTACTCTCTCTGTGCCTAAACAATACGTCTTGTGCTCAGTCTTCATTACCAATTTTTTTCAGTGTTTTGCCATGATGTAGCAGGTTAGACCCAATAGCCTAATATCCAACATGCGTTTTATGGAATATACTGTCCTAACATACATTAGAAGTGTATGTGCTTCCTTTCATTGTTTTACTGCATAGTTATTTAGGAAGGT
The DNA here is from genome assembly GCF_019279795.1 of Protopterus annectens. Classification (NCBI taxonomy): domain Eukaryota; kingdom Metazoa; phylum Chordata; order Ceratodontiformes; family Protopteridae; genus Protopterus; species Protopterus annectens. The sequence goes on from NC_056731.1 coordinate 375,716,069, forward strand.
TCCCCTTTTAAAATAATTCTAAGCAATTCCAGAAATTTAAATTTGATCATGTAGTGTAGTGCTGCTACTGATTTTAAACACTAAAAACTATACTGTGGCATTCCCCACATGGAAATTACCAAACAGACCTGTGAAATTCCCATCAAATAAGCAAGCGTGTTTTTCTGTATATCCTCACTGTTCCCTAATTTCCTTGGCTCTCAGTAATTTCATACGTTTGTAAGAAAATCATTATTAAAACCTATTTTTATTCTGGTCCTTGAATTGGAAATTCAAGTCTGTTTGGAATTATATTGGATGTTCTGAGCTGTCTGTGTAGTACTATTCAGTTTTTCCCATGGGGCTGACTTGTTATTCAAGTGTCTGTCAAAAAAACGGATCCCTTTAGCTGCAGCTGAATATTTATAAAGACCCTGCATTTGCATATTTGTAGCTTTACTGTGAGTGAAATTGAGAAAATGACCAGAAAGAAGAAATTAAATGAGTGGGTGACATTCTGCTTAAAGAGAAACTGCACAGGAAAACCTGCACTGTTTATGACACATATCAGCAATGAACAGAGAACTTCTTTCTGATGCAATCATGTATGGCTGTAATGTTAGTGCCCAAATTCAGAACTGTAAAAAGGGCAGTGACAGTGCACAAGCTTTTGTCACACAGCAGGATGATATTATCTGTAGTGGATCACACTGACAGGTTTTGTTTTTTAGTATAACCAGTGCTTTCCTTTCATTTGCAAATGTTCTACTCCTGCTCTCACAGGACATGACTTAGTACAAACCTTGAGAAGAAGACTTGGTAATTAGAAAAATTTAGTATGGCAAATAAAGATACTGTAGTCTTAATTAGAAGTATATATGAGAGTCTCATGAGCTTAATATGCATTTATTTCAAAACACTTTGTTGCTTCCCCTTTCCCATTTTTACTTGTTACAGAAATAAATTATGAACATCACAGAGGGCAGTATTCTCTAATGCAGCCACGCAGTGTCGTTATGGAGGAGGCAGAGTGTGTACTATAGTTTTACTGTGATATCTCGCCCACAGACAATGAATATTACTGTGAGAAGAATTAATTACATCTCTTTTTCATTTATATATAGTAAGCTAGTAATCATTGCTTCATGGGTGTGAAAGAGAAGGTTGTGCTTGTGAGAACTGTCTTACAGAAACTTCACTGACTGAGTCATGCTACTACAGGGAAAACAGCCAACAGCAAACAAACTGTACTATAAGAGCAATGGTCATTTCCTCATGGAGTGCAGGAAAACTGATGTCTCAACCAGTAGTTCTGAAATTAGATGACAGCTGAACCTTTTGTTTGTGTGCATGTGTGTGTGTGTGTGTGTGTGTGTGTGTGTGTGTGTGTGTGTGTGTGTGGTATATTTTTCCTATTGGCAGACTGAGCTGGAGAAAAGTATATAACTTTAATTTGGCTTTGACTCTAGAGATCTATGATTATCAGACAATTAAACTTTTCACCCAGAAGATTTGGAGAAATTAAAAAACACAAGAAACCTTTTTAGAACTTCAGAGCAAGGTATCTGAGAAAAGTGTGAGGTAATGCCTCTAAGGCCTTACTTTTAATGTGTGTTTAAACATCCAACAATAATGCCTTCAAAATGTGACCCTCCAGAATATTCTATTATAAAATGTATTATTAATTCCTAATGCCACCTGATATTTCCATTAAATACAGTTTTTTGCCTTATACTGCCAGTGAAGTTACTGCCATTTCTCCCTGAAACTTGTAAGGACTGTTTCAGATGTTAATATTTTGAGATATGATGTCATTACATGTTGGGACATGGTAAAAATTAACCTTAAAGTTTCCATTTAGCCACCTAATTTCAGATGAAGAACTGTAAACTTTTAAATTTCACTATGCCAAAGTTCATTGTTGCCAAAGTTTATTTCCTAATCAGTATGAATTGTGGCCTGCAGTGTTTGAGAAAGAGTACTAGCACATTTTTTGACAGTATAAAAATACATTATGTGGCAAATTGGGTCCCTGATAGAATGCTGAACGTTCTTAATGTCGATATTCACAACAGCGAACCCAGTAGATCGAAAATTCTCAATACTGAAATGACATAACAATGAAACTTAAAAGATCAAACTGTGCAGGTGGGTGATTGTGTGAGATGTGGTACAGCTGGGTTTGAGGTTTTGCCCATTCCCAGCTGTAGTGTGATCTTGGAGTTGGTATGTAAAATTAGCAAGGATGTGTGGGTGTGTTTGTGGGGGGGGGGGGGCTTGACTTCCTGCAATAACTTTAATCTTCACTGTTTGCCAGTGTCAGTGTTAGGGCACTTCAGTATTGTGCCATTTTGATGTTTTAAGGCCTATGTTTTGAATGTCACTGCTATAAACATTTTACATTTTAACAAAGAACCTGCTAAATTACACTGATTTCACTGGAGTAAAAATGTGACTTTCAGCTGCTGTAATAGTAACCTGACACTGCAGTGCAGTTGTTAGCCTTACTACAGAGGATACCACTTTTGGTCATGAATCCCATCTGATACTTGAAATGAGTTAGGCATCAAGCTTCATTGGAAAAAAAACATTTTTTCTATAATTCAAAAAGAGCTTTGAAATGGGACATATTCGGGATCCCAACAATTAATTTGAGACCTTTAGAACCCTTTCTTGTCTGTGGTAACTTTGTAATTGTGATGCAGTATCTGAAAGGGATAGTTAGAAAATAAGTTTTCATCTAGTAGGACATATGTGTGTTTGTGTGCATGTATATATTTGTGTTTGTGTCTGTGTGTATGTATGCGCGCGTACACATGTGTCCATGTACACGAACTTGTGTGTGTGTCTGTGTATCTATGTGATGTCCCTACTCTGGGTCAGCAATCAAGTAGCCTCAATCCTTACCAATAGCACTGGAGAGGGACATTCACTTGAAACAAAAATAGATACACACAGTATTTCCATATGAAGCTCTCTGCACCAAGCACACAGGGAACACACGCCTGTCCTGGGGCTGGATTTCTTCTCTCTCTTACTAGGCCCCAAATAAGATTCCACACTCAGCACAGCTGTAGAGTTGAGTCCTCAGCTGCATGTTCCAAGTCCTCTACCACTCTCTCTGTAAAACCAGTGCTCTGTGTCCCTGCTCCAAGTAGCTCTCTCACACACACACACACACACACACACACACACACACACACACACACACACACACACACACACACACACACACACACACACACACACACACACACACACACACACACACACACACACACACACACACACGCACACACACCTGGGAAAGGCTTGAACAGATTTACCAGCTATGCCTCTTTTGCTCAGACTATAAGGTAGATATTTCCACCAGAATACTCCAAAGCCAGCTACCCTAAGATTCTTGCAAGGGTGCCCAATTATACTGAGTAAAATTAATACTAACACAAATGGTAGTGTTTGATCAATGCAGTAAGGCTTTCAGGAGCAGCCACAGTGTCATTAAATAAATAAGTACTCTCAAAGTTTAAAATATTCTGTAAAAGACCAGCCACAATGACATTTTAAATATATGTAATGATAAATAATAAAATAACATGAAAATACTAAATATCTACTTACAATAAACACCAGAGTTTCAATCACAGGAAATATTAAAAATAACACAGATGGAAAGATTCACACAGCTACAGAAAAACAATAATTAACTTACCTAACTATATTTTTCTGACTGATCTAAAATATTATTCTCTGGTTACTTACTAAAGCAATGCAATATGAAGTAGGTGAGTAGTCTTTCATCTTGTCAGGTTTCACAGACAGACTGCCCTGAGACTTCTGTCTCATCTAGTATTAAAACATCATGTCAGTGCTGGATTACAGAATGACATCACATACATCTGGTCATCAGACTCTGGTTCCCACACTACCCAATTTACTAGAAACTGAACCAGAATCAAGCACATATGTGTCATAATACACACACATAGGGCTTTGCTAAGATGTGTTATAGCATCTGGAAGCTATAAAACCATTTCAAAAACTTCCACTCTTCCAGGGTAGCAAATATTTCACCCCTAAGGACAGTACAGTAGGATTCCTAGACCTGGTTTTCATAGAAATGTTGTCTCTAGTTGCAGTCAGAACTGTAAGATAAAATATTTATGGCCTAAACTAGGCAATTTAATTTCAGACTATTTTTCAAAGTTAGCTGGACTGAGATTAACCTTTTTTCTTCCAGTATTCTCTGTTACAATATATCCATTTCAACAGTTACAATACAGTCTGACATACAGGCATATTTCTTTTCTGTCCAACAGGACCTACTGTTGGTACATTTTTTAACACAAGCAACTTTACATATACATTTTCAACACAAGCACCTGTACAAATCAATTTGATATACAAATGACATATAATTCTTTACAAAACTCCAGATAGCTATGCTGGCATATGTTACACATCCAATGCCCTACTTCTCCTGGCATAGCTGGCACTACCTCACATCATCACAATCTGCTTACCTGTGAGTGTAGTGAGGGTGTCATAGTTTTGAATACAATAAAAATGATGAATGGCTGAAAAACTGAATGTCATAACATCAACCACAAAGGCCAAAAACTGTAATTTGACAAGATCCTAGTATAGACAGGACTGGTGTTTTTCCCTTTTCACATTTTAGTGGGATCTCAGAGTTAGTACATATAATTAGCAGGGGGGGCATGGAGAGGGTTGGCTTGGCTCTCATCACAGAATGCAGAGAATTTCAACATATGCCAAGTTTTTCAGAATTTTGAATTTTGATATATTGTGGTTGTACATATGCCATTCAGTGTTTTGGCTGTTTGGGCTTATTATCCTAAATAACTCCGGCTACATATGGGTTTAAGTTGCATTTTTCATACTGAAAAACTGAGTTGAAGAAAAGCAGATAACTTTCATTTGGGCTAGGGTCTGGGGATCTAGGATTATCATAAATGTATAGTTTTTTCACACAGAACTTTCTATCACTTCTGAGCATGGTGCTTGAGAAATTGTGTTAAGTAACAGCTTTAAGGCTATACTTTTTATGTGTGTTTAAAGAATGAACAATGATGCATTCAAAAAGTGACCTCCCAGGACATTCTATTATAAATGTATTTTTAATTCATAATGCCACCTGAAATTTCCATTAAATACATTTTTGCTCTATACTGCCAGTGAAGTTCCTGCCATTTCACACTCAAACTTGTGAGGACATTTTGTTCTGGATGTTAGTATTGTGTGATTTTAGCACCATCAGATGTAGGGACATAGTAAAAATTAACCCAAAAACTTCCATTCAGGTACCTGCATTTCATCTAAAGGACAGTAAACTTTTAACATTCACTGCACAGGTTTTGCTTGTGGCCGAAAATGTATTTCTGAAGTGGTATGAGTTGTAAGAAATATATTATGTAGCAAATTTTCACTGATTTCACTGGAGCAAAAAATGTGACATTCAGGTGTTGTAACAGTAACCTGACAATACAGTGGAGATTTTAGCCTTGCTGCAGAGGATGGCATTTTTTTCACAAATCTCCTCTGAACTGTGGTAGACATCAAGCTTCATTGAAAAAACAAACATTCTCTTACAATTCTTCAAATATATTTATTTTAAAAATGTTCAGAAGGGGTTTAATTCATTGTTGGGATCCAAAACATTTCCCATTTCAAAGCTTACAAGAAATTTATCAATATGATTATCCCAGTTATGAATTTATGATCACAATTCACATCACTAATAATATTTTAATTTGGTAAGTAAAGCTATGAAATCTTTAGAACCCATTCTTGTCTGTGGAGAAAATGTAATTGTGATACAATGTCTGGAAGTGATTGTTAGAAACTAAGTTTTCAACTGACAGAGTATGTGTGTGTGTGTGTGTGTGTGTGTGTGTGTGTGTGTGTGTGTGTGTGTGTGTGTGTCTGTGTGTGTCTGTGTGCATGTGTATGCATATGTGTGTGCATGTGCGCACATGTGTGTGTGTTAGGGGACAACAAAGGTCTTAAGAAAACATTTGTTTAAGGAGACATTTGGGCTTGACTGTCCAGCATTTCTCCAAACTACATTTATCACTGTTAGTCTACTGTTCTGATATTGTTTATAATGCTATCTCCAAAATTTTAATGAACATACCTGAGGGCAGTTCCTGGTGTCCATTACTGATAAGTTATATCAAACTACGTTAAGACTCGGTTTACGCATAGCTGCTGAAGTGTAGACCCATGGTTCCATTTGCTTACTACTGTGGGCTTGATGAAGAGTAGTGCCTAAGACCTTAGAATTTGCTTAACCGGAGTGAGATCTGTCTAAAACTAGCAATACAAATCTATAGATGAAGAGGAATCAATTACTCCTGCAAACCTGGTGCTCTTTGTGCAAATACTGACTATTAAGTACACAAAGAATTTCTGGATTAAGTTATATAGAGAAAGTTACGGTTCTAAGTGCTTGCATCTATACAGTGGATAGTTAAACATGGTTATGTGATGAGCAGCTTTATGCAAATGCTGGCAACTTATAATAGCATAGAAATACAAAAAACATTCAAATGAACCCACTGGCCAATAGCAATATAGCACAATTCAATGTTCTACAAGGAATCAGAGTCCAAGAAGTGTTTGTTTGGCCAGCTTGCTCTGAATATTGCTGCTCTCTGGCTGCATTTTATTTTGAATTGAAGCTCTTAATTTAAGGTTTGATGATGTCTATTTTGTATCTTATTCTAGTATTCTCTGTTGGAGTTGTAAGAGTTCTTGGCTAGGGTCAGTTAAAAAGGTTAGCAAAGAATTCCTATGCAAACTGTAAATGTCATCAGTTAATTAGTGGGGGAGCTAAGAACAGCATTGCTCTTTTATTTAGAAATATCTATATTTAGCTGAAGTGTTGTTTAGCCTGCTTGCTGTGAAGATTGCTGATCTCTGGTTGCATTTTATTTTGAATTGAAGCTCTTCATTTAATGTTTGATCACTTCAATTTTGTATTTTATTCTAGTATTACATTTGTTTTGTTTTAAGTTTTCTGTCTGTTGGAGTTTTAAGAGTTCTTGGCTAGTGTCAGTTAAAAAGTTAGCAATGAATTATTTTGCATACTGTCAATAACATCAGTTAATTAGTGGGGGGAGATGAGAAACAGCATTGCTCTTTTATTTAGAAATATCTCAGTTTAGCTGAAGTTGCTATTACTGATTTCTGGTTGCATTTTTCACCCACCCAATTCTTGTTGTGTTCTTAAATTTGGTGGCTTTTTTGTTGCCCGTCCCTACAGTAAATCTCATTTTGGACACTCCTCCCAGTCCCATCTCATCAGCTCATTCTACTGAGTACAGAGAGATCATTTGGGATTGCCCACCCCTTAGTTTCTTAACCTTGAATTATCTTGTTTCCTCCCTTCCCACTTTACTTATCTGTTTTTATTGTATTTGTGTTTCTTCCTACTTTGTTACTTTTTGTTTTTGTTGCTTGTTCTTAAAATTATTCAATTGCATTTATTCTTCTGCATTTATTACTGCTTGTTTGTAGCCTGATTAAATTGTAACTGTTATTCTAAGCCTTTTGGTTTAAGCACTTGGGCTTCAGGCCAATTGTTTTACATTAGGAAGGCTCATGGTCTAAATTCTTATTGCAGGAGAGGTAGCTTACATCCTTCTAAGTTGGGAATTGCTGGTTGAAGGCTTTGTGTGTCTGTTATTCTAAACATGTCTTAGTTCTGGTTTAAGCACTTTGGCTTCAGGCCAGTTATTTTACATTAAGAAGGTCTGTGGACTGCACTCTTGTGAGAGGAAAGGGTAGATTCTGCCCTTCTGAGCTAGGAACTGGTGGTTAAAGGCTTATTCTGCATGCTTATTTGAACTGTTTCTTTCTGAAATTGGTGCACTTTGTTTGCTGTAGCATAGACTAGATTCAGACCTGACATCTCTTCCACAGATTCTGACAACCATGGATGGACAAATTCCTATGGTTTCTCCTGCTAGTCTGGTTGATATGGTCATCCAAAGACAGTGTAGTAACTGCCTCATGTACATGAACAACCCTTTACTACTACCACTTAGGAGCACAATATGTGAGAGATGGAATTACATTAAGAACTTAAAATCCTTGCTGTCTCTATCACAAGTCAGTACATCTAGCACTGAGAAGGTTGTCTGCACAAACTCTACAACCACCACACCTCTAGCACCACCCACACCTATACAACACACTGCTACATATGCAGATGGTCTCAACAAAAAACATACCTAAACAAAAGATAACTCCAAAGCAAAAACACATACACACATTACCACCCACAGCACCAAGCACCACACATAATACACATGCCTGTGTCTCACATCATCTAAGGCTCAGCCACAAACCCAACATACTAGTCATAGGGGACTATCGTGAGACACACAGATGTGCTCCTCACCAGGCTAGACAAGGAGAAAGTCACAGTAAGGTGCTTGTCAGGTGCTAGAATCTGCCATATCACACATGCACTCAAGTTTCTTAATAACAGGTATTGTTATGACTCTATCGTAGTCCATGTTGGTGTGAATGACTTGAGACATATCTCTCTGGACTATATGAACAGAGACATGATTGAGATCACTGAATATGTGTCCCAGGCAGGTATGTCCCTAGCCTTAAGCAGCATCCTACTGTCACCCAGAATGATGCCTCAATACAAACAGAAAATGATTGACTTTAACAATTGGCTTAGTATCTGGTGTCATTCTAAGGGGATCCAGTACCTGACAGCCTGGGAGGACATGATTGCCAGACTACTATGCTTTGCCAGAGTTGGCCTTCATCTGTCTCCCCTGGGCTTCATGCTTCTGACAAAGGCTCTTGCCTCCCCTATAATGCCTTTTTTAGGCAAAGTCGTGAGCACAAAATTACCAACATGAAAAATTCTTCTAAATGAAATTTAAAGGTCATGCTGCTAAACGCTAGGAGTCTTAGCATGAAAATGCACTCATTGCAAGCATTCCTCACCCTGGAGGATGCTGACATTTGTGCAGTCACTAAAACCTGGTTCAAAGCTGTGGAGAGCATCCCAGCATTGCCAGGTTACTCATCCTACCATACTTTCAAACCCCAAATAGAGGGCTACAAAGACAAAGGAAGTGGAGTTTCAATATTTATCAAGGACATACATACCACCAGGCTGGTTAAACAGTGTGACATGCAGGAGACTCTGTAAGTGCAGTTAACTGTTGTCAAAACACCTATTCAAATCATAGCTACCTACAGACACCCAACCATGACTTAGGATACTCAATCCATCAAGATTCAACCCTCTATCCTGATCCTGGGTGACTTTAACTACCCAACCATAGAGTGGAAGACCTATTCTAGCCAAACATGAAAGCCCAGAGATCCCTCGACTTTGTCAATGCCAATGCATTGGATCAGCTGGTCGACACCCCCATGAGAGGTGACAATATCCTGGACCTATTACTAACCAACATGAGCAGCCACTGTTGCACCCCTACAGTGTCATCCTCCTTGGTAAGATCTGGAAATAAAGTGATCACATTCAAAGTCACTCTCTCCCATGACCCCCCCCCCCATCTTGTTAGGGTCAAACAAAAAAAATTTTTTTTAAGCTGACTACAATCTCCTGGGAGTAGGTATAAGCAGTTTCACAGCCACCATCCCTTCAGGTGGAGGTAGCACTAATGTCCAAGCCTACAACAAAAAACTATATGAGCACTTACATAGCTGCATGGACTCAGCAATAACTGACAGGACCAAATCATCTTCCTCAAGGAACAGTAAACCTGTCTGGTGGACAGCAGCAATAAACAAACTCTATAATAAAAGGAAAATTTGCTGTCCAGGTACCAAGTCAGAAGCAATATCTCCTTTGTCTGAACAAGGAAATAAGTTCACTGGTGAAATCCTCTAAGGCTAACTTCAAGTCCAAATTGGCCACATCCACTAAAGACAATCACAAGACCTTCTTTACATACGTCTGCAGTCTCAAAAGTAACACCCAAATCTGCTCTGAACTGGTGGTCAAGAACACCACATACACAAATGCTGTAGATATAGCCAACCTGTTGGCAGATAAATTAAATGAACACTTTACCTCCCCCTGGTCCTCTCCATCAGTAAACCAGGACATCTCCAGCACCTGTCCCCCTCCCTTCATCTCCAGGGATCAGGTCTTTAATGCCCTCTCAAAGGTGAAAAATACAGCCTCCATAAGACCTAACAACATCCCTGGCTGCATCCTACATGAGCTCAGGCATGAGCTTGTAGCACCATTAGGCACTCTGTTCAACCAAAGCCTGAGCACCGGCTTCATCTCAGCTGACTAGAGGACAGCCACTGTCATCCCTCTACACAAAGGTGGAGCATCCACTGACCCAGGGAGTTATAGGCTCATCAGCCTAACTAGCCTGATCTGCAAGGCCATGGAATGCATCATGGACCTTATAAACAAGGACATTGGTAAGCTCCAAAAACTTGACCCCACACAGTTTGGTTTTGTCAAAGGGAGAGCATGGCTTTTGGCCAACTTCTTCGAAACAGTTACCAAAGCCATGGACGAGGGGAAGACGGTGTACACCACCTACCTTGACCTAGCCAAAGCCTTTGACACTATTCCTCACTCAGGCATAATAGATAAACTCTCCCAGCTAGGTATCAACCCATATGTTACCAGATTACTTGCTCACTGATAGAACCCACTCAGTCAAAATTGTGGAAGCTTCTTCTAGTAGTAGACCCATAACAAGCAGACCACCCCAAGGATCTGATCTTGGGGCTTCTACTGTTTGGGATATACTTTTCTGAGGTGAAAGCCAAAACCAATGGTCTGTGGCTGACCAAGTTTGTAGATGACTGCAAGCTGGTTACTGTTTTAAATTCCCCTAGTGATGTGAACATCCTTCAAGAAGGCCTTACCCAAACTAATGACTGGTGCCAGAAGCATGACCTCAAACTGAATACCAAGAAATGCATCGTTATCCCTTTTGGGGAAAATGGTGTCCCCACTAATTATCACATTAATAACAACATACTAAGCATGAAATCAGTCGTGAGGGTCCTGGGCACCTAGGTTGATAGCAGCTTGACTTTTGACCACCACATTGGCTCCATTGTACAGAAGGCTTTCTAAATGGCCCACCTCATAAGTAAGGGTATTTCATCCAAGAACAAGGAGGTCATAACATCCCTGTACTCCTCCCTTATCAGACCCATTATCGAGTACAATGCCACCTTCAGCATGTTCCTTGCCAAGCACATGCAGCAGCTGGAGAGACCACAGAGGTTCCTGACTAGGAAAATTCAGGGTCTCAAACACTTGCACTATACAGATAGGCTAAAAGCCCTGTCCCTCTACTCAGTTTAGTACAGACTGCTCATTGGTGACCTGTGTCTGGAATACAAGGTTCATAGGTTCATAGGTAGGTACTAGGCTATTGGCCCTAGGGCCTATACAAGCCTAGCCAAAAAGGTACCCTGGCTTTCGCCACCCAAGAAAATAATTTTCCTGTGCCCCTGTCAAGCAGAACCACAGAATTGATCCCCGGGGTGAATTTCCTATTACCCATCCAATCATCAAGATTTTTCTTGAAGAGTGCTAATGAGGAGCTCTGTTTGACATAGATAGGTAGTCTGTTCCAGAGTATGTGAAGTCTCTGGGACAGAAATCTATCCCTCCAGCATGTTCTGTTTATTGTGGTGACAATGTTTAGGTCCCTAGAGCATGTAGCTCAGAGGGATTGGGATTTCTTTAAGTGGAGCATGTCCAACAGCTCTGGGTTTGACATAGCTTTGTATGTTAGGCAGAGATCGCCTCTGAGTAGGCGATATGTGACGGAGTAAAGCTGGAGTTTTTTGAGACGGTCTGCGTAAGGCATCTGTTTGAGGCCAGTAATCCTCTTTGTGAGTTATTTTTGCGGCCTTTCCAGTTGTTGTAGCTGTCTTGTGAGGTACATACCAAAAGAGGCGTTGTACTCTATAATAGGTCTAATGAGTGATGAGTAGAGGGGAACAATGACCTCTTTTTTTTCTGGCTGAGAAACCTTTTGTGATGAGGTGTACCATGTAGAAGTATTTCCTGACCACTGTGGCAATGTGATTATCAAAGGAGATACTACTGTCCACCTATGTCCCAAGGTCTCTTATCACACTTTCGGTGTTAAGTAGACTACCGCCTATGTGGTAGTTCATTGGTACAGAGTTTTTACCAAAGGGAATGAGAATGCACTTTTTGGCATTGAGCTTGAGACCATGTCTTTGACACTAGGCATCTGTCTCAGCGAGGCCCTTTTGTAGAATGTCCACATCGTTAGGAGTTTCGATTATGGCTACTAGTTTGCAGTCATCTGCGAATTTAGTTAGCCAAAGACCTTCTGTGTTAGCCTGTACTTCAGAGAAGTAGATACCAAACAGGAGAGGACCCAGGACTGAACCCTGTGGTACTCCACTTGTCACTGGTCTGAAGTCTGATTTGGAGTCTGCTACTTTCACAGTGTGGGTTCTCTCAGTAAGCCAGTTGGCAACCCATCTTGTGACATAGGGATTTATACCTAGTTTAGCGGTGGTGGTGCTGCGGTAGCTTTGTCACCTCACAGTAAGACGTTGTCCTGATTGATTCTCAGCTAGAGCATCTTCTGTGTGGAGACATGCGTGAATAGGTGTACCTTCGTTGAAGGTTGTGCGTCAATGCTGGCAACTCAGCATGTAAAAATCTATTGCCAAACATTAGCGGACTGGAGTTTCGCTGTGGCGACCCCTAACCGGGAAAAGCTGAAAGACACAACAAGTGAGTTTATCTATAATTCCAGAGTGGAGGATGGTGTTGAACACCTTGGCGAGATCTAGATAGTCTGTGTAAACCACCTTACCCTCATCTATGGCTTTGGTGACTACTTTAAAGAAGTCTATCAGGTTTAGGAGACATGATCTGCCTTTTACAAACCCATACTGTGTGTGGTCCAGAGTTTGGAGATCTCCAATGTCTTTGTTTATGAGTTCCATGATAATACATTCCATGGCCTTGCAGATGAGGCTCGTCAGGCTAATGGGGCGGTAGTTCCCGGGGTCTGTTGTGGCCCCCCCTTTGTGGAGTGGGATAACTGTTGCGGTGCGCCATTCAATGGGCACAAAGCCTGAGGTGAGGCTATGCTTTAACATGGTACTTAGGTGGGGTGCCAGTTCATGCTGTAGTTCATGTAGAAGGCAGCCTGGGATGTTGTCAGGTCCTATGCATGCTGCGTACTTGGCTTTGGAGAGTGACGTTTTTACCTGTGCAGCCATGATTACAGGAACTTTGCATTCTTCCAGTATAAAGATGGGCCCTTTACAGGGTGAGAAGGGGGTAAAGTTAGCACTGAACCTATCTGCCAGGATGTTGGCAATATCAGTTGGTTTTGTATATTTAGTGTCATTGTGCTGTAACTCAGAGCAGATCTGAGTGTTGCCATTGAGATTTTTGACATAGCTATAGAATGCTTTGTGGTTGTCTTTAGAATCAGTGGCAATTTTGTTTTCATAACTAGCTTTGGAGGATTTTATGAGGGATCTCAGCTTCTTACTGAGGCTGACCAGGGAGTTCCTCCAATCGTGGGATTTTACTCTTTTTTGCAACGGTTTCTTTTTTCTGTTGTAGAGTTTGTTTATGGCAGAAGACCACCAGATTGGCTTCCTTTTTTTGGAGGATAGCATCTTGGTTCTGTTAGGGATGGCACGATCCATGCACTCGTGTAAGTGCTTATAAAGTGCATTTGTGTAGGATTCAGCAGTCGTTCCTCTATTGTCCATCTGCATGGGTGTTGTGAAGTTTGCCACTTCTGTCCTAAGAAGCGTAAAGTTGGCTTTGGAGAAATTTTTACGGTTGTTTTCCTAATTGGGGGTTGGAGCAGGATGTGGATGTCAAGGGTAATTAGCTTGTGGTCGGATCTGACCAACAAGGAGCTGACCTCTGGTGTGGAACACTGGTCACCCATGTTGGTGATGACCAGGTCTAGGATATTGCTGCCCCTGGTGGGGGTGTGGATAAGTTGATCCAAGGCATTGGAATTGATGATTTCCAGAAACCGTTGAGCAAAAGAGTTCGTACATGAGTAGTTTTCCCAGTTAATGGTAGGGTAGTTGAAATCACCTAGTATTAGAATGTTGGGTTGTACCTTAATATTTTCCAGTGTATCAAGAAAAAAGGAGTGGGAATCCTGGGGCATAGTGGGGGGTATGTAGAAAGCTACAATCTGGATTGCGGTTTTGCCCAGAGTTAGTTGAACTTGGATAATCTCGGATGCATTATGCTGAGCAACTAGCTTGGAGGTGTGGATATCCTTAATGAATATGGGCACGCCTCCACCTTTAGTGTTTTGGTCCGGGTTTGGTGGCTGAAAGGTGTGGTATGAATTATAGCCTGGTAATGCAGGGGTGCTCTCTGGAGCTTTGAACCAGGTCTCTGTCACTGCACAGATGTCAATGTTCTCCATTTTAAGGAGTGCCTCGAGTGAGTGCATTTTGAGGTTTAGACTTCTAGCATTGAGTAGCATTACCCTCAGATTTTGTTTGCTTGTACCTGTTACGGTGGTGAATTTGTCATTTGAACCTTGCCTAAAAAAGGCACTATAGGGGTGGCAAGAGCCTTTGCCAGTATCCAGAATCCCAAGGCAACAGGTGCAGGCCATCTCTGGCAAGCAGCGTGGTCTGTCGATCATGTCATCCCAGGCAGACAGATACTAGATTCCCTTAGAATGACACCAGAAGCTTAGCCAATTGTTAAAGTCAATCATTTTGTCCTTGTACTGTGGTGTCATTCTGGGTGATGGCAGGATGCTACTCAGGGCTAGGGTCATACCGGCCTTGGCTACAAGATCAGAGACCTCCTCCATGTCTCTTTTCATGTAGTCCAAGGAGGTACGTCTCAGGTCATTCACACCAACATGGACAATGACAGAGTCATATTTGTACTTGTTGTGGAGTGACCTGAGTGCATGCATTATGTGGTGGATCCTGGCACCTGACAGGAAACTGACAGTAACTTTTTCCTTGTTTAGCCTGGTGAGTGGAACATCAGTGAGCCTGACTATACAGTCACCTATGACTAGAGTGTTGGGTACATTATGCCTTATGGGCTGTAGTTGAGTGGCACACTGAGTATGTGAGCTATGTGTCATTTGGGTTGTGTTGGGGGGGTAGAGGTTGCTTGCATTTCTGCTTTGGAGGTCTCTGCTGTTTGGACAGATTTGTACTGAGAGCCTCTGCAAATGTAGGTGTGTGTTTTATGCTTCTGTGTGTGTGTTTTGGTGGTATAGGTTTTGAGGGACTATGCGATGAGTGTGGTGCTGTGCAAGTGTTTACCTTCTCCTCTTGACTGTCTAGGCCAATCTTTGGTGAAGAGAGCTTTGCTTCCAGTTTGGCTATATAAGTGCATTTCTCACAGGTCGTAGTGTTGGGTGGTAGGAGGAGAGGGCTGTCTATGTATGTGAGGCAATTGCTGCATTGTCCCAAGATGCCCAGATTCATCAGGTAGACAGGAGAAAACACCGGGAGCTGACCTTTAGACATGCCTGAATAGGTGCTTATTTAGGCCGTCTCAGACCCTTCCTTGATGGAGTTGTTGCATATCTGTAAGTCAAACTCCACTCATGCAACCCACACACAAGGCCACAATCTGGTCTGTGACATTAATAGAACTTGTTGACAGGAAAGATTTGTGTCCTAAAGACTCCTCCATCTGTAGAATAGACTCCCTTTCCATGTCAAGCAGAGTACCTCACTAGCCCTCTTTAAGAGGAACTTGGATGACTGTATGGGAAACAGAAAATACACCCCTGGGAACCCACCTGTGTCCTTGCTGGACAGGGGAAACAGGTGCTGACTTTGTCAGAACATGGGCAAAATTCTTGGCCTGGCTTATAAGGGCCTCTGGGCCAATAGTCTAGCATTGCTGTTTGAACCTAAAAGAAATGGCTTAGTTCCTCCTCCACTATTCTCACTAGTGTTTAAAACAAAGCAGTTCTAAGTCAGATCACAATAAATGCCAAAAATAAGTACAGAGCTATTTCACTACTCAGTAAGAGATGCAAGAGTACTTATCCTATGTGCTTCTAAGTTGGTAGTATGTCAAATCCGTTGTAAAACATTCAAAATCTTTAGCATAATTGCTTAGTGTTCAGCAGCTCTAAGTGAATGAGTAAAAGGCTGTGCATACATGGACAGCTTATAATAGTACAGAAATACAAAAAAATGATAACCTTTTATATTATATATATATATATATATATATATATATATATATATATATATATATATATATGTAAACCATTTCAGTAAAAACCTCTAGTAAAATACCAGCATTCAGTGAGCAAATCAACATGTTCTAGAATCACACTTTTGTTAAGATGATCGGTATTTTCCAAAAGTTGTGGCATAAATCCTTGCTTTCATTCAAATAACATTTCTCATCCCATTATTAATATGTTCTAAAATTGTTTTTCAAATGTATCATTAGCTTTTTATCATAGGCATTCTAAGGTAAATACTAAATAAACAAATTCCTAAATGTCTATAATACAAAGGTTTACTTGAATGTTGACATATTTGGTTTCTAATAATATGATAATATTTAACCATATCTCTCTGTTGTAATTCTGACACTTGTGTGAGCCTCAGAATTATATAAATAAAGTCAGAAAAAAATACTGAACAGTGAATATTAAGCATTACTGATCTCCTTTATAGCTGTTTTTGTTTTCTCCAGGGGGCTTGCCTCACAACCCAAATCTATATATACCAACTCTGAGATCACCATACCAAAGAGAAAAAGTAATATTCTTAGAAACTGCAGTTCTGGACTTTTTTGCTCATTCAGGCACAGTTTTCTGGGACTCTCACTAACGAGTTTCAGAATTTAAAGGGTTACCTTTAACAAAACGTTTTAGCATTTAAATGGTAAAGATATATTATTATATTCAGAAGTGGATAAATGGAAGCTCTTGTTTACTATACTTTTCTATATTAAAAAAGGTGAAAAGGTGGATGACCCCCCCCACCCACACACACACACACACACACACACATATTGTATTACTCTTTCTAAAGGATTATTCACATATGCAGTTACTACTTTACCATATTCTAGTTTAAACTCAAACGTCTTACCTGCAAGTAATAGCGATGTCATTTAACAGTAATATCATGTACATATCCTAATCTCTTAATTCATATTTAACATAAGCATGCTTAAGTCTACAAACAGATAAAAACTGAAAGCAACAAATTCCATAATTGAATAATTATGCCTCACACCTTTCAATAGTTTCCTGTATAAAGAGGTCACACTAAATTTCACAGATATCTTTACTACAAATATTGACTCAAACTTTTTAAGATAACACGGTCACTGAAATGCAATTAATATTTTTCACTACATTTTTGCAATCTCTAAATAGGAAAGAATATTGCTATATCTAAACCCTATTGTATGCAAGCACCTGTTGGTTGAGCTTCTTGGACTTAAGAAATTAAAAGAAAAAAAAGAAGGGTGGAGAAATCCCTTGTATTGTATTAGTACTAAAATAGTATTCTCTTCTATGTTTAATACTTTGCCAGATTCCATTTAGAGCTCAGAATTTACATTTCCATATGGTTAAACTTTAACCATATACTGAGTGTGCAGACTATCTTAGAAAATATCATCGTATAACTTGTATTTATTTATTTATTGACATTTGTTTACTAGCATGGTCTGACTGGGCTTTTCAGCAGAGGTCCAGGGAGCTAAGCTTTAATTACAAACAAGAGTAATTAGATAACAGCATAAGAGTAACAATATATTACATAGTGGAGTCAGTGAGGCACATTACATCATATAACAATAGAGGAAGGTTGCCTTGGGTCTATATTATAACATTGAATTCTACAAAGATCGAATGTTATAATATCGATCCCGTAATGTCGAATGCTGAAAACAGCAAAGGTGCAGGACACCGAATTCATTCCCAGGGAAAGAATTCGGTGGGCCGTTGCTGTGGCTTCGCTGTTTTCAGCGTTCAATATTTTGGAACATTATGAGTCGGGTTCAGGTAAGTGTGTGATTGTGTGTAGGTTAGGGTTAGGGGGCAGGTTAGGCGAGTTAGGGTTAGGGAGTGGGTCAGGTAAGTGTGCGGTTGTGTGGACGTTAGGGTTAGGGCGCGGGTCAGGTAAGTGTGCGATTGTGTGTAGGTTAGGGTTAGGGGGCGGGTTAGGTGAGTTAGGGTTAGGGCGTGGGTGAGTTGAGTGTGCGATAGTGACGGACCTTAGGGTTAGGGTTGGGTTAAGGTAAGTGGATACTTAGTAGTGTATGTAAAGTTTAGTTTAGGTTTAGGTGTAGGATTTTAAGTGTATGTGTGTGGATTGCTGTTTTTTGTGTGTGTTTGTGTTGTGTGTATGTTTCTCGGAATAGCAAATTTTTTCCCTGGGAAAAAAATTTGCTATTCTGACTGTTCTATTTTATCGGATTTCAGTGTTTTGGGTTCGATATTACAACATTCGATCTTTGTAGAATTCAATGTTATAATATAGACCCGTTGCCTTAACAAGTACAACAGTAAGGGTGGGGTCAAAAACTAATTGCAAAAAATAGTTATCACACAACATCACATAAATTCAAGATATCTACAACATATTATAACAACTGGTCAGTAAGAATGCAATCAACTGGGTGCTGTGATTGAGTTTTAGTAAAGAAAAAATATGGAGTTCTGAAGAAGAGTTGACTATAAGTTTGTCAGCCTGAAGTAGTACTTAGTGGTTTAGTGTAATGCTGCATAGATCTGACATGCAGGTATCCACAGAAAGTTGGTGTCCTAACCTGATAAGGGAAGACAGAGTGTGTAAAAGAGAAAGGGTGCCAATTTGTTTTTTAAGAAAAGCGGGACAAGCAGGAAGATCAGGCACAAGGGTAGTATTAGGAATGAGTATGTTTCAAAGGTTTAGAAACATTGGTAAATAAGCAGTAGAGAAAAAAGATAAAGAGAGACATAGAAAGTGGACATGTATGTAGCTATAGATGAAAAGTATGTTTTCAGGGTGTAACAGTAAATGAAAAGCATGCTATCAAGAGAGTAATTAATGGAGAGAGGCGTAAGGGCAAATGACGTACAAATGCCAGAAGATTGCACAGTACATCAGAAGAAATTACAAGGAAGTTGGGTTGAGGGTGCAGAATTTATTTGGATAGAATAGAGCTATACTTGTACAAGAAAGTATCAGAGCCAGGAGTCAAGGAGATGATATTAGAGTTGGAGTTTACATTTGTAGTAAATGCTGATTTGTTTGAACTGTAGAGGTAAGTCTGAGGAGTGAAAACACCAAACCCAAAGGATGTAGCACAACAAAGCAAAATAAATATTTCCTTGACTGGTGTGCCTTCTGTGGATGTTATTTTGCAGAAGTCTGAGGAGTGCAAGGATTCACCAGCTTGGTTGTTAGAAGGTGTTTTAGGAAGGAACCTTTTTTTGTGCAGAGAGGTCTATCTGTTGAGTTTAACTGGAGTATGTTACAGAAAGCTGGGCATTTATCAGGCTTGTAAGTTTAAATGAAGTGATTAGTTGTGAGAATGTTAGGGAGTGAGGTAATTTTATCCAGGATGGTTGTTGAGGGGCAAGGGAATAATGTGCCTTATAAAGCATATTGGTTGCAAATTTGGCAATTTTATTATATCACTGATCCAGAAAGCTCATTTGAGAGGCTTGTAGATTGCACATTGCTGGAGCATAAACGAGTGTTGTGAGCGGAAAGGTTGAAGCAATTAAGAGGAATTGGTAAAGAAAGGGGAGATTCTCTAGAGGGCACCTAATTTTTAATCAGTTTTTCTTACTGTTTTATTTTATGTGGAAGTCGAATTTTGGGAATATAATTTATGATGATACCTAGCAGATTTCTATGGGATACCTGTTCAGTTTTGGTGTAGTTTGATTTGAAAATAATCAAGTTATTATTTTGATTAGAGTGTTGTTTGTGGATAAATATGATTAGTTTAATTTTTTGAGGATTTAGAAAAATGTTAGGAGTTGGTTAGCCATACTAGCCATACTTCAGTTGATGTGTGAGATTCTTGGGTTAAGATTTGTAGCTTGTACAAGTTTTTGTCAGACCAGATGACAGTGGAGTCATCTGTATCTTGCATTATAGTGATATATTTGCTGGCTGCATGGAGGTCATCGATAAATATATTAACGAGCAGAGGTCCAAGAATGGCTCTTTGGGGGTCTCCAATTGAGATGGGAATGAAGAAAGAAGAAAAATGTACTGTGACATTTTGCAGTTTGAGACCTATTAAACAGGTAGCTTGTAAACCAGGAGATTGACAGAGAGCAAAGTTCTAGTAAGGATAGTTTTTGTAACAGTTTAACATGGGAGACTGTGTCAAATATTTTTGACAGATCTAGGAAAACAGCTAAAGCTGAGTTTCCTGTACTTTGGTTTTGGTTTAGAGTTGTTAGAAAGTTTATAAGGGCTGTGGTGGTACTATGATATAAGCAGAAAATGTGCTGTGTGTTGGGGGGGGGGGGGTAGAAGACTCTTGTCAGTGACAAACTTTAGAAGCTGGGATTGTATACATTTTCTAGTATCTTAGCAAGAGGGGACATTATGGCAATGAGTTTATTGTTGGAGAGTTTAGTGGAGTAACCTTTGTGCAGTGGGATGATACAGAATTTCTTCCAAAGTATTGGAACATAATGTTCATTGATGGAGTGGTCAATTAACATGGATACAGAGCACAACAGGGAATCTGCATCTATTCTGACATATTTAGCAGGTAGATTATCTGGAGTTTATGAGGCTGGTTTTAATTTGGGAAGTAGTTTTCTGATTGTAGTGGTGGGAACTGGGCGAATGGAGAAAGATTTGTGGTTGAGTGGGTTGTGGATATGGGTGTTCTCGTAGTGCTAGGGTTGGTTTTGAGTAGGAGCTCAACTGTAACTATGTGAATGAAGTTGGAGCTGAACTGGTTAGCTAAGCTTTCTGATTTAGAGATGTTGGGGGAGGTTGGGTGGCATGGTCAAGGTGTATAGGGTGGTTTATGAAGGAGCAGAAGAGTTTCAGATTCTTTTAGTTTGAGTTTTGAATGAAGCAGGCCCCTGCTTGTAAATGTTTCATCTCTCAAATCACTTGTCAAGGGTATCAGAACTTGTCTGAGATTTAGGATGCGTAGCTAGGCTTAAAAAGGCCCTTGTGGTAGTTAGCCTAGTGAACACCTATGAGCCTAAGATAGTATGATTTCTAATTCGGTTTGATTTTGTATTTTGCTAATTTTTTTTCCAAGAACTTAAATATTTGGAGATTGGGCTGGCTTGCTAGGCTTTTCATGCTTTATCTCTCTGTTTCATTAGTAGTTTGGCCAGGGTGGATAAGCATGGAGTTGGCATAATTTGATGGGCTTGGTTCTAATAGGGGTGACAGACTTTAAAATATTTATGAAAGTTAAATTAAACAGTGACAGTGCTTCATCTAGTCAGATAGCATGTAAAGGTTCCCACAAATAAATATATACGTCTGCATAAGCTATTATTACATAAAGCATAGTAGGCCTCAGAACTTGTAATTAGCATAAAAACTCACGCTTACTAAAAAACATTAATTAGTAACAGCATATTTGCATAGCTAAATAATATTCCATCTGTAAAGTATGAAAACAACTGCTTGCTCAATACATAGGCTAAAATGTTAGCCTTTCACATCAGTAGTTTGAGTAATCCTTTCAATAAACTGAACTTTAGTGTATATATTCCTTGTACTACCCAGTGCAAACAGTCAGGTAGAACTTCAAGTCTAACCAAACATCTTCTCCCATGGGTTGTGGGCATTTAATTTGTCTCTTCTGACTTGATTTACATCATTAAATCTTTGTTCCCATTCTTCTACTATTTCATCAGTAACATCTATATCTTTCAGTCTCTTTGTATTTTGTTCCACCTGTAATTGGACCAATTTCAATAGCACTTTTAGAGAACCATTGCTTGCTGATCTGGTACCCCCCCCCCCCAACTCAAAGCACAGGAGAAACAAAAAAGTTAATTTTAAAAATGAAACATCTTCTCCAATAGCAAGCAACTTTCTTAAACAGCAACAAAAGCAGCTTGCTACAAATACTGTTAAAGACATTCCTCATCAGTGGTGAACCGTAAACACAGTTGTTGACATTCATTTATGAAATCCAATAGTGAACTCCCCCACCAACACACCTGCTAGTTGTGTTCCTGTACACCTTACGCTCTGGGCAGCCTCTCCTTCATTCTGCCCTCGTTACGGCTCTGTACTTTTATTTCCCCAACTGTATCATCTGTATTGTCAAAAGTTAGCATGCTGCCTTTCCAAAACACCTTTTATGTGACAGTGAAATGACAATTTATTCTTTAATTTTCCATTCTTGCACTATTTATTGCTTCCACAATTTGGAAACAATGTTTCAGTACCATCATATAATAGTTATATTCAACATATACAGACCCACCCACAACTATTTATATCCAGGACCCAGCATTTCCACAATACTTTTTCCTCTTTATAAAATACCATAAACTGCATCAGTTTGAGTCTGATTTCCCATGTTCAACTTTTGAGTCTGGCACTGGAAAACAGTCAGCATTTTCACATATTCTTTTAAATCCATCCCTCTTCACTCTTCAGACACTAAATAATCTCAGATTTTGCTTTCTTGTCCTGTCCTCTATTCCATTCAGTTTGTTGCTCAGTCTATTCAGTTTGTATTTACTGTCTGAACTACCAGGTTCAATGGCTACATGCTGGTCATGAAGAAAATGTACTTCCTACATTCAAACCACTTCCAGGCACTTCCTACATACTGCAGACAGACCATTCAGGTTCCACATTTCATTTCTTATGGCTGCTAGATTGTTTGGAGCTGCAGTACCATTTATCTTTCATACTCTTTGGGATTCACTACTCAGTGGCCTTTAAGCACAATGGTTACTCTTTTCTGACACATGATGAACTTCTTCAAAATATGCAAATTTCACTCTGAACTCCCTTTGTTCCATTACTGATCACAAGATGACAGATTTGCTTTTTCATGTACCAGAAACTCCACCATATAAAATGCTTTACTTTGTAATTAATTGTTTTTTTCCCAGTTTTGCCAAGCACTGGGTAAGCATCGTTTGATTTCTTTTTAATAAATCAAGCACATTAACTTGAGTCTGTGGCTGTCAGAAGGAGTACATGGTTGGCAATTCAAACATCAGTCTTTAAAACATTAATAAATGAGATGTTGATAATCCTATACCCTGAAGTGGGTAATCCCTGTATTCTAAATGACAAGTAACAGACACTATGTTTTGCATTTTTGCACGTCACCATCAATTATTTGATCTTTTGATCACTTGAGTCTACTTGCATATTACTCTGATAATAGATTGGATTGAGGTAGCATTGCTTAAATTCTCAGATGCTAGCAGATGATTTAAGCTCTTGTTTTGAAAACTGAGGACCATTATTAGAAATAACTGCAGCAAACAGGACATTCAAAGATGAGGACAAAATTCACTGCAATACAACAGTCAGACAGATAACAATAGCATTTCTACAGGCATATAGTCTGTTACGTTTATCATACTGCACTGTATCTGATTGTATGCTTCCTGGCTCTCTGTCATGGTGCTGCAACACCTGTGACAGTAGCCACAGCTCTAGGTTATATCCTGCATCTACAACCAGTCATTCATACAGCATGTTACCTGTCTTAAATTCAGGGTATAGGCCAGACTGGTTCCATATTTTGGCATCATGGATGCTGAAGAGAAGGTTCATTGTATATATATATATATATATATATATATATATATATATATATATATATCCAGTATGCTTGTTATGTGGTTTGGAGAGAGGTGCCCTTGGTGGTTTAGATATGCGTGGACATCATCACTAAGGGATACCCTTTGAGCAGCAGTTGTACATACAGTATCACTGACTGTGTCTAGCAGCACCCTATTGTGTGGAAAGCCATCATTATGGCTCTTCTTTCCACCTTTCTGTGGGGAATGTAAATGTGTTGCTCTGTGTGACATACGATGCAGTTCAGGAGCTACTGCCATATGCAGCATAAAGAAGTCTGTGAAGTCCCTTTGGTTACACCAGATGGACACTTAAATATGCACATGGGGAATGGGGAGGATGTCCAGTGCTAAGATGGCTCTAGTTTGCAGTGCAATATTCTGGAAACATGCACTGCACAGCTCCATTTCCTGGTGCATACAACATAGTTAGTTGATTGCTGTTTGCTTGCAGGTTGTAAGCAGTGTATAGAACAGTCTGCATTTGGAATTGCTGTGCTCTAGTCTATAGTTGACTTTCTATACCTTTCTTAATGTTTGGAGCTGATTCTGCATCCCACTAAAATTGTCCTTGGATTTTTATCAATGCTCGAATTACTAGTAGGCCTTACAGACTGCATTGTTGTGCATTTGCTTTGTTGCTTCCAGCACAATTTAGGACACAGTGTTTGAACTGTGCTCTTTCTTTTATTTATGGATAACTATGGGATCTTGCCTATTTTCTATGCAGTGCATACTTGATGGTGAACAAATTATGTGCTGAATTTGTGCTTAGCATGCACACGTCTTTGAATCCAGAGATGGCTTTTTATGTTATTTTAAGTATAGATTGACCTTCCACATTCTGTCCTTTTTCTCTGAATCTCTGCCAAAGTTTACTTGTTGGCAACTGTATGTTTTCAAAATGCATCTCATGTGGTTCATTTTCACTGGAGGCCTGCAAATTTATCATTTATTTTATAGTTTTAATGCTATGGCATTACTCTATATGCAAAGTTTACATCAAAACATTTTGCACCACTGTCCTATCATAATCAATGGAAGTTTTAAAAATAATTATTGAGATTACTGATAATGGAATATGATGACAAAAATCAATAAAAGTGACATGTTTACATCCTTGTATATACTTATAAAAAAAGTAAGTGATCCAGCTGCTCTGAGCACAAGGAGAATGGAAAGTCATAAGATTTCGCACAAAAATAAAATAATTAGAAATGTTAACCTTTTTGTGTTTTTATCTGTTGTGGAGGCTTTCTCCCATTGTATATAATTACTTATTAGCTACTATAAAATGTTTTATGTGTGCTTTTCTGGAGCCCTTCTCCCCACCTCACTGTAAAATATTTAATCTCTTGCGGGGCTTTTCTCCCCTTGTATATAATTACTCAATAACTGTTTAAATGTTTTTTAATTTGTTGTGACACTTTTTTCCCTAGGCCTCCACTGAACATTGGCCATTGGCTCAGTCAGACTTTCACAGTTATCAAGGGACAAATAAAATAAAATAAAATAAAATAAAATAAAACAAATAAATAAATAAAGACTGGCATTGTGCAATTACCTGACTCAGTGAGTTGTGAGCATTAAAGGTTTACTAAATCTGGCTTCGTTAAACAGCGATTCCCTAAAAGGTCATGCTTATTTAAATGTTTAAGTAATTATTGCTACTCTATTAAATAAGAACAAGAGAATGCAAAATACACACACACACACACACAGATATATATATATATATATATATATATATATATATATATATATATACATACATACATATATATAAACCAAATGTAAACAGTAAAAACGTACAATAAAAATAAATAGATCACATACTGCCCTGATTAGCTTAAGGTCACTAACTGAAAATTTAAAAGAAAAGATTACTAATACATAATGTCACAAAGACAAAATTTTGGCAGACAAAATGAGACAAAAAAGTTAAACACTTTACTAGTATATACCTTTAAAGACATATTTAACAAATATTTAATAAAATGGAAAGTGTTCACTTAAAGGGCGGCCACACTGGTGCAGCGGTTAGTGTTGTCACCTCACAGCAAGAGGTTCTCCAGTTCGATCCTCAGCTGGGGTGCCTTCTGTGTGGAGTCTGCATGTCCTCCCTGTGGTCATGTGGGTTTCCTCCGGGTACTCCGGTTTCCTCCCACATCCCAAAGACATGCTGTAGGTGGATTGGACACTCTAAATTGGCCCTAGGTGTGAGTGTGTGTGCCTTCTGTGGAAGGTTGGGTGCCAGGCAGGCAACTTGACACCGTAAAACTCCATTGCCAGTCATGAGCAGACAGGTGTTCCGCTGTGGCGACCCCTAACTGGGAAAAAGCCAAAAGAAGAAGGTGCCCATTTAAAATGGATGGTGTCCACTTAAGTGTATAGAGGTCCAAAGTACTGAGGTCACAACGCAAAGCAGCAATATAAGGAACTCCTGATAGATGATGATGACTGCATAGCGTCACGGTCCCATTACTGTAAGGTCACTTTTCTCCAGGTGTGACTTTCCCTCTTGTTACCAGTTTGCTGTCAATAAGAATGGAATTAATTGGAAGTAATGTAACAAGCAAATACTACAAAATACTACAAAAGTGGGGGCAGCAGTCCTTCAAAATATCTGCAGTCCATCACTGCTTGCAAATATTTGGTGCACAATGGTTTGAAATGGTTGGAGAATATTTGTAAGTTCAAATTAGCTGAATAAGGTAACAGTAATGATATCTAGTCAGTAATATTCCAAATGCAGTGCAAGTGATGCAGACATAGACCTGCTTGTCATCCTTTGTGTTCACAAGCAGTACCTGAGTACTGCCTCTAAGACAATATTTAGAAATTAATTCAACATGAATAACATGGTGAGCAGCTGGCATGCAATGCCATAAATTACACAAATATTAGGAAGGGTAAAATTTCTGGATAAAGTAATTACTTGTAGTCATACAGAAATATTTAGGTAGCAGCCATTGACTGTTTAATGATGGTGCATAACACAAGTGTCTGTCATATATTGTTCATGCCACCTGATAAATCAAGTCAATTCTTAATTGTTTTATTTTCAAATGTTATGGCTGTGATTATTTTCAGGTATTGGAAAGTTTTTGCTTCCTGAATCTTCAAGGCACCTTCACTGCTATATTAAAAGATGCAATGGGGCTGTACTGGATAACAATTTGTTCTTTTTTTCAGTATAAAAATTGCCACAATTGTGTAAATGTTTACTACACCATACTGACTGTGGAGCTTGTAAAAATAAATGTCTTTTTAGTTACTTGGTGTATACAAGATTAGTTTTGATTATGTACTTCCACATGTAACAGTTGCCACTATGGCGAGTGCATGGATATCCAAACCCTGGGCGTTTCTTCATGTGGGTCACCCATGCCAAACCTGGTGCCAGTAGCTTTGGCCATAGTATAAGGAAGCTGTAGATGACATCCACAGAAGGCAGTAGTCTTCTTAGCCTTCATGAATGCTGTTATGCTGTCCTAGGCACGTATGATGCATCCTCTGAAGACTGCACTATGAAACAAATGTCATAATTTTGCACATTAATTGAAGAAATGCTGACTGTAGTTGCACTCTTCCTATACTGTTCCTCTGCTTGCAACACACTACTGATGTCATAACCATTATCAACAAACTTGTTAGTAAAATCAACAGATCACTATAGTCCTTATTCAATGTGTCAAAATGTGGACACTTTATACATTGGTACTTTGGTGTATTCCTAATCAAATGAGCTGGGGGCAGCTCAAGTCACTCAATAAAGTATAGCAATCTGCACTATTATTATAAATTATGCTAACTACCATGTCATTCTTAGTAGTTTGATAGTCCTAAACCAAAGCAGTCCCTTATTACAGTTTAAATCAAACTGAAAATTAGAAGATATAATATTAACATAAATTAAGAAATGACATCCCATCAGCAAAATATTTATATAATGTTACATTGCTGCTTAATAGATGTGCATAAACACACATTCTACTTCTAACCAGGCTATAAAAAATACATAATGGGGGGTGGGAGTTCATATGGGGTTATGATACAGCAGAGTACAGCAATGCAAAATATTTTTCATTAAGATAACTTCCATAAGATTGACAGACATATGAATAAACACTATATTCAAACCTTTTTCTGTTTTCATGTCTTTCTCAAGCATTCCAAACCTAATTCATATGGAATAGAGTATAGAAATTTTAGGCATCCATAACTATAAATATAGTTTTTTTAAGACCGTACATTGGCTAAATCATTTTATTAATTCATTATAATCAGAATTGGTCTCTGTTAGATGATCAAATGCTCACACTGTCAACCTGAAAAACATTAATCTAAGAAGACTGAAAGTTCAGAAGATCGATAAATACCAGTTGCTGGTGTCCAAGATTACAGCACAGTGAGTAGTGGGGTTTTACCATTTCTCTGCTGTGGTGATCTCAAAGTTGGTTTATGTAATAAGCAGGGGATGTGAGGGACCCAGGTGAGCTTGCCCCCTGTGTAAATTATGTTTATGTAGGATTTTGTTTATGTTTAATGTTTTGAAGCTTCGATCTTCTCAGTTCAATGTTTTGGAGGTCAACAGTGTAAGCAGTCAATTTTCTAATATACATCTATAGATAAAACACAAGTAGAATACAAGGATGTTTAACTAAAAAAAAAATTAAAAACATATCTTCATTGATAAGCCCCGTACGCAAGTAATCAAAAAGCAAATTTGAATCTCATCTTTGTACTTACTATCTGGTTTACAATTAACATTTCTCCTTGGAATACAAATACCAGCTCTGGTCTCCTCTGAAAAGAGGACATTAGCCTAGTGGGATTAACGTGGTCAAAAAGAATAGAGAGATAAATAAACAGATAGCTAGATCACCATTTCATATTTTTTGTAATAAATCTTGTTTGGATTCCATAAAACAACCAGTCAACTACATTTATCATCTTACTTGGCAGTATTTGTTTCTGCACTAGCTTAACCTTTAGTATCTGAAATATTACAAATAGGCATAGTATGTCTACAGTTAAAATGACTTCATTTTTTCCTTTATTTTTTTTCTGAAATAAAGCTACAACAATATTACCTGGTGATATAAAAACAAATTTTTGTTTAAAGATATTTTGTTTTTTACTGGATCATTGCCTTTAAAATTACATTTTTATTCAAGTTGCACATGAATAAATATAAACCAGATATCCCTCTTCACGAATTTAGAAATCTCTAAATTACAAGAGAAAACAGTCTAGGAAACATCTCTGTGAGGAAGATTTTCAATCTGTATATCTTTAGTTAATCACTGTATATTAATCAGATCAGACAAAAGTAGGAGAAGTAGCAAACTTAACTTGTCTTAAGTAAAAGAAAAATAAAAAATATATAATTGTACAGAATTACTAAGTAATCGAAAGTAATCCAAGCAAGGCAGGCAGTCTGTTTCCAGTCAAAAATCTTTTATTAACTACACAGACATGCGATCCAGGTAAAACAAAAATAGAGTAATAGTTTTCCTCACAAGCTTTCTAAATATATATATAATTTTTATCAGGCAAGGGAGTGGTTTATTGTGCTGTAAAACAAAGTGTTACTGGTACACATGTTAAATTCACATCCCTTTCTCCATCAGTGTGACATTCAAGCTGGTCCTGCCCTACTTAGTAGCTGTCATAATAATATAATCCTTATGTACTTTAAATAAAATTTATAATAATGTGGTACCTCTTATTTAACCAGCTTATTAAGCAGATTATTAAATCTGTGATTTTATCCAAGACAATATACTACATGGCTGGAAATATATCAACCTTAGTCCATTTGGCAATCAAAAAATATATATAAATATATACATATATACTTTGTATGTAAAAAAAATCAATTGTAAAAATCATATTCTATTTTCATGACCTATTGTTAACAAAGATCGCTTTTATCCTTCTAGACTTCTTCAGGTCTGTGTACAAGAACGCTAAAAGCTATTTATAAAAATATATACTTGTATAATTAGTTAGTATTGTTATTATACATCATTTTGAATAAAGTGGAAAAAAGAGAACCAGAAAAAGAAAAAAATAAGAAAAAATGTATGATGATGGAAACAAAATATACACTTAAATTACAACTAATTTAAAATTATATTTAAAATCAACTGGTAGAATAATATAAAATAAAATAAAATTAGTCATGTAAACAAGGTATCAATTTTCTAAGTTCCATTGCACTTTTAATTGAACAGTAGTAGTTTAGTCCTGGCTTCCTAAAAGAGTTCAGCTTTAATTGCCACATGAGTTCATGTTTCTCCAGAATATTTGGGATATCTCCTTCAAGATCACCCATGTCTATGTGATCCAGGATCTAGAACTTAAAACCTGTGTGTCTTTTATGAAGAGAAAGGTGTTTGGCTAGTGCATCATTTTTACATCTACAGCAGATTTCGGTCAGATGACATGAAATCCTACGCTTGAGTTTATTTACAGTCTTGCCTACATAGACTGCATCACATTCATTGCACCATCATCATTCTCTTTCGGCTTTTCCTGTTAGGGGTCGCCACAGCGGATCATCTCTTTCCATTTCTTCCTATCCTCTGCATCTTGCTCTGTCACACCAACCGCCTGCATGTCCTCTCTCACCACGTCCATAAACCTTATCTTAGGCCTTCCTCTATTCCTCTTACCTGGCAGCTCCATCCTTAGCATCTTTTTCCCAATATACCCATCATCCCTCCTCAGCACATGTCCAAACCAACGCAATCTCGTCTCTCTTGCTTTGTCTCCAAACTGTCCAACATGAGCTGACCCTCTAATATACTGATTCCTAATCCTATCCATCCTAGTCACACCGATTGCAAATCTTAACATCTTTAACTCTGCCACATCCAGCTCCGACTCCTGCCTTTTTGTCAATGCCACTGTCTCCAACCCATGTAACATAGCTGGTCTCACTACACTCTTGTAGACCTTCCCTTTCACTCTTACCGATACCCGTCTGTCACAAATCACTCCTGACACTCTTCTCCATCCATTCCACCCTGCCTGTACTCTCTTCTTCACCTCTCTTCCACATTCACCATTACTCTGAACTGTTGATCCCAAGTACTTAAACTCGTCCACCTTTACCAACTCTACTCCCTGCATCCTCACCATTCCTCTACCCTCCCTCTCATTTACACACATATATTCTGTCTTAGCCCTGCTGACCCTCATTCCTCTGTTCTCTAGAGCATATCTCCACCTCTCCAAAGTCTCCTCAACCTGATTCCTACTTTTGTAGTGTTACAGTCACCTACTAGTAGTAGGTGATTGTAACACTACAAAAGTCATTTACAGGGCACGGTGCAATGAATGTGATGCATTCTATGTGGGCAAGACTGTAAATAAACTCAAGTGTAGGATTTCATGTCATTTGTCAGAAATCCCCTCTAGATGCAAAAATAATGCACTAGCCAAACACCTTTCTCTTCATAAAAGACATAAAGGTTTTAAGTTCCAGATCCTGGATCGTATAGACATGGATGATCTTGAAGGAGACATCCCAAATATTCTGGAGAAACATAAACTCATGTGGCAATTAAAGCTGAATTATTTTAGGAAGCATGGACGAAACTACTACTGTTCAATTAAAAGTGCACTGGAACTTAGAAAATTGCCACATTGTTTATATGACTAATTTTATTTTATATTATTCTACCAGTTGGTTTTAAATACCATTTTAAATCAGTTGTAATTTAAGTGTATATTTTGTTTCCATTATCATACATTTTTTCTTATTATTTTTTCTTTTTCTGGCTCTCTTTTTTCCACTTTATTCAAAATGATGTGTAATAAGAACACTAACTAATTATACAATAATATTTTTATAGATAGTTTTTAGGGTTCTTGTACACAAACCTGAAGAAGTCTAAAAGGCCAAAAGCGATCTTTGTTAACAATAGGTTATGAAAACAGACTATGATTTTTACAATTGATTTTTTACACACAAAGTGTATATGTATATATTTATATGTATATATTTTTGATTGCCAAATGGACTAAGGTTGATATATTTCCAGCAATGTAGTATAGTACCTTGGATAAAATCACAGACTTAATAATCTGGTTAAATAAGAGGTACCACATCATTATAAATTTTATTTAAAGTACATAAGGGTTATATTATTTTGACAGCTACTAAGTAGGGCAGGACCAGCTTGAATGTCACACTGATGGGGGAAGGGATGTGAATTTAACATGTGTACCAATAACACTTTGTTTTACAGCACAATAAACCACCCCTTTGCCTGATAAAAAGTATATATATATATATATATATATATATATATATATATATATATATATTTAGAAAGCTTGTGAAGAAACTATTACTCTATTTTTGTATTACTTGGATCGCTTGTCTGTGTACTTAATAAAGGACTTTCGACTGGAAACAGACTGCCTGCCTTGCTTGGATTACTTTTGAATACTTAGTAATTCTATACAATTATATATTTTTGATTATTTTTTTTTTACTTGAGTTTAAGTTTGCTACTTCTACTACTTTTGTCTGATATGATTAATATACAGTGATTAACTGGAGATATATGGAATGAAAATCTTCCACACAGAGAAGTTTCTTACACTGTTTTGTTTTTGAACCCACTGCACTTGTTTAGTGGGTTGTTTTGAGACTTTGGGGATTCCACGGAGATTACTTGTTTTAAATTACAAGAGACAGACACCTATCTAAAATATCTTTTCCAGTACTCTTAATTAAATGCAATAGTAAATTAAAAGCATATTATTTTAGAACTATCTTCAGTAAAACTACACAGATGCAGATTTGTGAATCCTGAATTTGCTGTGTGTCCATCGCTCGCTGGATGGCTTTGCTGCAGTTTGGCCTTCTTTTTTCTGTACAGCGTTTTCTTCACCACTTTCCTGGCCAATTCATTCTGCAAGTTGAGTGTCAAGTTATAGTAATGGTGCTGTCATTCAGTGGGCAGCTGGTATCAGGGCTTTTTTTTCTTAGGTCCTATTGTTCCTCAATGAGCATGTCCATTGTGGCCCAAGAGCTTGACATACAATAGACTGACTAATGAAATGTTTTACTTTGTGTAATTGCTGTTAATAATGTACTACAAAAAATCACATTATCTAACTCTCTGTTTTATCACTAATTTTTGTTTGTACAAACTCCATCAGTAGTTTTAACATATTCTCTACTGTCAGCTTAACCCCTATTAATGTAACCAGTATCAGTCTCAGCATTGTAGACATCAGATTTGCTCCAGTTAGACCTAAAGTTTTTCAAGATCATGTTTGTCATGTTGAAATCTCTATTTTCTTTTTTCTTTTTCTTTTTCTTTTTTTTTTTTTGATAATGCTCAGCCTCTTTATATTTATAAACAGCTGTTTCAGCCTAATGCCAGTAAAGCAACCTGTAGTGTGTAATAGTTGCAGAAATGTGGTGTAGTACTTGGAAGCTTGCTCTCAGCTGCTGTAAGTTCTCACACTAAAACTGTTTTTAGTGGTCTCATTAGTCTGGTCATAGGCTTTCAGCTACTCATATATTCTTCATTGTAGTGAATGCTTAGGCCTATGCAGAATTAAGTGAGTTTTTGGTCAAACTCTAGCTAAGTATGTTACCACTCACCATTTTTACTAGAATTAAGATGCAGAAACACCACTAAGTACGTCTGTTTTAGCCATCAGTGGTACACACTGGAAAAAATACATATCAGGCCTGGTAATAGAATTCATAACCTTGAAAATAAAATATTCAGTAATGGGAAGCATTATTGTGTCAAGCCACAGTATCACAATATTGTGTCTAAATATTGTATGTGCATACCATACAGACATTTTGGATCTTGTTGGGTTCCCCATCATCTGCCTATTACAAATGCAGTCTAAAGTTTTTGCTGGAACTTAGGTTCTGATGTGACAGTTGTAGTCCTCTGTTATACTTCATTACATTTGCTGTTTGAGCTTCCAGCTAACTGATATTGGAGCACAGACTGCTATTAACCTCTGTCCCCACTCCTAGCCCTAAAGCCTGCTACATTGTGTAGAGCTCAGCACATGGCAGACTGGGACTGTCAGGCTGCTCCTCATCTGACTGACTTACTGTCATTGATATGACATACACCCTTAGGGTGATTATTATACCCACCAAGCTATCCATCCCTTCCTACGGTTTAATACCTTAAACAGCTAATTCTTAAAAAATTCATATTCTAATCATCACCCACGCCTGCTTATCACAACAAACATGAAAATATCCCATATTCTATGTTAAACTGCAACATCAGTCCCACAGCTATTTATCAACACCTCCAAGGCATACTTCACCATTCAGTTAGTAAATACATCACGTACTGAGATATGGTTCCTGGATAACTAAGGAAATAAGGAACATGAGACCATTGATATTTTAGTATAAATTCATTGAGGCCCCTCAACTATACTTAGAAAGTCCCATGTTGAAAGGAGCAATATTTTCAGTGATACATCTTATGAGTAATAATTACTAGGAAATTAAGACTTACTTTGCTGTAGAGGAGATGCCTTTGGAAATTAGTTGGGCTAGATAGATGTGTTTCTGAATTATTGCAAAGACGTGAGACAAATGATAGTGTGCAGTCAGCATGTGTGGCCGTGACCCTGATGACAGTATCAGTTTGAAGTTGTGTGCCATTTATATGACGGAATGTGAAAAATCTTATCATTTAACTCCCTGCATTTCTTAGCATTTAAGATCATGGTTAGTATGCACCAAGAGTT
Source organism: Protopterus annectens (assembly GCF_019279795.1). Taxonomy (NCBI): domain Eukaryota; kingdom Metazoa; phylum Chordata; order Ceratodontiformes; family Protopteridae; genus Protopterus; species Protopterus annectens. The sequence goes on from NC_056731.1 coordinate 375,750,628, forward strand.
TGTAAGTCAGGCTTTTGTTGAAGTAGTTATATATCAGAAGGTTAGCTAACATTCAAATTACAGTATGAGAAGATACTAGTTATAGATGCCTTTGTGACTGACAAGTTGAACATAAGGTCAGCTGACCAATGAGATTCTTAAGAAAGATCATGCAGCTCTGTTTGTAGAAGGCAGATAATGTGGAGCTGTTAAAGGGCAGAAACACACCCCAAAGTACAGAATGTGAACATCTCCAAAAGATGATTGCACACTACAGAAATGATACCACTGAATGCAGAGCTAAATACTTTCCATAGACAGTGATAAGTACATAAGGCTGTGATAAGCATTGAGGCTGCTAGCCTAGCTAGATAGAATTTTGTAAATAATTCTATGTCATTGTAAATATTAATATGATCCACAGGCTTGTTTGACAAATATTAGACAACTGCGTTATGTGTTGAGCTTCAAAAATGTAACCACAGTGTACCCTGCTGAAAGATAGTTAATAAGTAAAGAATTTTATGACTGTGTGATCTCAAGCTAGGAGACAGGATATCTGCAGCTGGAAATTCTTTCTATTGTCCTAAGACAGAAATAATTACCAGATTTCACATGTAAAATGTCTTTTATTGTTGTGGCTTCCTGGCAGGTGCAGATCACAAAGACATGTTACATTTTAAGTCTGTGTTACCCTGGGAACTAAATCAGAAAAGTGACAAGAATGATGCAATCTGAAATGACTCAGCAGTAATGTGTTTTATCAATTTAAGGGCTATCTCAGAAAGTAAGAATGGCATTTTGTATTTGTGTCTCAACCTGAACACATCAGCTCACCAGTGCTTTGCTTTGCTCTGTAAATAAGATACTTAGAACAGTGATTTCTCTTAGAGATAGATAGAAATAGTAAGATTAGTCTAGCTGTTTTCTATATTTATGTGAGACTATCCTACAATGTTGTTTTAAAGTATTTTCTGTGATTTCTGAACTCTCTAATGTCATTGTGTTGAGTTAAAAAGTATTGTCTTGTGCTTTTATTATTTACTATTATTAAATATTTTTAAACCTTTCAACTGTGGCTGTTTTGTGTAGAGATAATTTAAGCTCTTAAAGTGCTTGCATGCATTTGGTGATACTGTATAAGCCACTCCTAAATAGCCTTCAAGTCTCAGTCACACTTACCAATTGGATAATAATAACATTGCACAGTAGAACTGGACACCCTTTGGTAAGGGCTTTTATAGTAGCTGATAGTAGTAGTTGGTGGCAGTCGGTACTGCTGTATAGATAGTATGGGCAGAAGGGGGCATAGCTGGAGAACATGTGCCAGCCTTCCCCAGGAGTCTCTGTGTGTTTGTATATAACTCAAATCTCAGAGTGTGTGTGCGTGTCAGCTACTTGGGCTGGGACATGAAGCACTGGTTGGACAGAGAGGGTGCTGGAGGTTTTGGCTTGACCACTCAGCTGAGATCTGAACCCTATAGCTGTGCCAGTGGGGAGTCTTATTGGAGATCTGGAGAGAAAGGGAGAAACCATCCCCAGATTGACTGTGATCTCTGTGTACTCTTAAGGGAAATTGTACTTTACTGTGTGTGTACTTGTTATCCTCCCAATGTGAACACCCCTCACTGGTGCAAGTGGTGAGGATTGAGGATCCTTGACTACTGGACCAGTGCACTGGCATCACATATTAATTGTTTGACAGTGGTGGGATATCTACATCAAATATTAATTGGTTGATAGTGGTGAGTTAGCCACATCACAGAGTAATTGGCTTGTAGTGGTGTGGACATTGAATTGCTGTAGCTTGTGTACAGTGATCACTGAAGGTGTTTTTGCATTCAAAATCAGCCAGGCAGTGAACATTCAGAGTTCAGATCACAGTTGTTTTATTTCTCTTGTTGTCTTATTTAGTCAGGGAGAGCAGGCAAGCATGTCAGCAGAGGAATATGGCAAGCTGACAAGGAGCCAATTGGCTGAGATGTGCCAGGCTACAGGACTGGTGCATGGAAACCTGACTAAGGCGGACATTATTGCAGCTTTGGTCATAGCTGCATCTGAGAATAGCAACCAGGAAGATGATCATACTGGCTGTGGAGATGTACAACACTCAGAGAATGGACAGCTAAACCTTTCTATAGAGGGCTTAAAAATCCATCTGGAGCTAAAGAGTCTTGAATTGGAGGCCATGCATTTGGAAAAAGAAGCAGCAGAGAGACCAAGGCATCTAGAGAGTGAGTAAAAATGAGAAAGTGCTACGTCTGGAAGCTGAGTAGAAGGACAGGCAGAGGCAGCACAAAAAGGAGATGCTGACTCTTCACCAGAGTCATGGAGGTAATGGGGAAAGGAGTAACTGGACCGCAGAAGCACAACAGGTCTGTAAATTTCTTCCACAATTTACAGAGGGGGATAATTTTGATAGTTTCATTCATATGTTTGAAAGGGTATGTAAACAGTATGATGTTGACCAAAGGCTCTGGGTATGGTTCCTGACCCCCTTACTCCATGGTAAAGATGTAACTATTTTCTCCAAACTGTCTGACAATGGCTTTTTAAATTATAATGTTGTAAAGAATTGTTTGCTAGAATGTTTTAAGCTAACATCTGAAGCTTATAGAAAAAAGTTTTGGGAGCATAGACGTAAGGCAGATGAAAGTGTGTGTGAATATGTTATTGAACGAAGCACTTATTTTCATAGGTGGCTGAGTGGATATCAGGTCACCACTTTTGAAGGGCTGGCAGACATTTTGGTAAGGAAACAAGCCCTTAGCACTCTGCCTGAGGATATGAGGATCTGGTTAGCTGATAGACAATGCTCTACTGTAGATGAGTTGGGGAAGAAGGGAGACCTATACCTAGCAAGTAGGGCATTCCTGCACAGGAAAGGGGCACCCAGTGCTGCTCATGGGTCTAAGGGAACCCATGGTAGGCAGCCCAGACTGCCCCAACAGAATCTGCCAGTAGCAGGGGAATCCATTAGTCCAGGTACACATCCAGGACCTAGGGATAAATGTTTTGAATGCAACCAGTTGGGCCATGTGGCATATAGATGTCCATGGAGGCAAGGTGAGAAACAAAAGGTGAGGGAGCCAGTAAGTGGGAATGACAAAATGCCAATAGTAGGTTGACTTGAGACAACAGGGGTACCAAACTACCATCCTGCAGGTGTTCTGATAGGGAAAGATTTTGATAATGCAGTACCATGTGTTAATGCAGTTACATGAAGTCAGACTTGGAGACAAGCAGACCGCACACTTGCAGCCAAGACTGGTGAGGTGGTTACTTCAGATAGGGAGCTACCTTGTAGCAGTGAGAGTGATGGTGAGCCACAGCTGCTTGTGGGTACTGATGTTCCCTTGGACAGAGTGACTGCAAAGGTAAAGGTGAGTAGTAGTACCCAGGATGACTGTGAGGCACCACTGTCAGGGGATACCAGACGTCTTGTGGAAAGGGAGCTGAGGAGGATAACAAAGAGAGAGTTGAGACAGGCTCAGCTCTCAGACCTTACATTACAAGGCCTGAGGCAGGTAGCTAGTGAGGCATCTGAGTCTCAAGAGAAGGGAGAATCTGTATACTGGGGCAAAAGGTTACTGTACAGAGTCTGGACCCCTGAGGGAGGGCTAGAGGGTGGGAGAATACTGCAGTTGGTAGTGCCTAGAGCCTACCATCTGGTACTTCTAGCCATAGCCCATGATATTCCCATTGCAGGCCATATGGGCATAAAACACACAAAGAGACATATTTTACAGATATTTTATTGGCCTGGTATTTCCAGAGATGCAACAGGGTATTACAGGACTTATAATCAGTGCCACAATGTAGGGGAAGGCAGGAGACAATGTGAAAGCTCCTTTGATGCCTTTGCCTGTGATTGAGGAGCCATTTCAGTGGGTAGCTATGGATATTGTGGGGCCTCTGAGTACCCAAAGTTCCACTGGGAAAAAGTATCTACTAGTAGTAGTAGAGTATGCTACCAGATACCCTGAGGCAGTGGCTTTGCCCTCCATTGAGGCAGGAAAGGTGGCAAATGCTTTGTCAGAGATTTTCAGCAGGGTAGGTTTCCCAAAAGAAATACGGACTGACAGAGGTGCCATTTTCATGTCAGACCTGCTGGCTTGTTTGTGTAAGTACTATCGGGTGAAGCACCTAAAGACCACCCCTTAACATCCCCAGACTAATGGTCTTGTTGAGAGGTTAAACTCTACACTCAAGTCCATGCTACAGGCATTTGCAGACCAGTTTTAGAGGGAGTGGGACAAATATTTCCCCATCTGTTGTTTGCTTACAGAGAGGTTCCCCAGGAATCCACATGTTTTTCATCCTTTGAGTTGCTGTATGGGCATAGGCTGAGAGGACCTCTAGATTTAATTAAAGATGAGTGGGAAGATGAGTGTGAATCTCACAAGGATTCTGTTGTGGCAAATGTCCTAAACATCAGGACAAGGCTCAGGGAACTCATGGGCTTGGCCCAGAAGAACCTGGCAGAAGTCCAACAGGAGAAAGAGGTCTGTTATGACAGGAATGCAAAAGCTAGAGAGTATGCTGTAGGGCAGCAGGTAATGGTTCTTATTCCTGTCACACACAACAAGCTGCAGGCAGCTTGGAAGGATACCTACAAAGTGGTAAGAAAGGTCAATGATTTTAACTACATGGTAGAACTGATAGGCAGGAGGCAGGGGCAGAAACTGTACATGTTAACATGATGAAACCTTACCATGATAGGGAGGCCCTTGTGCTGAGTATTTGCAGTGGACTGCAGGTGGAGTCTGAGGGAGATCTGGTGACTGATCTCCTCAGTGAGGCTCGGACTTGACACTTCGGTGGAAGGGGTAGCAATGTCTCAGCAGTTATCTCCTACCAAGTTTGAGAAATTCAAGCAGTGTTACAGGAGTTTGGGGACATGTTCACTGGGAAACCAGGGTGCACCCACCTGGTGCAGCACCAGGTGGATATAGGACCCCAAAGGTCTATTAGGCAGGCCCCTTACAGGGTGCTTGAGAGAGTCAAACAGACTCTGAGGGAGGAGATACAGGAAATGTTGGAACTAGGGATAATTCAAGAGTCCAACAGTCCCTGGGCATCCCCAGTGGTGCTGGTGCCAAAGAAGGATGGCAGCACCAGGTTCTGTGTGGAGTATAGGAAATTAAATATTCATACAGTACCAGATGCTTACCCCATGCCAAGGACAGATGAAGCCATAGTGTATCTTACCATCATTGATCTTACCAAGGGTTATTGGCAGGTGCCCTTGACTCCCTGTGCTAGAGAGAGGTCAGCCTTTGTGTCTCGTTTTGGCTTGTATGAGTTTACAAAGATGCCCTTTAGGATGAAAAATGCCCCAGCGACTTTCCAGAGGCTGGTAGATCATATCCTAGCAGCAGGAGGAGATTTTGCCCTTGCTTACCTAGATGATATTGGCATCTACAGCCATTCCTGGCAAGAACACCTTCGGCATGTCAGGGAAGTGCTAGGCAGACTACAGAGGCAGGGTTGACCATTAAGTCCAGCAAATGTCAGGTGGGTATGGCAGAGGTCTCCTACCTGGGATATAGAGTGGGGAGTGGTAAGATCAGGCCAGAACCTACCAAAGTGGAAGCCATTCAGTTATGGCCTGCACCTGTTACCAAAAGGCAGATGAGGGCATTCTTAGGGACAGCAGGGTACTACAGAAAGTTTGTCCCCAGTTATAGTACCATAGCTGCTCCCCTCATAGATCTGACAAGGAAAAACAGGCCAGATAAGGTAGTGTGGACCACAGCATGTGAGCAGGCATTCTAGAAGCTTAAAGAAGCTTTAGGAGGACCCCCTGTGTTAGCCAGTCCAGATTACAGCAAATAATTTATTGTGCAGGTGGATGCTTTGAACCATGGGACCATGGGGTGGGGGCAGTACTTAGCCAGATTTCTTCAGAGGGAGAAAAGCACCCAGTGGTTTATATCAGTTGTAGGCTCCAACCCAGGGAGGAATGCTATGCAGCTGTAGAAAAGGAATGACTAGCCATAGTGTGGGCACTGCAGAAACTTCAGCCATAGTGTGGGCACTGCAGAAACTTCAGCCTTATCTGTATGGAAGGAAATTAACTGCAGTTATAGATCACAGTCCCCTAACATGGTCACATCGAGCCAGCCAGCAAAATACCAAGGTGCTAAGATGGAACCTAGGGTTGCAAGCATATGATATGTCAGTGCAGCTCCACAGTGGGGTTAGCAATGCCAATGCAGATGGGGTCTCAATACAGGGAATGAGGTAATGTATAGCCATTTAGACTCAACCCTCTCAAATAACGTTTCTCAAGGTACACTTGAAAAACTAGGTTGAGTTCTCAGGGGGAAAGAAATGTGATAAACTGAGAGGCTGCCACCCTAGCTAGACAGAATTTTGTAAATAATTCCATGTCATTGTAAATATTAATATGATCCACATGCTTGTTTGACAAATGTAAGAAAACTGTGTTATGTGTTGATCTTCAGAAATGTAACCAAACTGCACCCTGCTGGAAGAAAGCTAAGTATGACTGTGTGATCTCAAGCTAGGAGACATGATGTCTGCAGCTGGAAATTCTTTCTAATATCCTAAAACAGAAACAATTACTAGATTTCACATGTAAAGTGTATTTTATTGCTGTGTCTTCCTGGCAGGTGCATATCACAAAAACATGTTACATTTTAAGTCTGTGTTACCCTGGGAACTAAATCAGAGAAGTGACAAGAATGATGTAATCTGAAATGACTCAGCAGTAATGTGTATTATCAATTTAAGGACTATCTCAGAAAGTAAGAATGGCATTTTGTATTTGTGTCTGAACCTGAACACATCAGCTCACCTGCACTTTGCTTTGCTCTGTAAATAAAATATTTAAAACAGTGATTTCTCTTAGAGATAGATAGAAATAGTAAGATTAGTCTAGCTGTTTTCTATATTTGTGTGAGACTGTCCTACAATGTTTGCAAACGTAGATTCCAAGGCTCTCAGACAGACCAAGCAGATACTAATAACTCAGTAAAACAGCATTTATTCATGCAACGTTTAGTGCTTTCACATAAGCTTCATCAGACCATAGAACATTATTGTAAGTGGTCAAATTTATAGTGAGGTCACACCAATCAATCTGCAATCATAGTCACATGACAATAATGTTATAAAAGATACTATAAAAAATCAAAATATAAAAAACATATAACTAAAGAAATAGCTCTACCTAAACGTATTAAAACCATCTTAGAAAAAAAAAAAAAAAAAAAAATATATATATATATATATATTACTATTTAATAGTTTCCTGTTCTTCAAAAATTGTTTAATACTAGCCCTCTCATTTAATCCTTTGCCTCTATCTGCTCTAAGTCTTAAAATCCAGCATTGCTCCTTACTTTCTATTGTATTACTAACGTCTCCCTCTCTTATAGTAGGAACTACTTCATCTATGACCATAAACTTAAAAGTGCGGTTCTTCCCCAATGTGTTGGCATGTTTCACCAAAGAGTTTTTATCATAATTTATTCTAATACTATATAATATATATAAGGGATTTCACATAAGCTTCATCAGACCATAGAACATTATTGTAAGTGGTCAAATTTATAGTGAGGTCACACCAATCAATCTGCAATCTTTCCAACATAAAATGATCTTCATGTCACACAGACGGCAAGATATACCACATATACCAATGTTGAAAAATGCATTTTAAGGATTGTGAGTATGGTACACAACAATTTGATAGTATACCTAGAAAACCTAGTCTTTTTATGCCAAGTGTACATCCATTGGTGGAAGCGTTCAATAAGCTAGTAGAGGATGATTTGTATGCTTATTACGATAATATTTCAGTTAGCTTTAATAATAAAAAAATGAAATCTAATTTAACCTTTAAACAATGATCTGCACTTAAGGACTTGGTGAATGATGCATCTACAGTTATCAGGCCAGCGGACAAAGGTGGCCCAATAGTCCTTATGGATAAAAGTGATTATGTTCATGGTATGTGTAATTTGCTAAGTGATTTATGTTTTTATGAATCCGTTGATTTGAAAAAAGTACATGAATGGCATGAAAAGGTTAAATGTATGCTTGATGAATTGTTAAAAAGTGGCTATATTGATTTTAATTTGTATAACTTTTTGATTGTAGAACATCCACTAATTCCCTGTATACATGGCCTCCCAAAGATTCACAAGGATGAGGTTCATCCCCCATGAGGCCTATAGTTTCAGGTGATAAGTGGCTGACTCAACCTTTTTCCCTATATGAAGAAAAGAATATTAAACTGATTCTTGGTACTAATATCTATGTACTGAAGGATACAAAACATTTTTTGACAGATCTATATGCCTTCGACTCACAGAATTTGAATAACAGTGATTACTTTCTTGTTACTTTTGACGTACAGTCACTGTTTACGGTCATCCCAAACTATGAAGGGGTGATGTCAGTACACAGGTATCTGCATAAACATAGTGGCTATGAAACTACTAAGATTGATTTGATATGTCTGTTCTTAGAGACATTACTTGAAAATAACGTATTCATGTTTAACAACAACCTCTACCTACAGCATGATGGCGTGGCTATGGGCACTTCTTGTGCCAATAGCTACGCCAACATGTTTATGGCCAACTGGGAAGAGGAGGGGTTGTTTGAAATGAATCTGTTTATTGAATTCATTCCATTTTACTGATGTTTTGTCGATGATCTCTTTCTCATTTGGAAGGACCTCAGACCACTCTGGATCTTTTTCTACAGACTCTTAATGCTGGATTTGAATATTTGAAATTCACTAGGAACAAGTCTCAATCTAGTATAGAATACCTGAATGTATTTATACAGAAAGGAGTAGATGGTAGAATGAATACAGGTGTTTATAGAAAAAGTTGCTATAAGAACATGTTATTACATCGAACAAGTATGCACCCATCCTATACCTTTAGGAATTTTACAAGAGGACAGGGCATGAGGGTGTCAAGGCTAAATGCCACAGATGAGGGTTACGAAGAAGAACTTGGTAATCTTAAGTATATGTTACTACATAGGGGATATGGTCAGGATGAGATTAGACATAACTTGAACGATTTGGGTGATCTGAGGACAAGTAGGGCTAGACACTATTACTCCATGCCAGCAGGTAGACATAAAATAATGGAAACTCGACATAAGAATAATAAACTTATGTTACCAATTCATTTTACTAATGATGTTAATGTGATTACGGATATTATTAAGAAACATTGGAGAATACTTACCATTGACCCTGCTTTCAGGGAAGTGGTAGGACTGCAACCCAAATTTACTTATAAGAATAAACGTAATCTTAAATCAATTTTATGTCAACAACATACGAACAACAACAAGGATTGCACTTTAATTTATGACACTTTTCCTTGTAGAAATTGCAACTTTTGTACATATATAGATAGCACTGGTTCTTTTTTACAACCAGACACTGGACGGAATTGTAAGTTCCAATTAATGGCTAATTGTAAAAGCTTGAATGTGGTATATCTTGCCATCTGTGTGACATGTAGATCGTTTTATGTTGGTAAGACCAACCGTTCCCTCAGGGATCATATGAGGGAACATTTATATAGCATTAGAATAAATTATGATAAAAACACTTTGGTGAAACATGCCAACACATTGGGGAAGAACCACACTTTTAAGTTTATGGTCATAGATGAAGTAGTTCCTACTATAAGAGAGGGAGATGTTAGTAATACAAAAGAAAGTAAGGAGCAACGCTGGATTTTAAGACTTAGAGCAGATAGCGGCAAAGGATTAAATGAGAGGGCTAGTATTAAACCATTTTTGAAGAACAGGAAACTAGCTACTAAATAGTAATATATATATATATATATATATATATATATATATTTCTAAGATGGTTTTAATACGTTTAGGTAGAGCTTTTTTTTAGTTATATGTTTTTTATATTTTTTATATTTTTATTTTTATTTTTTATAGTATCTTTTATAACATTATTGTCATGTGACTATGATTGCAGATTGATTGGTGGGATCTCACTATAAATTTGACCACTTACAATAATGTTTTATGGTCTGATGAAGCTTATGTGAAAGTGCTAACCGTTGTATAAATAAATGCTGTTTTATTGAATTATTAGTATCTGCTTGGTTTGTCTGAGAGCCCTGGAATCTACCTGTGCATTCATTTTGAATATTTTTCACCTGGGCTACTTGGCATTTACTCTCCTTGGTATAGCTTTAATTGTGTTCATTTTATCCTCCAATGTTGTTTTAAAATATTTGTTGTGATGTCTGAACTCTCTAATGTCATTGTGTTGAGCTAATAAGCATTGGCTTGTGTTTTTATTATTTATTATTACATATTTTTAAACCTTTCAACTGTGGCTGTTTTGTGTAGAGATAATTTAAGCTCTTAGAGTACTTGCACATATTTGGTGATACTGTATAAGCCACTACTAAATAGCCTTCAGGTCTCAGTCACCATTACAAATTAGATAATTATAACATTACACAGTATAATTGGATACCCTTTGGTAAGGGCCTTTATAGTAGCTGATAGTAGTGGTTGGTGACAGTCAGTACTACTGTATAGTCTGGACAGAAGGGGGCATAGCTGGAGATCCTGTGCTAACCTTCTCCAGGATTGTCTGTGTGTTTGTATATAACTCAAATCTCAGAGTGTGTGTGTGTGTCAGCTACTTGAGCCAGGATATAAAGCACTGGTTGGACAGACAGGGTGGTGGAGATTTTGGCTTGACCACTCAGCTAAAATCTGAACCCTATAGCTGTGCCAGTGGGGAGTCTTATTGGGGATCTGGAGAGAAAGGTAAAAAACATCCCCAGACTGATTGTGACTCTGTGTGCTCTTAAGGGAAATTGTACTTTACAGTGCATGTACTTGTTATCCTCCCAATGTTGACACCCCTCACTGGTGCTAATGGTGGGGATTGAGGCTCTTTGATTACTGGGCCAGTGCACAGGCATCACAGTTGCAAACAGCACTGACCAGAAATGCAACCTGCTAATCATGAAGAAAGATAATAGCAGTCAAGAATTTTTTCAGTTCCTAATGACATAATCAGGCCTTAAATGGAAACTGTCCAGCAGTTAAAGGCATCCTATGAGATATGACAAATATGAGAATGGTCAAAGAGTATGAAATAAAGAAATGGTGCTGTCTTATACATTGAAAAATGTCTGTCTGATTTGAATAATTTCACTGCACTGTATGACAGACACAGAAAATGATGAAAGCCTGTGGGTATTAGTCCGGTTCTGGAAGTATTCCAAAGACATCAGATAATTACTGGTAGATGCTATAATAAAATGCTATGAAATCCTTCCACTATAACTGAGGTGAGCAGATGGGCCTGTAGTTGGTATCTTGGGTTTTATCACCTCTTTATAAAATGGAATCACATTCTAGGTTGACAGTATAATTTTCAACTAGGGAGGCATGAAAAAGGCATTATAATGTCATGGCCTGATGGTCAACAGTATTATTCAAGAAAATTACTTAAATCCAGTTTGAACCAGAAGAAAAACTTGCTTTAACTTTCTTAAGAGCTTCGCACACTGATTCTAAATTAATTGTCAGACATTTTGTTTATGATGGCATTTGGCAATTAGTAACTGTAGTGTTAGAAAAAAATTTCTTTGAAAATAACCGTAACGATTTCAGTGAGAGAAGCTTTATCACTGGCGGCATAGTCATAGTTTCAAAGTAAAAATACTATTTAAAAAGGCTTTAGGGCTGTTAGAAATGCTATTTGCTAATGGATTTCATGATGGATAGACTTCCTTTAATTTGGCTGAGGAAGAAATTAATCTAACATTGTCGGTGGAGGTATGATACAGTTTGTACTCCTACCAATGACGTTCTTCCTTGTAAACAATTTCTCTGTCATTTTATTCCACTAAAAGGTATTTTAGAAGTCTCAATGTACTTACTGCTAACTGGGGCATGGTCATTGATTAAATCATATAAAATAGACCAACAACTCCCTATAGCCTTATCATCCATGTCAAAATAGAACTGGTTTCATTCATAGCAGAAAATAGTTTTGTGTGTAATTACCATATGTTTGGTCTTAATATTGACAAGTAAATTATTAATGATATAGATATGCTATGAATTCTGTAATGGACATGTTGATATAATATCAAAACTCCTGAAAATATGACAAACAAACATTTCTGGGAATAGAAAGGATGGCAAAGTACTGCACTGAGACTGTGTACAGCCTCACTGAGAAAGTCAGCATTTCATTAAATTAATTTTATATTATGGAATTTAGAAGTGTATTGTCCAAGTTAGTGGTAGATGTATTTGACTGGCAGATCACCTATGGATAATTTATGTCTGCAGGACATGACCTGACAATTACTAAAATGTTTTATAAAATACATAATTTTCATCAGGGCTGAGAACAGTGTTGTGACATCACAGTAGAGCTTCGCTTCATCAGAATTGTATTATAAAGAAGACTCAAGATCCAGCCTAATGTAAAAATAAACATTTACTTCTATTTTAAGATTATCCAAAGTTATGATAAGTTTCAAAATTGGGTATACTGAAGTGAGATTTATCAAAACAAAACCATGTGTCCATAATTATATCAGTATTAATTACTTTCATGCATAGTATAAAATACAATTAATTTGTGTTATTATTTATACTTCTTTTATTGAAAATATTACTTCTGAGATGGCTACTAAAGAGAAATCTCTGGCTGATGTAGAGGAGAGATTATTTGCCAGAGGGTATCCTACATCTATTCTTAATGAAGCAAAGAATAAATTGTTGAATAATGTGATAAGTAGGGAACGATTGCATGAGAATAGTAAGTTTGGACATAGAATTCAATTTACTCCAAGAGAGGAGGGTACAGAAAATAAAATATTTTATGTTACTAGGTTTAGTCCCTTTTCAGACACATTTGACAGGTGGTTACTAGGTTATGGCCAATGATAACAGCTGACGATAAACTCAGCACTTTATTTCCACATGTGACTTTTTCTTTTTTTAGATTTTTAAACCTAAAAGAATTGTTGAACTACCCAATTTTCAATCAGACCCAGAATAGTTCATTAGGGTCTTTTCCTTGTGGGAGATGCAGTGTGTGCCATAGAATTAGAAATGTATCTAATACTATGATCAATGGGCACAGATTTGTCTCTCAAGCAAGGTTTAATTGTCAATCATGTGGTGTTATATATATTCTGAGTTGTGGGTGTGATGAGGTTAGATGGTATATAGGTCAGAACCAAAGAAAAGTTAAGATTAGAATTTTGGAACATTTGGGAAATATTAGAAGGGGTAATATAGGCTTCAATCCAGTGGCAGAACATTTTATTGAAGCCCATTCGGGAAATTTTGATTCCCTGTTTTTTAAGTGTATTAGTCCAACCATCTGGCAACTGTGGTAGTGGTATTGTATTTGCTAATAAATTAAATCAGCTGGAGACTACTTTTATTTTTAATTTTGGAACCTTTGTCTGACATGGATTAAATCAGGAGGTGTTACATTTTTGAAGAAATTTCATTCATAATATGTCCATAAATGTTTATATGTGTGTGTGTGTGTGTGTGTGTGTGTGTGTATGTGTGTGCATTTATTTTTATATGAGTACATACACATTATGAGAGGCTGTTGTATTTTTTTATGTAAACTTGGTTACATTTTTTTGATGATGTTATTGCTATAGAATTCATGGTAATTTTGTTGTAATGTTGCTGCTGCTGAAGTTCTCTGGGAAATGTAGTAGTTTTTCATGACTAAGGGATGTGTTTATGTAAAATGTGCACTGTTCAGTTTCAAAAGTGGGATGTATAGAACAATTTTGAAACACAATTGTTTAATTGTTTTATTGTTTACTATATTTAAGCTTTAGAATTTGATATGTCGATTAAAGCTGTTTGGTACTCCAAATCTCTGTACGCCTTTTGGATTTATTAGGTTTTTATGTTTTTTTCTTTGGTTTTGATATTGCATTCAGAACTGTCTGGTGTAGCTATGGAGATAGCCAAAGAGAATGGATTGGGTGTGTGGGGTAAATAACCAGAATCCAGAATTGAGATAGGAGGGTGAGTACAATATATGATTTACCTTCTGTTGGTTGACTAACGGCATCCTGAAGATACAACACTCTGAAAACAGAATCCTTGACTTCCTAGTATGCATGTGCTGAGAAAGAACCACTATCTATCTTTCTGTCTTTCTTTCTTTAATGCTTGTGTAGACTAACCCGAAACTAATCCTTCAAGGGCATAACATAGTATAAAACTGAATACAGTCAAATATGTCCAGTGATTTCAATGGGGTGCGGCATATAGCAGTTATCGCATTGGTCTGTCCTTGACTTCTTTTGAGAGAGATGAAAGCCCCCCCCCCCCCACACACACACACACAGACTTTCTGTTAGGGAAAATCTCTGAATTGTCTCTCTAGTCTCTACTGCATTGCTCAAATGAAGCATATGTTCTTGAAGTAATGCCCATCCATTTTCTCAGTGAGATAATTGAGTGGGTTTATCCAGTCTCCTACCGCATTTGTCTCTTCCAGTGCCTGGACTGATAGTTAAGCTCAAGTTTTTTGAGTTACAGCCAGGGCTCTATCCTTGCATGCCATAGATCTGGCTCTTTTCTGTCATCAATTGTGCATTTTTCATTTTCTTCTGTTTTTCGCATATCCTTAAATAATGAAGGCAAAACTTTACTAACAATTGTAGAATGTTACTATTTAAATAAATCATTTCACCTAATACCATAAATTTAACAAAACTTTATTAATTAAACTAGATTTAAAGAGGGTTTTACAGTGAATCAGGTCCTACTGAATGGTCTTTCTGAACCCATTTTAAGAAACCTGGCAAGGTACATTGAGGATTTGTTCAATGTCAGTTAAGATTTTAATTTTCAAGAACTAAGATCTCTCTACTGCTGCTTTAAAATCAGCTTTTAAAAGGGTACAAAATGTTGTTTTAAAATAGCCAATTTGTAAAGGAATTTGCTGTAAGAAAAATAAGATCAGCAACAACTAGTTAGGTGTTGATTTGATTTATCTGTTAGTTGTGCAGTTGCTAGTCTGTTCCATCTCTGACAATCTTGAAGCTGTTTCCTGGCTTACAAGTGGAAACACATCCTAAATAAAGGCCTGAAGTAAGCCACTGATAAAGTAAAAAAGACGTTTATTTCTAGTAAAGTGGCTTCTATTTCTGGTTTGAATGATAATTCATTCAATCATTTATTCATTCTTTATGTTATGCCCACTTAGTCTTACACAAGGTTGCAGGAGAGCTATAACCTATCCCTGCACTCAGTGGGCATAAAGCAGAGAATTAATCACTGATGAGATGCCAGACCATCAAAAAATATGCAGACATCTCAACAACACACACTCTGACATTTGTTACAGGTGGAACTTACTTTTGTATCAGATAACGACTCTTAAATGTTTTCTGTTGAGTTACATGTTTTAGAGAAATTGACATTTAAAGAAGAAAAAAATGAGTGCAATGTCTTTTAGTAACAGATAAACAATGTTGTTTGACTTAATAAATCTGAAAAAAAAAAATCAGTAGAAGGACCTGCTGAATTCAAGTTCATTCACATTATTTCTGTTTGTTATGTTGTTTTCAACCATGAGTAAGCTCTTAAAATGACTTTATGTAGTTAACTAATCCAGTTTGGTAATAAATAATCAAGTATTTTATCTGTACAGCAGGCTACCTGAATAATGAAAATAAATAAAAAAACAAAAGCAAAAAAAAAAAAAAAAACTAAAAAAATACAGCAGATGCTATAAGTAGATACACTGTTGTTTTGAATGTTACTCAGTGGGCTAAAGATTGTGTTTAACAGAGAAGAACATTGTTAATACCAATTCATTGATGCTAGAGATGTGCAGCAACAAGCAAGAGCAGTGTAATGGAGCTCACAGTCAGGTAAAGCTATGAATGCTGTCCAAGTGGCATATATGATACTGAAGAAACAACACTAAAAAACAATTGCAACTGCTACATATGTGAAAACAGTTACAGAATAAAACTGCCTGTATAAAACAGTATATAAAAGTCAGGCCAGATTTGTTATCATGCTTGCATTCAAAAGAGTTAAAATAACAACGGTTTCAAAATATTTAAACACAACAAGCACATATTCTGCAAATGAAAATTAGACAACATACATATGTACAGAAGTCAAGCATAAAACATTCAGGAATTTCTATGGGGAGAACAGTTTAAAATGCAGCTTCTTAATGAATTTTTGAAAGCAAATTCATCACATCTGTTATTAGAAATATCTTTGGTCTTCTGGAAGGCTATGCCCCACATGGGCCCTAACTTGTATAACCATATTGAATATCACACAACCTTGGGCAAAATAGCAAATAGACCACTGAGTGCAGAGGTGAAACTAGCTAATAAAGTAGCCAGTGCTGTCCTTCAATCTGGCACCCCTACTCCACAACAAAACTTCAGTAAAACAAAATGCAAGAAGGGGTGTAATAAAGCACTTGAGATATTATTGCAAAGGTACAAAAGAAAAGAAGGAGTAAGGAAAAAGTCACAAACACAAGTAAAGAAAAAGAAATGGAGTAGATTGCCATGAAGACACTGATATTACTGAGTCTTTCATATTACCTGATGGAAGGGATACAAACTGTAATGACAGTTGTAATGCACACGTAACTGGGGCTGACAGCTTCTCAGTCGAAAATACGAAAAACTTAATCATGAATTCAACCAAAAACTAAACACTGATTCCCCTAGTTTAACTAAAATACATATATAGTGTTTAACTTGGATAACACAACAAGCACTGCAGATGGTAACAAATAAGGCAAATCATCAAATACAAAACTGGATAATCTAACAGACAATGAAGAAATGATAGTTTCACATAGTAAACATAGTCAAGAATTAACTATTATATAATGACTATCCATTAACATTCAAAAATGAGCACACTGATTGGTCAGCCCAACCAGCGTGCTCATTGCAAATTGAGCATAAACCAAAAGAAAAACGTCTGGTCAACCAGACTTTATTCTATTAATATATGCTGCAAAAATTCTGGTCTTATTTAATTAAAAAAAAAACTTATAAATCAGGAGACTTCCAAAGAATGAGAAAGACAAGACAGAGAAAATACAAGGATAATCAGGTGCATTATGTAAAACTACAGAAATGTACCTCGTTATCCTTATATTTTCTCTGCCCCTTTTCTGTCGTATATTTGAAATCCCTGGATTTCAATTTTTATTTATTTTTTATTTTTTTATTAAAAAAAAAAAAAAAAAAACAATAGAGGTCCATCTTGGTGCCATTATACAAGAACATTATTTAAAAAAAGTTGTCACTGGGATTCAGTAAACTTCATGCAGTCTTCACGGGAAGGCTACATAGAGTTTACATGTGTGCGCAGTGAAGCAAGGTGAGCAGCAGCGCTAACTGCATATTCATGACATGCACCATGTTTAAACGTAAATAAATGTGGTTTTGTGGATGGCAACAGTGTTGCTAGCCAAGAAACTGGGCAACACAATATGGATAGCAAACCTGCTTGACTCAGAGCACAGTAAGTTAGTGGGCTTGCAGGGAATACCACAATAATCACCAGGGCTTAACATATAATATTTCTCTTAGCTCTCAATCTCTTAGTGCAAGAAATCTGGACATAATGGGGGACAATGACCCAGAAATAGGGTAAATGTTACATATTTGCTCTTTTAATCTTAAAAAGTCTGATAGAATAACAAGGGGTTTGTGTGAAGATACATTTACTGAAGGATTTGATGTCTGAAACTGAAATGTATGTAATTATTGTGTGACATCAGTCCTGAGATCATCTCAGTGATATGGCAGAAAACCAAAGGTTTTATAAGGAAGACACCAAACGTTATGTAAGGCAAAAATCTGGATATTCTACAAAAATCTAGACAGTTGAGAAGTATGATAGTTATGTGTATGGGCCAAACACAGTACAAGACAGTGTATACAGTGCAGAGTATTACGAAATCCCATTCCTGGCATTCTGTACCGGAATTGTGTAAATGATTTTTAAAGGTAAATGGACCGTCATGTAAAACAAACACTCAAGGGAAGTGTGTGTATTGAAGAGGGACACACAGATGAATTGTAGGAATGAATAGAGGGAAAGTAGACAGGTGAAACAACCGAATGCATGGCAGCTGAGGGCATGTCAATGTAAGACAGTTGTAGTAGCAGCAACACCAATCACATAACAATATGGTACAGTAGAGACTGCACAGTGAAAATGTGTATTATGTGAACGTCACACAAGGTGACATAACAATGGGGAAGATGTTTGTTTGAGATAAGCATCCTTACACGAACAATGAAGAGAACATCCATCACGGATGTGATATGCAACTGGGGTAGGGTGCGTATTGTGAAGCTGTGCAAACTGATTTGCTTGATTACAAGTGTAATCTCAGCAAAGATCTCCAGCAAGTGGGATACAGGTAAGAAGCAAGCACAATCATGGACCATATCAGAATAATACCACCAGTAATCCCATGTCTTTGACATAACACATGTGATTTAGAGTGATCAGAGATGATTCTGCACAGTCACACTTGTACAACTATTATGACATGTCTGCACTCTACGAGGATAATCATGCACACTGTCCGGATACTGCTGGACGTGTTAGGAAGGGCACTGATATACCTGTATGTGACATTATGATCAATACAAGCTAGCTGACTGGTGTGCATGGCATATTTATTTATATATATATATATATATAGAGAGAGAGAGAGAGACAGAGATAGAGAGAGAGAGAGAGAGAGCACAATTCACACTGTCATAGGATCATACGATCATAGGTGGTTACTAGGCTATTGGCCCTGAGGCCCTTATAAGCCTAGCCAGGAGTGTAGCCCATGTTTAGACAAGTCAGCAACCACAGCCCCTGTCCAGCAGGGACACAGGTGGAATCCCACGGATGTATTTTCTGTTTCCTATCCAGTTATCCAGGTTGCGCTTAAAAAGGGATAATGAGGTACTCTGCTTGATGTGGAGAGGGAGTCTATTCCACAGATGAGGGAGTCTCTGGGACACAAATCTGCCTCACCAACAAGTCCTATTGATATCACAGATGAGGTTGAGGTTGCGCATATGATTTGCTCAAATGGAGTTTGACTTGCAGATATGCAGCAGTCCCATCAAGGCAGAGTCTGAGATTGCTTTGTATGCCAGACAGAGGTCACTTCTGAGGAGTCTGTATGAAACCGAGTGGAGGGACAGGGCTTTTAGCCTATCTGTGTAGGGTAGATGTTTGAGGCTCTGGATTCTCCTGGTGAGGAACCTCTGTGGTCTTGCCAGATGCTGCATGGGCTTTGCGAGGTACATGCCAAAGGGGGAGTTGTACTCAATAATTTGCCTTATAAGGGAAGTATACAGGGATGTTATGACCTCTTTGTCCCTGGTTGAGATACCTTTACTTATGAGGTGGGCCATGTAGAAAGCTTTCCATACAATGGAAGCAACATGGTGGTCAAAAGTCAGGTTGCTATCAACCCGGATGCCCAAAACCCTCACTACTGATTGTGTACTTAGGACGTTGTTATTAATGTGATAATATGTATGGATATCACTCTCCCCAAAGGGGATGATGATGCATTTTTTGACATTTAGCTTGAGGCCATGTTTCTGGGACCAGTCATTTGTTTGGGTGAGACCCTCTTGGAGGACATCCACATCACTTGGAGAATTGATGACTGTGCCCAGCTTGCAGTCATCTGCAAACTTGGCCAGCCATAGCCCACTGGTTTTGGCCATACCTCTCAACCTCTTAGAGCAAATAATCTGGACAAAGCCTAAAATGATGGGAGGACAAATAGGGACAGGTTTTAAATATTGCTGTTGCAAACTTAGAAAGTTGATAGTATAAATGGTTTTGCATTAGCATTAATTTTCGGAAAGATGTGGAGTGTTAAACTCAAATATTTGTCATTATTTAATGCCTTAAGTCCTCAGCTATTTGGCAGAAAGCTACAGATTTAAGGAGGAGCACACCAAAAATCTGGACATTCTGTGAAAATCTGTACAGTTGAGAGGTATGGTTTTGGCCTGCACCTCAGAGAAGTATATCCCAAACAACAGAGCCCTCAAAACTAATCCTTGGGGTACACTGCTTGCTACGGGTCTACTGCTTGAGGTGGCTTCCCCTATTTTGATTAAGTGGGTTGTATCAGTGAGCCAGTTTGCTACCCATCTGGTAACATATGGATTGATGCCTAGTTGAGAGCGATTATCTACTATGCCTGAGTGGAGAATAGTGTTGAAGGCTTTGGCCAGGTCAAGGTAGTTGGTGTGCACCGTCTTCCCCTGATCCATGGCTTTGGTGACTGTCTCAAAGTCGACCAGATTTAACAGACAAAGCCAAACTGTGTGGGGTCAAGTATTTGGGGGTTGCCAATGTCCCTGTTTATGAGGTCCATGATAATCCATTCCATGGCCTTGCAGATCTGGCTAGTTAGGCTGATGGGTCTATAATTTCCTGGATTGGTGGACATCACTTATATTATGCATACCATTAATGTTGTCAAACAGCTATGTATTACTGTGTGCATCACTGGAAGAGGCAGCACACATTCATCTGGTGTAAGTGCTCAGTAGTTGTATTACATACAAAGAAGTAGTCAGCACTGTGACCACATGCTGGTGGACATTCCACTTAACATCTACCCCAGAACACAGGTCACATACTTAATGTTATGATTATAGGGTGTGCTGTCTACATTATACTTGGGTTGTGTGTTTGTTTTCCTGACATAACAAATCCCCCCCCATGCTTTTGTCTCATTGCAGGTGTTGTCATGGTTATGGCAGCAGTCTTTGGTGTGTGTTGATACTGTCTGTATTATACTAATATCACAGTTGGGGTCAATGATTGCCCACAATCTGTAGTCCTTCAGATAGCTGTTTGGACACAGGATGTGTATGTCATTTATGTCACTTAAATGGTGGACAGAAAAGGGTCTAGGAGAGAGCCCTGATGTGTGGACCTGATCACTGGACCTGAGATATAAGTCACTTAACACATTTCAACATATTAGTTGCCATGTATGTGTTTCAGTGGTCTACCCACTTGATGATATAGGTGTTTATGGCCACATCTGACAGTGTTAAGTGAATACCTCAGTGTGGATTTGTGTCAAGTGTCTTGGGCTTGACAAGTTCAAAAGAATGATAGTGTTGTCATGCATGCCCTCAATGACCTCTTTGAGGACATCTAACAGATGTAACAGACATGATGTAGCATTAACAACTGACAGAGGTCTGTTGCACACAGCTGGGATATCACTAGTGTCCATTTAGAAAAGGTCCATGATGACATGTTGGTCTGCCTCACAGATAAGGTGAGTCAGGATGTGTCTATACATGCATTTATTGAGTGCTATCCCCCAACTCAGATGGACGAATGTTGATGTACACACTTCTACAGGAACATAATCTGTGTGGAGGGTGTGTTGAAGTGTGTATTCAGCCATGTCAGGAAGGTGTATGTGATGAGTCATGTGATATGTGATCTGTGATGTTGTCACAACCCATTTATTCTGTGTCTTAGGCCTGGAAGAAGGTAAAACAGTGCATCCTGGCTATCCTGATCTGGACTAGGGTTTGAAGACAATCCTCCACGCAGGTATCACTGAGAAACTCTCCAATCTGTGGATTAACCCTTACATTACTAGATGGGTAACCATTTGGCTCACTGATAGAACACATACTGTGAAAGTTGGTGAATCGAACTGTACTAGTAGAGCTGTCACCACTGGCATACCCTAGGGATCTGTGCTTGGCCATTTACTGTTTGGAAACTATTTCTTGACAGTTCATGCTAAAGTATACTGCCTTTGATGTACCACATTTGCTGATTCTGGCATAATGGGTATGATGATTAACTACACTTATGATGATAACATACTACAGTAGGGACTAACACAGACAAATAATTGGTGACAAAGCCACAAGGGCTACAAATAAATGCAAAAATGTGTCTTTATTTTATCCTTCTGCAAACTGGAATTCCCTGCTAATTACAGCATTGACAACAGTTCTGCTATGTTGAAACCCAGTGATGCAAGCGCTGGGAACACACATACATAGCAATCTGAACTTTAACCACCAAGTGTCCACATTGGTATTGAAAGCCTATGTTGTGTACATCATAAGTCATGCCAACATATTCAGTTCTGATGATTCTATTACAGCACTGTACTCGAACCTCATCAGATCACTAATATGGAGTATAATGCTCTCTTTTACATGTACCTTATCAGACACATGCAGCAGCTGGGAGACCAAGTGGGTTTCTCACCAAGAAAACACAGGGCCTACAAACCATGCCATGATGTATGTGGATAAAATGAAAGCCATGTCACTGTAATCTACATCGTATATGATGAGGTGGCTTCTCTCTGGCCTCCAGGCAAGTCTCTGACTCTAACCTGGTGGGGATAGTGCATATCCACAAATCAGATATAACTGATTGACATCAGCAGTGTCTGGTGAGGAGAATATGGTAATAACAGTGTCCCACATGCTGGTATAAAAGGCTCTCTGTAATGTCAAGCAAGTACATACAAGCATACACTCTCCAGTTGACTGACGTGAGAATAGAGCCCCTGCCTATCTAAGTACATAGACTACAGAACTCTGTATTTAAGGCAAGCACCTCAGCTCAAGTATCACTTGCAGTGCCTCAGACAATACGTTATAGCTGATGACAGCAGCAGTGTCTAGTGCGCAGAATATGGCAATAACAGTGACCCACATGCTGGTGAAAAATGCTCTCGGACATACACACACACACACACACGCACACACACGCACACACACACACACACACACACACACACACACACACACACACACACACACACACACACATATACACACACACACACAAACACACCAGTTGACAACAGTTAGAATAGAACCCCTACCTAAGTACACAAACTGGGTCTATGTCAGATGATAGACTTTTTGGAAACTCAAAGAAGATATCAAAGGGACCTTAAGATCGAGTTTCCAAAAACTCAAACATCAAAAAAAAAAAAAAAAATCAGAAAAGCATAAAAATCTTTTTCACATTTTTGCATGGGGGCAAGCACCCCTGCACCACTCACCTTTCTTGCAATTTATATATACCAACTCTGAGACTGCACTACACTGAGGAAAGGGGTACATTTTTTGATCCTTGCTGTACCATGATCTCCATTCAAAAACTTCCAGTTTTCAAAACATGATCACATGGTCTTGACCAAATGGAATTCAAGGTAATGAAAACTTGATCAACTGATAGGGACCCCACAGACTACAAAACTCTGTATTTAAGGCAAGTGCTACTGCTCAAGTCTTGCTTGTAGTGTCTCTAACAACAGTTTATATCTGGTGACATTATAGTGTCTGGTAAGGAGAATATGGCAACAACAGAGTCCCACAGGCTGGTGTAGAAGGCTGTCTGTAATGTCCAGCAACTGCATACACACACCCCAGTTGACTGCAGTGAGAATAGAACCAATACCTATCTAAGTATCCAGACCACAGAGCTCGGTAATTTACCCAAGCTCCATGGCACAAGTCTGACTTTTACAAGGCTGCAGGCCAACTTATAGTGGATGCCATCAGCAGTGCATGTTGGAGAGACGATATTGGGAGGCCTGCATGAAATGGATGTATAGGCATGTGCAAGTAATAAAATACTGTCAATTCATGGGATAGGAGTGGTAACTGTAAGATACACACTTGTGCTCTTCTAGCTAGACACACACACACACACACACACACACACACACACACACACACACACACACACACACACACACACACACACACACAGTTGACTGCAATGAGAACAAAGCCTCTACATATCTAAGTACAGAACTCAGTAATTTACACAAGTGCCATGGCACAAGTCTGACATTTATAAGGCTGCAGGCCAATGTATAGTGCATGACATCAGCACACTGGATGTAGGACACAGGTGTCTGAGCTTAGAGGGGTGCTATGTATAACATAATTAGCAATGGCTACATTTTTGCCAAAGGGGACAATGAGGCATTTTCTTGCATTAAGTTTCAGTTTGTGGGTTTGGTGCCAGTCATTTACCTGTGTCAGGCCTTTCTGTAATTTGTTAACATCGTTGGGGGACCCTGTGTGATTATTTGTATTTCTTATTGCTGGAGCTTTTCTCCCTGGGCTTCAACTGAAAAGGACCTGTATCCAGTTGGACTTTCCTGGTAAACAAATGGAAAATAAATAAATAAAAATAAATAAATGATGACTCTTTCCATAGCCTTGCAGATAAGGATGCTTAGGCATATGCGTCAATAGTTCCCAGGGTCAGTTGATGGATGTGTAGGCATTTTCAACTGTGAAGATAGTTCTAATTCTGCATGTTACCAGATTGCTGTGCATTGCATATCACACATTTGATATTAATTTATGTAGTGTAGTTGATATATTTGTGAAAAAGTACTAGAGACCCCAGGGTTATGGTGCATGGGGGGGGGGGAGGCAACACATAGCTGCATTATAATTACGTGATATATTGTTCACTTTGTTAAGTTTCCATATGTAGTTTAAGGGGAAAAAAGAGTAAAATGGACAGTAAACAACACTAATACATGCTAAATTTGACTTTGCATAGATCAGCTGTGAGCAGCAAGTTTGTGTGATGGTTGGCAAAGTGTTTGCACATACAAGATTCACATTTCCATTATTTTCCCTGTTTGCACATAGTTAAGCAGTGCACAAACACCAGCCGCATTGCTAAAATTCTGAGAGTTAGTATTGACTGTATGAAACACAGCTGCTACTTAGCTGACTCTGTGGAAGCAAGTGTAAATTCATCAACACATTTTTGAGTCCAGATAATACTGGGTTAGAATCTAGGTGTATCTAATACTTTTAAATAAAGAGTGATAGTGCAATGACATTATTCTTTATAGTACTTTCAGCATGTGTTACTGTGTCTGTTGACATAGTTCAGTTGGGTTAATCAGCATTGTGCATAGGTAACTGCAGCACTGCAAAACCACTCACCATCTCTTGGCATTGGTGCATGATGCCAAATACCACGCAAACATAAAGGCCAAAAATGAAGGGATCCATTGCTTTTTCTGGTACTTATGTGTGGTGTGTGTGTGTGTGTGTGTGTGTGTGTGTGTGTGTGTGTGTGTGTGTGTGTGTGTGTGTGTGTGTGTGTGTATGTGTGTGTGTGTGTGTGTGTGTGCATGTGTGTGTGTGTGCGTGTGTGCATGTGAGTGTGTGTGTGTGTGTGTGTGTGTGTGTGTGTGTGTGTGTGTGTGTGTGTGTGTGTGTGTGTGTGTGATTCTATTTTGTTACCAGATTATAGGTATTAAAATGTGGTAGATAGCAAAGTTGTGAAATGGGGAGCAAGCAAGAGGAAGAACAAAGGCAAAATAATACATGAATGTACAAAAGGGAGGTAGGTAAGAAGCATAGCTATCCATTTGTTCAGCAGTAAAAACTGATAATATGTGCATAATATTAGCTGAATTTGGACTGTCACCTCCAGAGAGAGGGGTGACAACAATGTAATTATGTTGTATAGCCAATTGGACCAAATCAAGTGTGTCAAGATGTATGGTTAGTGGAGAGCTATGTATGGGAAGATATTGTTTTTGCGGGACGGTGGCCCATTTATCTTTTTTTTAAATTTAGTAAGAGAGGAATGCTGGGTAAAGGATATAAGTATTTCTGAGTATGTTGAGTAGGTGAGGAAGCAAATGCATACAAGACAAACAAGGAAAGAGACAGGGACTGTGAGGGATACAAAAGGTTGAGAGACACCATGATTGGGGTGAGGGAGGGGACAACATAGCCTCCTGTCCATCAAACTGGAGACACTGAGAATCAAGTCCTCACTCATTGGACTGTCATCACTGTCCCCTTACTCTGCATGTAGCTGGAGTGCTTGATGTCCTCTCCTCCTATGGACCATGAGGGAGAGCATTCACTTCATATGGCACAGGCATGCACCAATGATGCAGTGCACGAACCTACTCACCAACCCTGGTATCCCTTGCAGGTGATGAAATCACCACCTCTGCCACTGCTTCTGGAGGGAACCACTGCACCAGCTGCCAGACCAGTAGCACCTAGGAATAAAGTAGTGCAGGGGCAGCAGAGGCTGTGCTGGGCATTGGTGCCATTGCTGATAGAGCAGTGGCAGGCTGATCCACCTCACTGTGCTGTGCAGCATTTAGTGATTTGGTACAGATGGATCAAGATAGGTGGAGACATTTTGATGATATATAACAGAAAATACAAAACAAAAACAGAGATAAACTTTTGGGTTAGAGAAAAAAAAAAAGAGACAAAATTAGTACCATCATGTGTGACATAAAATGCAGTAACACAAGTATGCAATTATTTTATCTGAAGCATATATTTAAGTATGCATCCTAATAAATATACACTACAACTACAGATTGTTGAAGGCAATCTCTGAAATGTGGATATATTGCACATATGCATATTCCAGTTATTCATATTACAGTTAACAGCAGGGCATTTATGCCACTTGTGTAGAGTTTAATTTAATGTATATCAGCATTAACTGAGGAAAGAACAGAAAAGACAGAAGAGCATTATGCATATCAGTCTTGCCAATATTTAACTTACTAAGAATTACAAATGATCTTATTATCATACTTACACAGCTGTGGGATGTCTGCAGTCTCAAATTCATTCAACCAACAGTTGAGGGTATCCCTTTTGCATTTATATAGGCCATTAAAATGATGACTGCACTGTTCTCCAGTATGTGGGATGCCAATAGCACTGGATACAGCCTGAGCTAAACTACTCCATGCCTCAGACTTGTATAGGGAGTCAGAATAGTCCCCCTGCAGAAGCCTTTGGCTATGGCAGTTTACCAGGAGTCAAATAAATATCCTGGACTCCTGGATACCCACATTTGCACCCTACACTTGGCACTTTCCTCACTAACTCCAGCCATGTCTCTAACACCTGACCTAGAGCAATGGAAAATTATGCTTTCCCTCCAATTCCAGTTATCACATTTACTGGTAGTGGGCAAACGTGAGCAACAATGCCAAAAGCTTTTGCTTGATGTTAAGTGGAGTGCAGCAGTGCCAAGCAAGGATGACATAAATATGTGAAATAGGAAGGTTAATCTAACACTTGACCTTTGAGGGGTGTCTGATGATGTAGCTTGGAAATATGTATTGAAAAATGGAAGGTAACTGTTAGGTGAGTTAAGTTTGCAGACATGCACTGGGGATATAAATGTCATGACCTGGCACATTTGTTTTTGGCATTATACAATGAACATATTGATTTTTAAAGTGTGGGATTCAAACCTAGGCATAAGGGACAAAACATTTTCTTTCACGGTGTTGATTTTCCATCTTTGCCACAGAAGAAGTGCTGCCCAGACATAATCAGGGATCATTCATAGATACAGCTGACAGTTTGAGGTGCTACACATGTATGTGTGTGACGTGACAAGATTCTTGTATATAGATCTAGTTGGGTATGTGTCTTATTTAATTTTGAAGGCCATACAAGTCCAGATAGCAGAATTATATTTACAGAAATATAATAGACAGTATATCCTCCGTCACACATCTGAAAACACACTAAGGGCGCCTTATCCCTCATACATATAATTCATATCAGCTCAACTAGCTAAAGTGTTATAAGAGTGAATATAATGGGAAATGGAACAGCAGCAAAAATGTCTGGAATGTCCTGTATTAGAGCCCAGGACCATGTGTATACCAGTCCTACAATTACAGCTGTTTCCACAATAATGTTGAAATAACACTTGCATATTTTACAGTTCATTGCTATAAATTGCACTGTCACAACAGTAAAAATAGGTTCCATACTCTCTACTAGAACCCAGGACCATCTCTACTCCAGCCCTACACTTACACTTTCTGCCACAGGAGTAGTTACATGGCTGTTCCATAATTTCCTACTCATTCTTAAGCTCTCTGTGGTAACAGCCTTGCAATGCTGCTTAGCATGTTTCTGTGGTGCCAAACAGAATTAATTTAATGCATCTGTTTTCAACTGTTGGGTGTCTGCGCCATGTATTCAGGTGTTCCATGACTGCATCTGTTGGGGAACCTTGCTAAACATTGTGCAATGTCGCTTAGCAGTGCTGCATGATGGAAAGCAACAATTGCAATAATGTATTCTTTTTGACCTTTGCACTTTTACAGATGCCCTGTCTGCAGGTGTTCTGTCTGCTTCCTGTGTGGGCCACTAGTCTAGTTTAAGCACTGTTAAGTGTTGTGCAAATGAGATAAGCACAGCCAAGCCTGACATTCATTTTCTCTGTTCCCCTTGTTTGCACTAAGTCATGCACCATGCAAACAATGGCCAAAAAAAATAACACAAAAGGGAAAAGTAACTGAAATGATGAAAAACAATCTATGATATAAACATTACAAAATGCTTGTTGATACACATTAAATATTTCTACATAGATCTGGATTTGAACTCTCACTCCAATAAACTTTCAGAACACTGGATGGTGCAGTGGTGCAGTGGTAGTGTTGTCACCTCACAGCAAGAGGTCGTCCGGTTCAATTCTTGGCTGGGGTGCCTTCTGTGCAGAGTCTGCATGACTTCCCTGTGTTCATATGGGTTTCCTCCAGGTGGTCTAGTTTCCTCCCATGTTCCAAAGACAGGCATCTGGAGCATTTCTCCCCAGACCTCTGCTGAAAATTGGCTTTGTTCCAAGTTGAACTTTCCCAGTAAAAAATAAATAAATAATAATAAATGGTAAGAGTGCCTTATTCCTCTTTGCCACACAAACAGCTTTGCAGCAGGGAACTGAGATCATTCTGAATGACACCAACTGTAACATCATCCGCAGTACTAAGAAACCACATAACAGTTATTTGTACATGTTTAAATTTTGGATGTAGTGCACTGAGTGATCACACAACCATTTATGACTACTGCTTGCAAAAATGCAGCTCTGTACCACTCTGTGTTTGCTGCTCGTCCTTTATCTGACCAGTAATCTGTGACATGCAGTCTATAAGGCATTCTATATCCATGTCCTTAAAATGTGTGAGGATATTAAATGGCAATAATATACAGCTGTTAACAAATAAAGGAGAGGTGGGATATTAATGAAAAGAACCTGTAAATTGTGTGCTGCTTACTTATATTTTCAACCTTGATAAACTTACTTATATACACTTTATAAGTCTAATTTGACACACCCAATGGAGTTATGGCAGTCTGCATTGATGTTGTGTTTTTCTTCCTCCTACCAGTAATCATTCACAGTTGCAGTGCATTAGCAACAAACACCGAGGGAGTGCCTGCACTATGTTTACATCTGCTACACAGAGCCAAAAGTTTGGGATTCAGCAATTCTAATGAGTTTACACCTCATTTGCATCTTCACCATGCTAACAGCTCTAAATCTACACCATAAAAAGGCAATTGTGTAGCTATGGAACATGAAGGTGAGGAGACGTGTTTATGTGGAGAACACAGACAAAGCTATTAGTTTGGGATATATCTGTAAAGAAGACTACTGAACTTGAGAAGGTATGCTTGCATTTTTTAGCTATATACTGCAGATGCTGAAATGTCATTTAAGAAAAATCTGTTTCGTATTTATATAAATATATTAATTAGCAAATGATACTGTTATTTGTATGCATTACCTAGAAGAGTACTAATGGCATGGGCATGTTTGTCAGGGCATTTCATAGGTATACATGATTAGCAATAGCTTAAAATAGAATATTCTGTATTAAATCTGTACATGTTTTAGGCACAGTTCATTTTATAGCACTTTTAGTATTTCACTGATGGTTTGTTAGCAAAATGTGTAATTTGCCCATTTTTTGTGGGTGGGGGAGCAAAGCTGCATTTCTGTTTTGGCACAAACAAGGTTATGTTGCTACTGTCACTCTCCCTTGTTTTGCATCCAGCCTTGCTTTGTGCGTGAATGTAATATGTTACACCCACACAATTCTTATTATTCATATTTCAAATCTCTATACTGTTTTATGTTTCTTCAGTGGGTAATACTGAAATGGTACCTTTTCTGTTTTATCTGGGAACGATATTTTTTTAGTTATGTAATACTTATATGTATTATCCTTCTTCTGTGTTTTAGGCCACTTAGGACTATGGCACCTAGGCATCTCAATCCCTGAAAACTACCCTTCAGTAACCATGAAAATCTGGTCATTGTGGAAGCTCTTAGGTGATATGATGCCTTTCCGCTTGAGAGGGGACATAGAGATATGTCAGGCAGAATGCAAATTTGGCAGCAGATAGTTGCAGATGTGAATGCAGTAGGTCGCCACAGCAGGACATATGATCATGTGTGCCATAGGGCTACTGACATGATCTCATCTGCATGGAGGATAAAAGTGTAGTGGCCTGTGATCAGATGGTACTGGGGGGGGCTGCCCTAGAGCCACCACTAACAGCAAATGAAGAGTTCTCATCCACTGTCAGGGATCCAGACAGCTCACAGGAAATTGCAGAACAGCATGTCCTTGAAATTGGTGCTACTGTTTCAAGGACAGCAAGTATGACTTCAAGGTAGGTATATGTATCTCCATTGTTACTTTGCATTGTGACCAAACCACACCAACCATGGGCAAATCCAGCATTACTCTCTCCCAGCCATGGGTTATTGCTATAATATTCAATCAATAAAACTGAAAGAGAGAGAGAGAGATAGAGAGTGAAAAACATACGTGGTAGTGATACAGCTGTGTGGCAGTAAGTTACAAGAAATAAAATGTTTAAAACAATAGTTGTAAGTGATAGCAACAGTATAGACTGTAATTTTGAAACTAACAGTATGGACATCATACATAAATACAGAATAAGGATAGCACTGAGGAACTGACTAATAATGCTGGTAATATATCTAACTGTGGGATTTTTTTAACTGACTATGGACAACATACATAAATATAGGATATGGATAGCACTGAGGGACTGACCAATAATGCTGGTAATATATCTAACTGTGGGATTTTTTAACTGACTATGGACAACATACATAAATATAGGATAATGATAGCACTGAGGGACTGACCAATAATGCTGGTAATATATTTAACTGTGGGATTTTTGAACTGGCAGACAAGTAAGGTACAGCAGTAGAAAGTAATTCCTCAGACAGTAAAGATCAGTGTAATATTCTAATTGTAGTTGCTTTAAAATTAAAACCAGTGATGTGACATCTAAGTAAATTAGGTAAAGAAACCATTACAGTTTCCTCACTTCCAAAGTAAAACATTGGTGTGCACACATTCTTGCTCACATAGGAATGATTGAGTTACATTATACCCCACTTAACTGTATTTAAAACTCAGTTCTAAAGATTATTGAGACTCCGGGAAAAACATCTGTTGATATAAATGAAATTATCCCCTCTCCCAAGTAGAATGTACTAAAGAACGTTTATCACCTGGTTGAAGCAAATATTCTTGGTCTTTAACACCAAATTATTTAGCATACAGGCAGTAGTATGGCCATGTTATGAGACTTGAACAGTTATGGTACTGCATTTGTTTCTTGTAGAATCTCAGAAGCTATTAAACCATTTTTAGAGGTTCTCAACTCAAGGGGCTTATTTTAACAGGAATATTTGTTAAGTTTATAAAATGTTTTTATTCTAATGCACAGAGTGTTAAGAACAAACATCATGAACTAAGTAATCTAGTTGAGCGTGAAGATTTATTGCCATCAGAGACATGGGAGTCTGCAGACTTGTTTTTCCATGACTTTGTTAAATACGAATATCTCAGGAATAACAAAAGACATGCTTTTGCTATTGCTTTTCATTCATAATTCCTTTACTTCTAACTTGGTACAAACAAACATCTTATTAGAATGTGTAATTGTTGACATACTAGGCATACTAGTGAATAATGCAGTAATGGATGGTTTTATGTTATTGTCCTTCTACTAATTCAACAGAACATTGGGAATGGCTGTTTAATTTAAGGAAGATCTTAACTTGTAGGAATATCTTGATGATAGGAAACTTTAACTATCCTGACATAGATCAGCTTAACCACGTGGTAATAAAACACACACACTTAGAATTTTGTAAATACATTTACTAAAATCTTGAGCCAATGGTTAATGAAAATATGAAAAAAAGTAAGTTTTTAGTCATTATAGCAGTCTCTACTCCTAGAATTACCTTCAACTCTTGGGTAATTCAGTTTCTTGGGTGTACAGATCACAATTCCATCGAATTTGATATAGCTAGAACATTGCCTGAAGATACAATGGTAGGATTGATGTTAAGCTACACAACATTAGTAACAATGTTGAATGATTTATTCGATCATTAGACACTGAAAGAGTCTCTGGCTACAGTACGCTAAAAAACATCTTATGGCATAGTTTGGGGTGTATTTCTGGTATAAAATGTAATAACATTAAGAGAATATTTCCATTCTGGAGGAATTGCATATTAATTAAATGTAGAAGAAAAAGAAAAGGGCTTTTACAGTCTATAAAATATATCACAATAATGTGAATTAGAAAAAAATGAGGAGCAAAAGAAGTTCTTGAAAAATAAAATTGTACAAGCATGATCCAGCTATGAAAGAAAACTGGCTATGGGCACCAGTAATAATAAATATTGTAAATATATTAATAACAGCAAAAGAAATTACCAAGTGAGAGCTTTAAAATTAACAATTCTTTAGTCACAGGTATCTTAACATTTTCTAATGAATTCAACAAGTATTTCATTTCTGTCTGTAGCACTTTCTATAATATTAAATAAGAACCACACAAATAGTTGGGAAATTGTTTGTATAACAAGTAAGTAACCTAAACCAGTACTAAAAAAAATTAGACCAAATTCATCAGTTGGCCTAGATTACATAAAAGCTATATAGATGTACAACTTAAAAAAACATTCTTGAACCAATATTGATAAATACTTTTAATATATCTATACCACAGTCAAGCTCTACAGTGAGGAAGTTATCTCATATAACACCTGTATACAAAATGGAAGCTTGGAACTACAAACTGATTAGCTTAACTTCAGTTCTGGCATGTGTTTTGAGATGTACCTCAATGATATAATGAATTAAAAAACATAAAATGTCAGTACTAGATAGTAAGTAGCATAGTTTTATATGAGGCTGGTAAATGCTTACTAACCTTATAGAATTATGTGATCAAATTACCACAGCTAGTGATTTAGGATTATCAGCAGTTGTCATCTACATAGATATTGCAAACTATGTTAATTCTCTACTTGTTCTATTTCTTAGAAAATCAATAAATAATGCAAAATTCAAGACATGTATTTTTAAGTGTATACTTAAAAGACTGTCAGGGAGGACTCAGGCTTTGTTAATTATTGAAATAATATCCAGATTATAATCGAGTTATTTCAGCAATATCATAGTGCCATGTTTTGGGCCTTGTTCTGCTTAATATAGTGTTTACCTCTTTCCAAGAAATAAGCAATTTTGCTTGCGGAAATATGCTGATGATTGTAATTCAAGTTTTATTCTTGCATCCAATAATGATTTTAATGTCATAAATAGGTATATGACTGATTTGTAGCTGAGCTGTGTCAACTGGCTTAATGTTTAGACAAATACAGCATAATGCATTTCAGAAAATTCTGCATAATGAAACCTGTATACTTGAGATTGAACATACTTAATATAGATACCTATTAAAAAGATCCTGGAATTATTGTATATAATAATGCCAAATTTGGATTGCATACTGACACTATAATACATAGAACAACAAAACAGCTAGACATAATGCTAAAACATCTAGAAACAAGGGATACACATTGACTTCACAGGGACATACTACAGCAACTCACCGAGCTCTGCTGTCCTCATCTCAGACCCAGAGCCAACAGAGGGGACCCCATCCCAGTGGTAACAAATGTATGTGTAGCCTTAAGAATACTAGCCACAGGTACTTTCCAAAGACCTACTGGGGACATCATGGGGATCTCACAGGCATCCACACCCGGGATACTCCATCAGTTCCTGGATGTCATGCTAACACATGCCAGTGAGCACATTTATTTCCCCAGCACCCCTGAGGAGAGGACTAGCAATATGCATCTCCTCTACCATATACCACACTACCCAGAGGTACTGGGTGCAATAGACTGCACTCGTGCACATTAAAGCACACCCAGTGAGGAGGGTAGAGTCTATGTAAGGGGTATCACTGAATCAACTGCCAGGTCCTGTGCAATGCCAAGGGCATTATCATCAATGTGTGTGGTGGCAGCCCTGGCAGTTATCATGACTCCCACATCTGGCATACATCATAGCTATACCAGGCATTTGCAGGGGGAACATCCCATGTAGCCCATCTAGTGGGAGATGCTGGTTACACACTGGAACCCTGGATGATGACACCCATCAGAAATGCACACACACCAACTGAAGAACGCCATAATGAGGCACCCGCACAAACAAGGAACATTGTAGAGCATGTGATTGGATTGCTCAAGTCATGGTTCCACTGTCTTGACATATATGGTGGAGCCCTACAGTACTCTCCAGCCACATGTGTACACATGTTCATAGTATCTGACACGCTACACAATATGAGCCTGTGGAAACAGCTGCAGCAGAAACATCACAGGGAAGGGACACACAGCCCCCTGCCGTTGCCAATGTCCCCACAGGCACTGGGGGACTTGGAGGAGGAACCCCCTGAGCCTGTTCCTATAGGCATTTGTAGGCATGGCCAGTACAACCTGGCCTTGGCAAGGAGGCACATAGCACATACACTGACACCCTAGGGACCCAGGGACTGACACCTCACTCTGACTCACATACACACAGTAAAATGGATGCCAGCTACATCACACTATCTATACCTTACCATGTATAGGCTGTGTACTGCGTGCATCCGACAGAGTCAGCCCTGAAGCACTGTCCTCTCAACTGCTGCTGACACAAGATAAGTCACTCTTCTTAACAATAAATGAATGGGGTAGTAGACTGTGGTAGCATATGTATGGTATTGCTGCATGTATGCATGGGAATGGAGTGGGTTACCAGGATAGCAGCAGACAACAGATAGCTATGTGGGACAACAGGAACTCTCTCCCAAATACTGGCTGCCTCAGAATATACATTAGTCCCCAAGCTGGCAAAACTTACAGCAGTATATATGAGGGACTTACAAACAGTAGGGTCATAGGTCACATGCATGGATGTCAATGTTGGAGTCCCATACATACCTCTTAACCTCTTACAGGAAGTAATCTTTACAAAGCCATAAAGAAATGTGTGGCAAAGGCCCACAAATAGGGACAATTATGAAATATTGCTTTTACAAACTTAAAAAGTTATAGTATAACAGTTCTTACAGTAGCATTAATTCTCTGAAGGGTATGAAGTCTGAAACTCAAATGTCTGTCATTACTTTCTAACTTCAGTCTTTAATGATTTGCCAGTATTGTCCTAGACAACCACAATATTATGAAAAATGGACCCAAAATATAAGGCAAACATCTGGACAGTCTGTGAAA
Organism: Protopterus annectens; assembly: GCF_019279795.1. Classification (NCBI taxonomy): domain Eukaryota; kingdom Metazoa; phylum Chordata; order Ceratodontiformes; family Protopteridae; genus Protopterus; species Protopterus annectens. The sequence continues at coordinate 375,786,166 of NC_056731.1, forward strand.
ATGTGTACAGTTGATAGGTATGCCCCCCTCCCCCCAACACACCTGTGTTCCCATAGAACTGCTGTAACATTTATGTTTGTAAGGTAATAGCAGCAGGCCACACATTCCCAAGGCTGTCACATTGTGGCTTAGTGGCCTAAGTACAATATTGTGGTTGACAGGGTCCATTGTTTGAGACTGGCTGTTCCACCTATTTTGCATGTCAGCTACACCTACGGTAGGAGTTGTACACACTGTCCAGAAGTCAATATTTTTTACTGCAGGAAAGCTGAGCAATGGAGGAACAGGGGGTCACACATATGGACAGTACACAGCTCTGAGTAACCTACACAGTGCCTAGTAGAACAAGCAGGTTGTGACAAGTCAGTCTAGCGACATTATATAAAGGCTGCCACGTTACTGTGCCAGTACTGACAACAAGTCAGTGGGCACCACCCATACCCCTGGAATGACAGGGTATCACAGAATGTCCACATGTATGTCTCATATATCTGTTCTATTTGTAATAACATTGCATTTGCCTGCCAAACTATTTTAAACAAATACAGGTTGATCTGAAAACATCAATGACAGACAGTTGAGATAAGAAAATTCAAGCTAATACAAAACCATTCTATCAACTGTCTACATTTGGAAGAGCAATATTAAGACCATGTCCCCATGTCTGGGCGTGTGTCTGACTGTTATATATGGGCCTGTCCAGATGTCTGTCTGTAAGAGTTTGAGAGCTATGGCCAACATGTAGCCTTATAATAGTGGAAAACAAACCATCTAAGGACCACAGCAGATGTATAGGGCACAATTATGGGCAACCTGCTAAACAGGTACAGTCAGAGGTGTGAAGTCCATAACCCTGTGTGTGATGTTACGATGTCTACTCACTCACACCATAACTACAAATACCTAACAGCAGCAACTGTGGACAAAGCCTGTGACTGGACTACAGAAGGACAGAGACACATATAAGGGGAAGGGGAACCACTGGCCAGACAAATGTAGAATGTGCACACTAGAACAATTTCTGCTGTAACATAGCTCCCTGCCATGTATGGGGTCAGTAAACAAATGTCTGTAAGTGCTCCTTCACATTACTCTATACTGAACTGCCACTGACATTCCAGGAAATCACAGTGCTATGTAGAATATGCAACACATATTATGCAAAATTCTGCTCAGTCCAATGAGCTCTGTACCCACACTAGGATATGACAGTTAATAAGGATAGTACACAGCCAGGAGATCCCTCAGCCAGTATATCACTGAGGTGCTGGACTGTTTACACAGGTTCCTCAGCCAATCAGCTGTATCACACAAAATCCTGGACCGGAGTACAGGTAGCTCTGGAATAAAGTCCTACTGTTACTATTGAAGGTCATACTGAGCATGCTCCTACAGTTAGAGAATTACAGCCCATGTCTAAACCGACATCTGATTACAGAACTGTGTTGTCCATATATGCCTTTGCATACAGACAGCTATGTACATCTTAACTGTCTCGCCCCACCCCATCAAATAGGATTACCCTCATCTATCTGTATGTGGCACATATAAGATATATCTGCATCTGATGAGTGTGATATACACACACACACACACACACACACACACACACACACACACACACACACACACACACACACACACACACAGACACATAAATATGTGTGTGTGTATATATATATATATATATATATATATATATATGTAACATATATAAATATATCAATTTTAGACTGGCAGAGACAGGGAGAGAGAGAGAGAGAGAGAGAGAGAGAGAGAGAGACAGACAGATGCATAGAGTGATGTACTACTGCAACCATTTGCACACCAGTTGTAACCAGTGACACGTGCAAGTACTAAGGTGAGCTCCATTGTGTAATAGTAGTGAGGTAGGGGTTGTAATCTCACATCACTCGCCTTGTGTGTGTGTGTGTGTGTGTGTGTGTGTGTGTGTGTGTGTGTGTGTGTGTGTGTGTGTGTGTGTGTGTGTGTGTGTGTGTGCGTGTGTGTGTGTTTCTGTATCTATTACATGCACCACATAATACACACGTCCAACAGGCCTATGCCTGTGTAACGATCACTCATTTTATGGCCCTGATACTAATGTACTCCACAACAGTGGCCTACCTGTCAGCAGGTACTGATGTCATCCACCCCAAAAGCAGTGTCAGACACTCTTCACATGAAAAAACCTTGTGGTGCATGCGATATGTATGTACCACTGTAGTGTAGACAGGTCAGTAGTGGTTCTAATCCCGACAATGGTAAGTCAGTCTTTGTGTGTTTAAGGATGTCCCTTTGTGGCTGTCTGTGTTTCTTGCCTATGTGTTTGCAATACCAATACATTTTAAGGTCTGTTCCACCCTGGTAACCCACCATTGCACTGCTTTACCTGGCCTGTACATCTCATCCACCTTAGAAGCAATATTGGACACTCCTTCACCATATAAGCTCCATGGCACATGAGATAAATGTGTAGCACAATAGAACATACCACTAGATAGGTAGGGGTTCTAATCTCAACCCTAACAACTGTGTGTGTGTTTGTAGGTTAAACCATTTTGAGGCCTGTTCTACCCAGTAAACTCCCCATTGCCCTACTTTACAAAGCCTGGTGATATCATTCACCTTAGAAGCACCTTTGGACACTCTGCAGCCATGTAAGTTCTGTGGTGTATGTGATAAGTGTGTAGCACTATAGTGCATACAACAAAATAGGTAGGGGCTTTAATCTCAGCATTAGCAACTGTGTTTGTAGCTTAAACCATTTTGAGGCATGTTCCACACAGGAAACCCTCATTGCCTCACTTTACAAGGCCTGCTGATGTCATTCACCTTAGAAGCACCTTTGGACACTCTTCAGCCATTTAACTTCTATGGTGCATGCAATAAGTGCATAGCACTATAATACATACAACTAGATAGGTATGGGCTCTAATCTCAACACTAGCACCTGTGCGTTTGTAGATTAAACCATTTTGAGGCTTGTTCCACCCAGTAAACATCCAGTGCCCTACTTTACAAGGCCTGCTGATGACATTCACCTTATAAGTACCTTTGGGCACTTTTCAGCCATGTAAGCTCCTTGGCACATGCAATAAGTATGTAGCACTATAGTACATACAACTAGATAGGTAAGGGTTCTAATCTCAACACTAGCAACTGTGTGTGGGTGTTTGTAGGTTAAACTGTTTTGAGGATGTTCCACCCTGTTGATCCTCCAATGCATTACTTTACAGGGCATGTTAATGTCATCCACTTTAGATCCACTGTTGGACACTTTCTAGGAATCTGATCTCTGTGGGGCATGTGATAAATAGATAGCACTATAGTACATACAACTAGGTAGGTAGGGTCTTGAATCTCAATATGGCCAACTGTATATACATATATATATATATATATATATATATATATATATATATATATATATATATATATGTGTGTGTGTGTGTGTGTGTGTGTGTGTGTGAAGCATATTCCCTGTGGATGCCATATGTGTTGGTCATACCATTTTGAGGCCTGTTAACCCCCTCCCCATGGCATTACTTTAAAGGGCCTGTTGATGTCGTCCACCTTAGATGCACTATTTCAAACTTTCCAGGCCATACCACTCATCTGTACAGATTTATACAGAATGTCCAGATGTTTGCAATGTGGTCCATGTCTCATAACAGTGGGGTTTTCTATCAAATCATTGGAAAATCACTGAGAATTGAAGGCCCAAATAGTGACAGACATTAGAGCTTCAGACGTCATACCCATCTGAAAATTCATGCTGATGCAAAACCTGTTACCCTATCAGTAGTCTAGGTTTGTAAGAGCAATATGTGAGAAGTGTCCCTATTTTGGGGGCTTTATCCCACCATTCCTGAAGGCTTTTTCAAGAGTAATTGCTGTAACAGGTTGTGTGGAACATTCCTGGCATATAATCTCTGTGGTGCATGCGATGTGTACATAGCACTATGGTACATACTCCTAGATAGGTAAGGGTTCTAATCTGACTACTGCCAACTGTGTGAGTGTATGTGTTTCTGTATGCATATCCCCAGTGGCTGCCGTGTGTGTGTGTGTGTGTGTGTGTGTGTGTGTGTGTGTCTGTGTGTGTGTGTGTGTGTGTGTGTGTGTGTGTGTGTGTGTGTGTGTGTGTGTGTGTGTGTGTGTGTGTGTGTGTGTGTGTGTGTGTGTGTGTGTGTGTGTGTGTGTGTGCAATGGTTATACCATTTTGTTTGCCTGTTCCACCCTATTCACTCCTCCATTGCCAACCTAGTCAGGTCCCCTACAGATGTCATCCACCTTAGAAGAATAGTTACACATTTTCTAACACAAAGGCACTGTGGCACATGCAATACTCACATCGGTCTGTAATGTAAATAATTAGATAGGTAGGTGTTCTAATCTCAAAAGTGGCAACTCTGCATGCATGTGTGTTTCAATGCATGTCCCTATGCAGCTGTGTATGTTTGAGATGGTTCTACCATTTTAAGACCCTGTTACCCCCCAGTGGCAATCCTTCCAGCACCTGCAAATGTCACCCACCTGAATAATAGTGGCAGACACTGCAAAACTATATAAGCTCTGTGAAACTTGTGTTATGTATATAGCATTATTGTATGTAAAACTAGGCAGGTAGAGGTTCCACTCTCAACAAGGGCAGGTCATGAGTGGATGTGTGTGTCTATGTATGTATATCCCCTTGCAGCAGTGTGACTGTGTTAGGGCCACCAGTATACCTCTCAACCCCTCACAGAAAGGCATCTGGATAAAGCCATACAGAAAATTGGGATAAAGGCCAAACATTAAGCACAATCTTCACATATTGCTGTCACAAGCATGGAAGGTAGATAGCATAACAGGTTGTGCATTCTCATGCATTTTCTGAAGGGTATGAGTCGTGACATGACAATATCCACCATTATTCTCTAACGTTACTCTTTCATGATTTTCTTCCAATTTGCCAGAAAACCACAATGTTATGACAAACGGAAAAAAATTTGTGGCAAACATCAGGACATTCTGCAGAAATATGTAGAGGTGCAGTCCATGTTTGACAAGATGTGACCTATGACAGCAACTCAAGCAATATAGAGGTCCCCAGAGTGAAGGACAACAAACATTTCATAAAGTTGTCTACTGGTTGCATAGAACAGTTATTGCACATCAGAAGCACATTAATGTTATGAGAAATAGTGTAAGCTAAGGTAATGTCACACAAAGAAGGTATCATATTAGCAAACCAAAGGAAATCCTGTGTGTTGCACCTGTCATGGGTATGGTATGTCCTGCCAACTGTCACGTTACTACAAGACGTGTCTCATAGTCCACATTTGATAAGGCAGCAACCACAATCTGTGTTGCCTATCTATGTGCAATATGTAGACATGTAAAGGGCCTGTGAGTAGCTGCTGTCCCCAAAGACCCACATGTATCTAGGCATGAATGTTAACTGCCACCACCCAAATATGTAGGTACTGCCTAAAGCTTTGTCAGCTGTAAGTAGTGTGCTGTCTGTCATTGACCCACAAACTGCTGTCAACACACTGCAATGGGGTCATACAGTGGGTATGGAATAGTGCCATGGTCCTGGCCTCAAGGTGAATGCAGACAACAGTAGCAGCATACCATATGGCAAGGACATGCCCCACTATTTCCCACATCAACAGCAACTCCATAAACATACAGACTGTGGTGACAGACCTAAGTACTCAAGATGATAACAATGTTGAATTCAGGCAACAAGTAGTGGCAGTGGTCAGAAAAGGCTTGTATGTGGTTCACCACATAGGTAAAGGGACTGCATCCAGGCAAAAGGTGGACATTACCTCTGAATAGTCCTCAGTCAGTACAACAATATATTAGCAGCATGACTGGTCTGCTGTGTACCTACACAGACATCTGCAGCAACTATAAAAGCTATGTTAACACCCACAAAGGTTATCCATGGCCTTCAACACCTGTTCCATGCAGTCAGCCTCGGATCAGACTGCCGCATTGGGTATCAGTCAGGTTGTCCACAGGTGGGCTGTGACATGCCTAGATGGTAATGTTGTGCTCAGCCCTTCAACAACTACCCCATATATGAGAGTATAACTCTGTAGGAATTACCGACACAATAGGCCTGAATCACATATGACACTGCAAAAAAAAAAAAAAAAAACTGATGGAGACACCCATAGGCTGCCCTGTCTCATGAATGCACTCCCCAAACTTGTCAAACACAGTGCAATGCAGACCCTCATCAACTACTTCAAGGTTGAGTGGATGGGAAAAAAAATCTGTCCCAGGGGTCCAACCTGTGTCCAGCAATGCCATAGGTAACAGGTGCTGATCAATGATTTTGTTGAAGGTGAAGTAAGGGACGCAAGTCCAGTACTTTAGCAACCTCCTCTGTAACTATGAACCTGTGATCCTAAGGAACACCCAGATAACATGTATCAAGACTAGCTTGCTGTGTCAAGGGGTATGCATGTAAGGTTATGCTGTTTGCACACTTTGCCCCTCACACACTGTTCTACGCATACATGTAATGGCAGCAGCTCCCCACGACTTACACACACAGATACCTGGAACAGAAACAGAATAAGGTCTGTGAGACAACAGTCAGTCAACAGTACTAACAACAATAAAGCATCATGACAAAAAGTTACATACACTTTGATGTGTACACATGAGAATTGCCAGCAGACAGCACCTTACAGGGCATAACACTACTACACTACAAACTGCCATTACCTGTACTATATTCACCCTGTGCATCAGACACATATTAGCATATCCCTGCATTGATGATATGGATAACAGGGATGTGCCACAGGTATCAGCACATGCACAGGGTGTGGTGTGGGGTTGCCAAAGCCCTAGGCTGTGTCTTATGGTTGACATCATGTGTGTGTGTGTGTGTGTGTGTGTGTGTGTGTGTGTGTGTGTGTGTGTGGAGGGGTGCTGGTCAGCCGGGCCATGGAGAGGAGCTGTGTGTGTCTGTCAGTGACCTGCATGTGACAGTAATGTGTGAATTTGTGCATGCACACAGTTAAGCCATGTGCTAGCCCTACACAAGGGTATGTTGGACAGCCGTAGACTGTACATGGCAGAACGTACAGTTCACCATCTCTGGCCATGCACACAGGAACTGATTCTGCCAGGAGTGGCACTGGCACCAGCATGCCCAAGGCCAGATACGGTACTACTTCCTGACAGTGACTGGTGTCTGTTGGTTCTGTGTCCTTCATGGGACCACCCAGGACCATGTACCCATGGCCTGCCACATTGTGGTGTGGACAGCACCCTCCCTTCATTAGTGCTGGTGGCACTGCCACTACAAGAGTGTGACTGTGCATGGCCACATGGGCTCTCAGCTGATGTTGTTGCCAACCTACATCCATGTCTCTGATGTCCTACTCCCACCACATGTTCAAGCACAGACATTGCATGGTTAAGAACTGACAATGTCTCACCCCACCATCTATTCACTACATCAGCAAACATAAGGCATCATCAATGCCTTGGAGGGAGTCATGCATGCCAGGCAGTTTTGCATCTATGACCCTGAGCATCCATCTTGTGTAATGTTCTCAACATGCCTGTGCCTCCATGATGGACCAAAACATGCATCAGGTGACACGTGATGTGACACCTCTGACAAGAGCAGGATGGGCAGCAGTCCTCCTTTAAGCACAACTGTTAATCTGTCTGTGTGGGACCTTGCCAGCTCTCTAGCTATGGCTAGTGTCTACAGCCACAGATGTCATAATCGCCCCACTAGCCTGTTCAATGCCACCACCCTCTGACTTTGCAATATCTGTGGCTGCTGAGGACTGGGTATATGTGGGCATACAGATCATGTATTAGGACATTCAGGGTGGAAGTGGGATGTCAACCAATGGGACAGATTCAGCCCCCAGCAACCCCACCTGTGCCTCACAATGGCCACCATCATTATCAGAGTCCAATGATAACCTGATATCGGGTTGTGAGGGGGGCACACTTCAACCCCCATAGTCAACTTTGTTGAGCCACACACACACACACACACACACACACATACACACACACACACACACACACACACACACACACACACACACACACACACACACACACACGCACACACGCACACACACGTGAGGTCCCACAAAGGCATTATACAGAACACACCTTCTACCTGATGCCAAGCATAACACACAATCAGACCAAAACAGGCACACTCTGGACAGGCCCTCAACAACATGCAGTGCAGCTACGTCCAGTTAATTAATGTTGCTAGTACTATACACCTGTGAGATACATGACAAGTTGGAGTATGTGATGAACCTTCACCTAACACACAGTGCACCCATGTACACAATAATAATGCACCCTTGTATAGCACAGTGGCTACACCTATACAAAACTATGTGCTAATATGTTACAGCTCCTGCAAATATGCTACTGTGATTACCAATGTGATGCATTGCAGTGAACCCCACCACAAGTGAACATGCACATATTGCAATATGGCTATGCTTCACAGTTGTGTGCATAGCAAACTGGCAGTCCTTAACATGCCTAGGGTATAGGTGAGCCATAGCATGACAGTTCCAAACTCACTGGCTACAGGTTGTTCTTCCCCAGCCACAGCAGAGGTGCCTATGGAGTTGTGGGGGAGAGGTATTGTCAGCACACGCACATATGGCATTGGTACAGGATAATATGTGCATTTATCAACATGTACGGTGCAAGCTGTAATACTACCCAAATTGTTGACATTCACAATATGTGTGCACATGTGTGCATTACAAAACCACACCCGCAAATGCAGATTGACCTGACATATGCATGCAGGTATGCAGAGGCTGCCACTATGAATGCTACAGTATTAATGTGATGACCACTGGAGGCTTACCTGGATGCTCCTTGGCTCTGGAATCTGCGCCACCCACCTCCACAACATATGTACTGATGGTTTCCTGTGAGCTGGTGGCTAACCCCAGATTTGCCAGGAACTTCTCTCTGGCTGAGAGTGGTGATTGTGTAGCAGGCCCTCCCCCTGTGTCAGCATGGTCCCTGGCCACAGCTGCAGCCCTTTGCTGTGCATGGTGTTTGAGATCAGTAGCCTGTAGACCTGTTTGTAGCTCCTGTTCTGGTGGCCACATTATTCACAGTTGCTACCAGATCTGCCCACAGGGCAGTGCTTTGCTGCTGGTTATGATGGCTCCTTGACAACAGCACCTGGTAATGGAGTCTCAGTGCATCAATAATTGCTGCAACCTCAGCTTCTGAGAAGGGTGGGTTGTGTCATCTGTACATCCCACCTGAAAGACATGAACAGGGCAACACATCACAGGACTGCATACATTGCTCACCATTATGTCCAGGCCCTGCACTATCCACCACTAACCCACACATCATACCCCCGACATCTATCAGCAAAGTATGATAGACTGTCAAGGCTGCATATCTGTCCCCAAACAGGTTGCTACTGTTTTAACTGATTTTCTGCAAAAAAAAAATAAATAAATAAAACAAAATAAAACAAAACAAAAAAAAGTTCTAAGCTTGTTTCCCACCTTTCCTGTAACTAGTCTAGCCCAGATACAGATTTGCTACATCCAGGACTGTTTTGTAGGTTTCTGAGCCCCCCAGATTTTTTGTATGGGAAGCACTAGGTAGCTTATCTACCACAAGAGGAGTGGTTTCTGGCCCATAAATTGTAGTTTATTGGCAGTTTGGGCAGTTTTTCCATCTCTTTCAACTTTCTGGTTTAAAAGTCCATGTTTGCACGGGTTTGCACTTGTTTAAGCCCTGCAGATCCAGTTCTGGCATCCTGCAGAATTCAAGAGCAACAGGAAGGAGAAAGAGATACTCTAGTGCATCCATTTTGATTTTTTCATAATTTACTACTCTCTGCACTTGTTGTTTTTTAGTTTTTAATTTATCTGCATTTATTTAAACTGTATTTGCCTTAATATTGCTACACACTCAAGTGTGCTAGCTTGTACTGCATTTAAAGTGTTTGTGCTACAGTTTTAACTGCTTTCTGCAATAAATAAATAAATAAATAAATAAATAAAAAATTCTAAGCTTGTTTTCCACCTTTCCTGTAACTAGTCTAGTCCAGATACAGATCTGCTATATCCAGGACTGTTTTGTAAGTTTCTGAGCGCCCCCAGATTTGTTTGTGTTGGAGAGAAGCCTTCTAGCTTATCAGTGGGAGTGGTAAGCACTAGGTAGCCTATCTACAAAAGAGGAGTGGTTTCTGGTCCAGACATTGTAGTTTATTGGCCGTTTTGGCAGTTTTTCCATCCCTTTCAACTTTCTGGTTTAAAAGCTTGTATTTGTGTGAGTTTGCACACTGTGCAGAGGTGCTCAGCTGAGGTAAACTATTACCAGTGCAGAAAGTCTGCTCTTCAATTTTTCCCTTAGAACGTGCTTGTTCTTTTACTTCTTGCATTTCAATTAGCTTAATTGGCTAGCACTTTAACAGGCTTTTGTAGCATATATTGTAGCACACTTAGGTGCTATCATCATTAGCTGTACCTATGCAGTAGCAGCACCAGTACTTATTAGTTATGACCAGCCCTCCTGGTATGATTGTAGGGTAATTTCCTGGGCTTTCTCCTGCTAACTGGGTGCACTTGGGCATTCTGAGACAGTGTGGCAACTGTCTAATGTACACAGACAACCATCTCTTCTTACCTGCCAATACTCATACATGTGAGAGATGCACTTATATCACCAAACTGGAAGCAGTGCATGCTCCAACCAAGACCAACTCACTACATAGAATACACAGCCCTCCAAGACACCAAACATTACAACTCACACATAGAAACACAAACTATACACCCACCTTCACAGAGGCTCTCAATAAAAATTTACCCAGAGACCCCTGATACAGAAACGCACTCGACCACCACAACACAACACCAACCCCAGTACACATAGCTCACCACCACAGTTTGTCCTTCAACCCAAGCCCTTAAGGCAAAATAATTTGCCCTATGTACTAATCATAGGAGACTCAATTGCGAGGCACACTGATGTCCCACTCACTAGGTTGAACAAGGAGAAGGTGACAGTCAGTCGTCTATCAGGTGCCAGGATCTACCACATAACACATGCATTCAGGTCACTCCACAAGTACAAATATGACTCAGTCATTGTACATGTGGGTGTGAATGACCTGAGAAGTACCTCCCTGGACTACATGAAAAGAGATGTGATGGAACTCTCGGATTATGATGGAACTCTTGGATTATGTGGTGCAGGCAGATATGACCCAAACCCTGAGCAGTATCCTACCATCACCTAGAATGATACCAGAGTGCAAGCAGAAAATGATTGACTTCAACAATTGGCTAAGTTTCTGGTGTCATTCTAAGGGGATTCAGTATCTTTCTGCCTGGGACGACATGATTTACAGATCACGATGTTTTTCCAGAGATGGCCCTCATCTGTCACCTCTGGGATTTCGGGCACTGGCTAAGGCTCTTGCCACCCCTATAGTACCTTTTTTAGGCAGTGTTCTAAAGACCAAAATTCCACTGTAACAGCTACAAACAAATGCAATCTGAGGGTCATGCTGTTCAATGCTAGAAGTCCAAATATCAAGATGCACTCACTCAAAGCTCTCCTCATAATGGAGAATGCTGATATCTGTGCTGACGGAGACCTGGTTTAAAGAGGCAGAAAGCACCCCTGTGATCCCAGGCTACAATTCATTCCATACCTTTCAGCCCCAGAATATGGCTGGAAGCTCAAAAGGTGGTGGTGTCTCCATATTCTTAAAGGATATGCACACTTCTAGACTGGTAGCCCAGCATAATGCATTCGAGATACTTCAGGTACAACTAACACTGTGTAAGATGGTGATACAAGTCATAGCCTGCTACAGAATCCCAAACATGTCCCTAGACTCTCACTTTAAGTTCCTAAGCGCCCTGGAATCTATCAAGGTCCAACCCAATACTCTCATACTGGGTGACTTCAACTACCCTTCCATCAACTGGGAAAACTATTCAAGTACCAATGTACAGGCCCAAAGCTTTCTGGAATTTATCAATTCCAATGCCCTGGTCCAGCTCATTCTGACCCTCACTAGAGGAGGAAATATCCTTGAGCTAGTTATATAGTCAATTACTCCCTGGTTAAATCCGACCACAAACTGATAACCATGGAAATCTCCATCTCACCTACACCCCCTGCTAAGGTGACCTCCCTGTAAAACTTATCTAATGCTGACTTTGGGCTGCTAAAAACAGAGGTGGCTAACTTCTCAGCACCCATGCTAATGGAAAATATCTGCATGACTGCTGAATCATACACCAATGCACTGTACGAGCACATACACAAATGCATGGACCTTACCTAAGATGCACTCCTCCAATAAAAGGAAGCCAATCTGGTGGTCCCCATCCATCAATAAACTCTACAACAGAAGGAAGAAACTGTTGCAGAATAAAATGGAGTCACAAGACTGGAAAACCTCCCTTATCGGTCTTAACAAAAAGCTGAGATGCCTTATCAAATCTTCTACAGCCAGCTAGTAAGGCAGAATTGAGGCTGACACCAAAAACAACCATAAAGGCTTCTATAGCTATATCAGAAATCTCCAAGGCAATACCCAAATTTGCTCTGAGTTATTGCACAGTGGCACCTCCTATACTGAACCAACAGATATAGCCAACATACTGTCCGACAGATTCAGTGCTAACTTTACCCCCCCCAGGGCCCTATCACAATACCAGAAGAAAGCCTGATACCCGCCATTTCTGTGGCACAGGTAAAAGCTGCATTGTTCAAAGCCAAGAATGCAGCATCCATGAGACCCGATAATATCCCTGGCTGTGTCTTACATGAGCTACAAAATGAAACAAAATGGCACCACATCTGTGTGCCCTGTTCAATCACAGCCTTAACTCAGGCTATGTCCCTAACAAATGGCGAACTGCTACAGTCATTTCACTCCATAAATGGGGAACAACTACAGACCCTGGGAACTATCGCCCCATTAGCCTGACAAGTCTGGTATGCAAAGCTATGGAGCGCATCATCCTGGTCCTGCTTAACCAAGATTTAGGAACTCTCCAAACTCTTGACCCCACACAGTTTGGCTTTGTCAAGGGGAGATTTTGCCTGCTGAACCTGGTTGACTTCTTCAAGGCAGTCACTGGCAGTGCATACAGCCTACTTTGACCTGGCCAAGGCCTTTGATACCATTCCTCACTCAGGTATCATAGATAAACTCACCAAACCAAACTAGGCATCAATCCTCACTTCACTAGGTGGGTTGCAAATTGGCTTAGAGACAAGACCCACAGAGTGAAAGTTGTGGATTCCAAGTCAGACTGTTGACCTGTCATGAGTGGAGTCCTGCAGGGCTTGGTCATGGGTCCTCTCCTGTTTGTCATCTACTTCTCAGAAGTCCAGGCCAACACAGAAGGACTATGGTTGACCAAATTCACTGATGACTGCAAGCTAGGAGTCATTATCAACTCCCCAAGTGATGCAGACCTCCTCACAAAAGGGCCTCTCTGAGACCAATGACTGGTGTTGGAACCATGTGGCCTGAAGCTTAACACCAAAACATGTGTTATCATCCCCTTTGGAAAAAACTCAGTTCCCACGAATTACCATGTTGATGGGAGCCCACTGAACACTGAAGGGGCCATAAGAGATCTAGGCACCCAGGTTAACAACCACCTAACCTTCAACCACCACATTGCCACTGTGGTCAGAAAGCCCTTCTATGTGTCACATCTGATAACCAAAGGTTTTGGATCTAGGAAGAAAGAGGACATCATCCCTCTCTACTCATCCCTCATTAGACCAGTCATCAAATATAATGCCCCATTTGGCATGTACCTGACCAGACACTTACAACAGCTGGAGAGGCTACAAATGTACCTCACAAAAAGCATCCTAGGCCTTAAACACATGTTCTACATGGACAGGCTAAAAAAACTTCAGCTGTTCTCAGTCTCTTATCGTCTACTTAGAGGTGATCTCTGCTTGACTTACAAAGCCATGTCCAACCCAGCCCTACTTGAAATTCTACACCTAAAGAAATCCCAATCCCCCCACACCACACACTTCAGAGATCACAACCTCATTATCACAATTAACAGAACATGCTGGAGGGACAGGTTCATCTCTCAAAGACTGCCCATACTTTGGAATAAGCTTCTCATTCATGTCAAGCAGAGCACCTCACTGGCCCTCTTCAAGAAAAATCTTGACAAGTGGATGGGTAACAGAAAGTTCACCCCAGGGATCACTCCAGTTGCCCTACTGGATAGGGGCACTGTAAACTAACATTGGGTGGCACCCTGCCTGGGCAATTTTTGGGGGCTAGGCTTGTAAAGGCTCCAGGGCCATTAGCCTAGTACACACCTATGAACCTATGAACACAATCAGTACATCTCACACGCCCCCACACCTATGCAACACACACAAACATCTCCAGTGGTCCTAAACATACACATCCATAAACAAAGGGGATTTCTGAGGCACCGACACATGAATGCTACAGCCGTATACAGCACAATTCACACATGGCCCCACACCTGTGTCCCACAGCCATGCAGGCATCAGCCCATGCCAAACATGTTGCACATAGGGGACTCCAGTGGAGACACACTGGTGTGCCTCTGACCTGGCTGTTTATATGGATGGTCACAGTTACTTTTGTGTCAATTGACAGACTCGGCCATATTGCATATGCACTGCTGTCTCTCACCAAGTACTGTCAAGGGTCTGTCACAGTACATGTTGGTGTGCCTGACCTGACCTGACATGTACATCCCTGGACTATATGCAGTGAGACATGAGTGAGCACACTGGTTATATGTCCCAGGCAGGTATGTCCCTAGCCTTATGCAGCGTTATGCTGTCACCCAGACAGATGCTGCAATACAATCAGGCAATGATTGCCCTTAACATGTGCACATTTATCCTGTGATATTCCAGGGGATCCAGTACCTGTTAGACTGGGATGATATGGTACACAGACCATGATGATCCACAAGAGATGGCCTTCATCTGTCTTCACTGGTCTTCATGCATCTGTCAGTGGCTCCCACCAGCCTCGTAGTGACTCAATTAGTAACACTGGTGAAGTTATCACTACCAACATACAAGTGTCAATAAAGCACACATCAAAGGCCATGCTGCTAAACACTAGAGGTGTACACATGACTTTGCCCTCATTGCAAGCAGTCCTACTCTGGGAACAGCAGACATCTGTGCAGTCACACCGACCACTATTCAAAGCTGCAGATAGCACCCTAGCCTTACATGGTCAACCATCCTATCATACATGCAGAAGGCAAAGTGTAGCCGGTAATGTCATGAGGCATGGGCTTTCCGTATATATGAGACACATACACACCTCCTTGCTGTACAGGCAGTAAAATGCACAGGGGACACTGCAGGGGCAGTTCACCATTGCCAACACAAACATATGCAAATCACAGCTAGGTACTGGCCACCATACGTGACCATGAAGCCTATTTTGCCTATATGGACCTCATGAACTGTATTAAGAGTTGAGTCTGTACCCTGATCCTGGGTCAGTTGAACAACACTAACATACATTGTAAGACATCCCCATGCCACCATACAAATGGCCAGGAAGCCATAAACAGTGGATGTACAAACAAGTTGGTGTGACCAGGGGCTACCTTCACATGAGGTGAAGGTGTATTGGAGTTGACATCATACAACATGGGTTACCACTGCAACATCCCTATAGTGTCATCCTCTGTGGCAAAGCAACCATCATGCAGTCAATTTTACAGTCACCATCTCCCACAATACTCAACTAGTTATGCTCAGCCATAAATACACCTTCAACATAGAATACATCCTCCTGGGGGGTTACACAGCCTCATAGTCCCCATCCCCTCATTAAGGACTGGCATCAGTATCCACACATGCACACAAGTGCTATATTTGCATTTGTATAGATGCATGTAGTTAGGTATACCCAACAGGCCTACATCATCCTCTGCTAGGATATGTACACCGGTCTGGTGGACATGTGCAATACATACTGTCCATAACATGGATAAACATACTGCTGTCTGAGACAAAGTAGGGGCAGGGGCCCATTCTGGAGCAATGTCTCCTTAGCATGTACATGAGAATGGGATCAGTCCTGCAAACCTGCACAACAACCACAGTGCTTACATTGTTACATCCACTACAGACAGTCATTTCCCCTACTGCACATATGTCTGCAACAGCACAGGTAGTGGCTGCTCACTTATGGTGTGTAAGGATACCAGCTATACCAACATTGTTGGTATAGCATACTTAATGCCTGACAGAGTTGGTGTGGGCTTCACACCGTGTGTTCCCCATCAGCATATCAGGGCATCCACAGTACCTCCCCCATCTCTTATATGTAGGAAACAGATCACCACTGCCATGTGACAGTCATGGTATATATCTGCCATGGGAGCCTATCACATCACAGGATGCATCCTACATGACCCCAAGCATAACCTTGGAACACCATAAGTAACTGGATTGAAAGGAGGAGAGGTCTGACTATCGCCTTTTTCCCATCTGTTTGATGGATGACCACTGTCACGCCATTAGACTAAGGTGGGGTATCCTCCACTCAGTCACATGATAGACCTGGCAGCCTAACTTGACTATTCTGCAAGGCCATAGCACAGTTTTGAGTGAACCCCATTAATAAGGATATTGGCGACCTGGCTACACTCCATTACGCACACTTAGGCTTTGTCAAGGAAGGGTTCATGTCTGTTACACTCAGTTGACCTCTATGACACAGTCATCAAAGCCATGGATAGGGGGTGACAATGCAAACTGCTTATCTTGACTCTGTGACAGTAAAACCCACATGGCCATTATAGATATAACAGTCCCAAGTATGCCTTACATCATATGTTATCATAGGGGTAGGACACCAGTGCGCTGACACAACCCACCTATTCCACATAGAGAAATGCACCACAAGCAGTTGACTCATACATAGGTGTGTAACCTGTTGTTCCATGTTTGGGCCTTTGTTATGTGTGAGGTACATATCTGAGGTGCATGCAACAGCCACTGGCCTATGTCTGGCCATGCCTGCGGACGACTGCATGCTGTTTGCCATCACTGGATTCCATAGTGATGTGGACATCTGTCTAGGAGGGTCTCACACAGATACATGACTGTTGACAGACACATGGTCTCAGGCCACATACAAGGAAATGCAGTGTGAACCCCTATGGGGAGAGAGAGACGTCCCCACATATTATCAAAGTACGATCAACATCCTAGGCATGCAATCAGTCATGAGGGTGCTGTGGACACATGTCTTTAGCAACATGACATTCCAACACAATGTTGCTTCCATTGTAATGTAAACCTTCTACATGGTCCATGTCATACATAAGGGTATGTCATCATGGGACATGGGGTATAAACATCCCTGCATTCCCTCCAATGAACACCATTAATGGGTATAATTCCATGTTCGTTGTTCACATCACACACCACATACAGCAGCTGGGGACATCACAGAGGTCCCCCACTAGGGAATATCAGGGCATCAAACATCTACCACACATAGGCTATAAGGCCAACCCTCTACCCAGTTTCATACATAATCCTCATGGGTGATCTCAGTGTGGCATGCAAGGAAATCATGGAGTCCACATTGCTGGGACTGCTGCACAAGTGCAAGTCATGCTCCACTCTGTTAACACACACACACACACACACACACACACACACACACACACACACACACACACACACACACACACACACAAACACACACATGCCCTCAACCTGGTGTGTGACATGAACTGGGCTTATTGGCAGCTCAGATGTGTGTCCCACACAATCAGCCTGTGGTAGAATGGGCAAACTGTCCACATCAGGCAGAGTAGCTATTTACACCTTTGCAGGCATAGCCTAGATAACTGGATGGTTAACTGCACATACACCCTTGGGATACCACCTGTGTCCCTGTTGGATGGGGGCATCAGGTGCTGCCTTGCATACACATGAGCTAACATCTGGCCTAGGCATATGAGTGCTCAGGGCCCATAGCCTAGTAACCTCATATGGTACCAGGAGTACCAGATATGGCCTGAGTGCTGTGACAGACCATGTTGTTATGTGTCCACATCCATCATTGTCATTGACTGTTGGGTGTCTCATCCAGCCTACATCCAAAAAATAGGTGAGTGATACTACAAGTGCTTGTGGACATTCCAGCAACATCTGTGCTACACAATAACTGAGAGCAGTGCATATGTGGTGTAGTCCTCCTCATAGCTGTCTGACATCTGCAGTACCCGAATGTTTGCAGATGTGTACATGCGCCTCATAGATGTAGACCCCCTGCCACACAAATGTGTATTTCCAGACAGCAGTTGGACAATACATGATGGTTGTCCCCAGAGTTTGGAGAATGTGTCTATGACATGCCAGACCCCTAGGAACACAGTAATGGCACAAGAATATCTGGTACTGTATGCATTCCCTTACATGGTATACTCAATATGTACCCACTGCTGCTGAGCCAGAGCCAGTGTCCCCCCACTACTAGTACCTATAACCTGCTTTCTTACTGCAGGGGTTCACCAGGTATGCTAGCCATAGGTGTCAGGCAATGAGATACAAGTGTGGCGTACAAAGTGACCTAGCCATAGTACATCATGAATGGTCAGGGACACCTGGACAACCTTTGAACTAAGTCTGTATGACATTCACAGACTGAGAGGGGCTCACTGACAGTACATGATGTGATATGCCAGCTGTATCCACCAGTACATACTGTCAGTATTGTACAACAGACAATAAAAGTAGCAGTCATATGTGAGCTGACCATTGCTGGCGTGATTCAGGGGTCAGAGCTGTGATCTATGTCACTGCAGACAGAACCATAAGGGATAGCCGTAGGTGCTGGACAGCAGACTAACAGCAATATGTCAGTCCAGGCAATGTTGTTGAGACCTACTGTTTAAATTCTTATTTACCATAACTGCATACCCCCATCTGCATTCCATTACATGCTTCATTCTATGACATATCTGGTATAGTACTGTACTCCTTTGTGAGAAGAAATCCAGTTATAGTATCCCAGAGAATCACGGTCTGTCTTCATGAATAAAGTGTTAGACCTGTTTACCATAGGCATCAGCTTGCCTTTTGTAGGTAATGCTCATGAACAGGTGATTGCCTGTGCATCAGTCTGTGACTCCCACTTTCTAATTGCATCCAGAAAAGCTGGGTTGCCTTTCCATTAGCCAATGGCATGGCAACACAGTGCTATAATTAAGGTCTTCATGTAGGCCTTGCCCTTTTTCCTGGTCTGTGAGGAGGACATAATTGAGGTGTAGGAGCTACAGCATCACAGAGGGTAGGTAGAAATACTGTCCACTTTTTGGATTGATGTGTTATGTCCACAGGTTTGCATGTTATGTCTGACCATTGTTAACAGACTTTCAGCTTATGTAGCAGTATACTGTTGAACAATGTGTGTTGGGGTCAGTAAGAGACAGGCAGATGTGAGTGTCATACATCCTTTTTATCTGAATTTGCATGCTGCTGCAGTTGATGCTGGTCTATCAGCTGTGTATGTTTGTAGGGGGAGACTGTGACATATTTCCCTTTCACCTGAGCATCCCCCCAACCCTTGATGGATGGGTGTTGTGTAGATGCTCTGTTCTAGGTGTTTTGGAGGTATGTTAGGTCTGTAGCAGGTAGCTGGACATACTGCTGCATGTGTAGCAGGCCATAGCTGCTGCATTCTGGCCAGGAGTCGGACTAGGGATTGTGAAGACATAGGTGGACAGCAAGTTGTTACTGTCAGTGAGGGAGCGGTGTCAGTTGTTGTGTCACAGCATGGCCTAGTTGAAGGTCCCCATAACAGTCCAGGTGAAGCATGTGCCTCTGGTACATATGTTACATAATAGTGCCATCCAGAGAGTGTTGGTGACATTTAGTACACATGTTCATAATTGTGAAATGTGTCCCACCCTACAGGCCTTTAATGTGCTACTGCGGGTGGCAGTCAGTGCAGTAGGAGCAACCAGTTTTGCTGGACATTGCATGGCTTAGTTATTCCTATGTTGTATTGACATGCATGTAGTTGTGCCACAGACTGGACTGTGAGCCAGGACTGTGGGTGTCCAGATGTGATACATGATAGGAATGTAACAGATAGATTATATATAATATATTAATAATATATATTATATATTAATAATAATATATTATATGTATCATAATAATATATTATATATATTATAGTAATGTATTATTATATTATATTATATTATATTATAATAATATATATTATATAATATACTACTAATAATACATTGTATTATGGCAGGTGTACTTGCAAGACATATGTGCATGGATGAAGTGTGTTACACATGATTGGCATGGACATGTGTGTTCAGATAGGTATAATGTGTGACACTGAGCTGTCTGTCATGGTTTGTAACCCCAATCTGCACTGCATTGCCAGTATGTCAGCACACAGCATAGGTTTTATGACAATCCTGCCATAAGTAGGGGGCACAACTGTGTTCATTCAGCAAAAGTCTGTGTAGTTGTCAGCTCTACCTGATGTTGTAGGCCTCCCCATACATCCAGCAGCATTTGTCTGTGAACTGGTTTGTTGTCTGTGTCAGAGCCGGCCAGGGTTGCCACCTTTTCAAATGCCCAAAGTGGGTTATTTTTGTAGAAACATCAGATTTTGCAGGGCAAAACATACCCACGGCCAGTACAAAGGGCATAACTTCACTTGTTTTGCCTAAACAAAAGCTTATTCTTGTAGCATTTAGTTGCTTATTCTGTTTCTTATAAGATTTAGGTGTTTCAGATACAAAATAGCTGTTTTATGCAACTATTAAAGAAAATATAGGAACATTTTTGTCCTAAAATCTCAGTAAATTTGCCATTTTTTCAATTTTTTTGCAGGACACAACTGACCAAAAAGAGACGGTCCTTCACAAAGTGGGACAGGTGGAAACTGTAGCCCAAGTACACTGTGATTTGTCCTAGTATATGTAGGAATAGTATGTCACTGGCAATCAAGATATGTTTGCGAAAACACTATTGCTTTTCAGGAGCTCAGTTGGCCTACTGGTGTAATGTACTATGGTGTAGTTGACAAGGTCCTGGGTGCAATACTCAGCAATGATGTATTTTTTCCCCTAACGTTATATCACTGTACTGCATGATATATTTGGAAAAAAAAACTGCAAGTCCTGGAGTTGAGTTGGTGTAGTGGTGCATTCCTCTGACGGTAGTTCATCAGGTGCTGCATTCAATACTTGGTAGTGGTGTCTTTTTTTCTCTAATGTTACATCACTGTACTGCATGATATATTTAGAAAAAAAGCAGTATTTCCCCAGAGGTGAATTGGCATAGTGGTGCATTGCTCTGACTATAGTTCAGAAGGTTCTGGGTTTGATACATGGCAGTGGTGTTTTTTTTCCTCTAATGTTACATGGCTGTACTGCATGATATTTACAAAAGCAGTGCTAATTCTCCACTGATTTGGCCTAGTGGTGTGTTGCTCAAACTCTAATGCAGAGGTTCCTGGGCTCAAGACTTGCTAGGGCTGGTTATTTTGTTGCTGGGCAGGACAGTGTCAGAATCAGATAAGGTGACTAAAGCAGTTTTAAGTGGTTTTAAGTGAGTTTGCATGGGTGTGCGTGACGTACTATGATGCCAAGTGGCGCTTAGCCCAGATTAAACCTACGCTATTTTCAAAAAAAGAAAAGAAAAAAGAGGTGATAAGAAAGTGGTGAAATGGGGGAAAGCAGGGGGAAAACATTATGAAAGGCAGTTAGGGATGTGCAGGACGGGTGTAGGAAAGGACGATAACTCTCCAGTTCTTGTGCAGCAACAACTGTGCATTATGTGGACAATTTGGAATTTGGAGCCTCACACCCACAGAGAGGGGTGTGGGTGACATAACTTTGTTGATTATTCCATGGGGAAATTGATTGTCAGTGTACATGGGTGCAAAATGGAGAGCTATGTATGGGATGATTTTTTTTTGGGATAGTTGCCCGTTTTTTTTTGAGGTGAGAGTGGGATGTTGGGGAAGGGTTGTAGGTATGTTTGGGGAGGTATGTTGGATAGGAGAGATTGCATTTGCAGACAGACAAGACAGACAAGACAGCAGACAGGGGTGATGTATGACACATGAGGGGGGTAAACACATTGGACGGGGTGGGTGGTTGGGAATCAGAAGACCAAGTGCCCCCAGATGGAAACAGTGGAACTGAGGTCCCCACCCATGGGCAATCCCCACTGCCCCTTCTTGGCCCCAAAGGTGGCTGTGCTGTGGGCTGGGTGCTGGGCCAGGCTGCACCTCAAGGTGCACCAGTCTGCCTTCTATCTGCTGGAGGCAGTCATCCAAATCCCACTGGATGACCCTGCACACCATCCCTGAGAGCTGATTACGGGTGGCAGGATCCTTTCCATGCCCGCACCTGGGGGGACGGCCCCATCGCCTGAGTTGGTTCTCCCCAGCAGAGGAGGCAGATACAGGTTGGGTCCCAGACATGCTGGGACTCAGTGCCGCAGCCAGATGAGGTGAAACAGGCAGATCCTCTGGGATCAGCCTACCCAAATGTGCTATGGTGTTAAGGTTTGTCAAAGTGTATTGGTTAACCATTTACAAAACATTTCATTCATGGGTGTTCCAATTAACCCAGAACAATAGAATTACATAGCAAATGGAACACGTGTATACATGGAATAACAGTCATTATTGTAACAACATGCCAGTACCAGCTATGGCAACAGGCCAACAACAGTGGAATTTCAACAAGGTATGTTAGTATGCAACCATTGAAATATATGAACAATAATACAACACAAGTCTCAACATTAGGTTTTGAGAACAACATACCCGTAGTATATACATAGTAATTAATGATGCAGATAAGGGATGAAGGGAGAGAAAAATATTCCATTAACAACTGTATAGGCTATATTTTGCACAACAGTACTACTCAATACTCTACAGGTCTGCCCTTACTTTACATCTATCTGTGCCCTATAGCTTCTGTAGCATGTACAAACCTGTTAAGCTGTCGACCTGATATGGTATGGGCCAAGCTGTGAGAACTATAGGTACATAACTACAGGAGACGCGTACATTCAGGGTTACATATATGACTAACAAGGTGTACCCTGCATTGATGTTGTTTGAGTGTGCTACTGGCATACTTCAACTGGATTTATATCTGTGTCCAAGGCTATTGGCAGCAGTGATCACTAGCCATGACAGCGTGACAATTGAGAGACATGTATCGAGAAGAGTGAATGCTGTATATATCTATCCTGCTGTCATTTGTAGGCATGTGGTTGGACTATTGGCACACAGTCACAGATGGACCAGGCATGCACTAGTTTATTAGTATACCCTTCATACAGCTAATACAAACATTTCTTTACCTGTAAGCCCTGTGGAGAAAATATCTGTTAACATTACTTGACTGTTTCTACAAATACATCTTAGTACCAGTCCCTGGATTCAAACCTTGGTCTGTGTGTGCAAAATGAACAGCATATCTATTTCTTACCACACTGAGCTACT
Source organism: Protopterus annectens (assembly GCF_019279795.1). Classification (NCBI taxonomy): domain Eukaryota; kingdom Metazoa; phylum Chordata; order Ceratodontiformes; family Protopteridae; genus Protopterus; species Protopterus annectens. The sequence continues at coordinate 375,809,741 of NC_056731.1, forward strand.
GGACCACTGCTGTGTGCTGCTGTGTGCTGCTTGACTGATTAGTGACTAAATGTCACTTGTTTACAAAGTCTGACCTAATAATATCAGTAGAGTGTCACAGAAGACTGTACTGACAGTTAAACATACATGCATGAGATTCATGCATGACAGAGATAGTAGGTGAACTGTGTAATAATACTTGGAATGCAGGTGTACACATTTAACCCCTAGTGGATGCTAATATGTGTGATCTGTACAGACCAAATTGGGGTGCTGGGTTGCATACCTGACCCATGTACATTTGCACATGCTATATTTGCAGTCTCCAGCTGTTACATTCTCATACTTGGCTGCATCAGCATACCTATATTCAGGATTGTCTATAGCTGAAATGCAAAGGTTAACAGAAGACAATCCTGAGGGAAATACACTATAATGCATTATACATTATTATTCAAGGTTCAGAACATAGTGTAGAACATATATGGAATTGCATTGTATCTTGTTGTACAGCTCCACATCTACACTTTAGCATAGCAGTTCCTTTTCAGCAAACTTCACTCACTACATTATGTCATAGCCATATTTGCTGTGGAACACCTGTACAATTGTATTTCTTCAACAACAGACCAGAATAAATACAACAGTTGGTGGAAATAACTTTATTGAGGGTAACATGACACAGTGGTTTATTACATTCAAAATTCTGACTTCAGTTGTACTCCATATCCTGTAGATGAATGAATGTCATTTATTACCTTCACAGTTTCAATCACAGCATACTTTATTACAAGATTCTTAGTATTAATACAATATATACTTCTGTTATTATTCCTACATGCTATTACTACAGTATTAGCTTTCGTTCATCAATAGTAGCTTGTTTGATGCCTTCATCTGTATTGCACAGTACCTGGCACTATTCAGTTATATCAATGTGGGTCTAAGAACACATTTATTGCAGTGCACTCAGAACACACTATACCTACTGGCAGTAAACAATGTACTCTTTCTTATTCAATGTACTATGTATTGCAAGATAGGTCTGTACTCTCCACACTGTTGGCACATCCTCACTAGGCACCCTGCCTGGGCCTCTAATTTGTGAGGCTTCTTCTCTGCAGCTGTGGGAAGGGAAACACACCATTATGCTTACCTGTCTATCATATATTCATGCTAGAATTTCATAAAGCAATGGTTCCTATACTTACAAACTTCTGGGGCATTCCAGTCCCAAGCATCTTGGATCCACTGGGTCAAGAGTACCCCCTTCCTCCATTTCAGGTTATCATAATGATGAAGCACCTGCTCACTAGTGTAGGGGATTCCAGTGGCATTGGTGAGCTCACGTGCCAGATGGTCCCAGGCCTCAGACATGTATTCAGAGCACTGGTACTAGCCCTGCAGCAGTCTGTCAACATGGTTTTTAACAAGGAGCCCAGCCATGACCCTGGACTCCAACATGCCTCAGCGCTACACCTGAAAGTGTGCTCCCTCTCCAACTCCTACCATAGTTCCTGCATGGGTCAAACTCCAAAAGGTTCTGGCTAAATTCCCACCTGTGCAGCTTAAATAAGGCTATGCTAAGTTGAGTTGAGCAGTGCTTAAAGTGGCAAATGTTTAGCAGTGCTTAGCAGTGCGGAAATCCACTTAGCTTAGCTGAGGACTGCTTAGAATGGTACTACTTAGCAATGCTCAAACCAGCTAAGCGGAGATGAGCATTGCTAACTATTGCCAAGACAGGTCCTGTTTAAGCATTGCTTAGCTTGGCTTAGCAGAGCTTAGCAAAATTTAGCTAAGGGAAAACAAGACTTTTACATAATAACACAAATATATATTGATATTAATTACTCACTATTGATACTTTATTATTATGTGTTTGTATTTTACTTTACATAACCTCACCCTTTGTACTTTAATTACATTACCTTGGTGTGTGACTGAATTGTATTGGACAATTGTGTTTAACTGGAGATTTTCACCTCATATCTCCACTGACACTGGGATTCTGGACCAGTTGCACTAACCTGGTTGAGAAATATCAATAACTATGGCAATAAAAAAAACAGAAATATAAATAGGAATGCTTTCTGATATAAAAGTGGAATGGCCTGTCATGGTATTCAAACTGTGCACCTACTCCACACAAAGCCATGACTCTATCCATTCAGCTAACTTGGCTGCAAAAATTTCAGCTATACATTTCTATATAGCTTTTTGTTACGTTTAAATACTGCTGAGCAACACGCCACACTGTGCAAACATGCTCAGCTATGCTTAAACATGACAAAAAAAATTAAAACAAAATAAATAAACATAAAATGGAAAGTCACATTTGCACATTTAATTTCTGTGCTGTATGGCACTCTGACAGTACAGGGGGTATGTTACTGACACTGTAACGCACCCCCTATATAAAATATATCTACCAATTATTAATAAGTGTCTGAGGAGTGCAGTGGACCCTGTGTGTGAAAATATATAAATAAGTGTCGAAGGACACTTTCTGTAAATCTTTTAGTGCCATACGGCACTTTGACAGTGCAGGGGGTGTGTTATGGACACTGTAACACCCCCCATGTGAAATAAATGAATTACTATATAAATAAGTGCCCGAGGACACTTTCTATCCTGTTGTAGTGCCATATGGAACTTTCACAGTGCAGGGGGTATGTGACACATCTGCGAGCAATGTAACACACCCCCTAGCTTTGATTCGGTAACCGTGTACACGGCTCTCCCTCAGTAATGCACCTTCATTAATATACAAGGCACACTGCCGATGGAGGAGCTGCAGACACAGCCATGATACACTCCGTGTAGGAATTACACTATTCCTACATGGAGTTTATTAAATCCGGGGAATATTAAGGCACAAATGAAACTACTAGGTTATACAAAAGTAAAGATAGCATACTGTGAAACATTAGCCCATCCAATAGAAAAATGGTCCCAGGCAGGGCATACTGTGTGTTACACAGGAGCAGTCAGTATGAGACATATCATTTGGAAATATTCAAAGGCAAATTCCAAGAAAGGACTGATTTTTGTACATCAGGTTTGATGACACAATATAAATTTAATATTGGCAGAAATGGATATTATTATTGAATCACATGTTCACCATTTACTTATTAGACAGTTTGTCATTGTGCACATTAACAAAATATGCAAATACTGTGCATTCTTGCATAGTAAAAATATACATATATTCATTAAAGCTAAGTAAATAAAATCATCAGAATTAGCAGGACACATGGAGAACAGCAGGCAGACAGAATATATTATATCACATTATATTCAACTGTTCACAGAAAATAACTTTTAGTGTAATTGCACTGTCTTGTCAGTGTATTTAAATAATTCTACCTCCCTATGTTCTTACCTTTCTCCACCTGCTCTAGGGGCATGCTGTTTGGTATAAATGTTAAGGTGTTTACCTCAAAAACAGAAGATACAGTGTTTGATTTTTGGGTAGGCTAAAACTGGCCTGTAAGGACAGCTAGTCTGGTACTTTCTATGAACCTATGACATATGTTTATAGGAAATTACTTGGATAACAGCTTAAGAGCCCTTAAAATCCGAGCCAATATGACATTATACCCAATATTTATTTATTTTTTTTATTTAACATTTGTTGACCGGGAATGTCCGACTAGGTTCCACAGAGCCTGTTTTCAGCGGAGGCCCGGGGAGAAATGCTCCAATATATGTCCCCTCGGGGAAAAAGGATAGCATGGATTTGTTCCTATGCGTTGACTATCTTAAAGATGGGTCTATATTATGTTATCGAACTTTTAAAAGTTCAAACGTCATATGGTCGACACCATATGATCGAACTTTTAAAAGTTTGAATGTTTCAACAGAGATCTCTGTACAGTGATGAATGGGAAGATTTCCCTTTCCTGCACTGTAGTGAGATCTTGGAGTTGGTATATTTAAATATTGGGATGTGTGGGTGGTGCAGCCCCCCCACATGGAGGGTGCAGGAGGGGCTTGTCCCCCTGCTTAAAATGGTCAGGTAGTTTTTTTCTGTTTATTAATTTTTTTATTAGCTTTTCAAACTTGTAAAAGTTTGATCATATGGTTTCGACCATATGACATTCGAACTATATAGACCCTCTTACAGACTGCTCCTGTGTGTAAGGGACATAGGCACTACCCCAGGTTTGAATTTGCAATTCCCCATCCATTGATCTAAATTGCATTAGTTATTCAGATAGGCCATTCCAAGGTTTTTCAGAACATTCTTTGAAGAATTTGCAGAACGTTTGGCAAATATTAAGAAATTTGTATTTTGGAGTTGTTACTTAACTTGCAACTTGTCTTTTGGGGTGATTTTAACTACCTACATTTTTTGGAAAGTTTGCTAATTAATAGTTTAGAACAGCTAATGAATTTACAAATAATGTCATGAATATAATTCACTTAATGATTAATAAATCTTAGAAATGCAGTATTTTATAGAAGACTACAGAAATCTTCTGAGTGCATTATGCTTTGAACAATGTTGTTTAACATTACCCATGCAAGGGACAGCCTTCACCAATGATACTTTGTGATCATGGTAAAGATGATTTTGCTAAAATAGTGAAAGACCTACACAATAGATGCTAGGACAAACAGTTACAAAAGCGTGCAAATGTTAATATAGGCTAATCTTGGCCAATATTCAAAAATAAAGGCTTGTACAATCTAAAATGTCAACTGAGCTTAAATGTGCTGTACAGACTAGACAAAGACAGGTAGAAAACTTCAAGCATTATTGAGGAAGAGGTCTCATAAAATGCCATTCCTATTGGAAACATATCTTATACTAACAAATTATTGTTTAACACTATGCTTAGTGAACAACAAAATAGTCCAAATTCATATACAAACATGATCTTTCAAACAATTAAAGAAAAAAAATATTTTATATAAAACAAGCTGTAAGTGCAGGTTATCACATTTAATTGGTCTCTGATACATAACAATAAATGTATATTGTCCTAAAGAGATGGTGGAGGTACTGAATTAATATTTTAGTAAATAACTTACAAGACAAGTTAACTTATTATAAGAAAATGTAGTTAATGGTCAGAAATTGTAGATGCCTGGATATTGTCAGTGTACGTGGCACAACAGGAAGCTCACCTGAGGTGCAGAAGGCCATGGGTTGTATTCTTCACCAAGTAGATCAATTGCTGACACTGCATAGCAGTATAAGGGGACTCCATGCTCCTGTGTATGTCATCCTTCAAATGAGCTGTTAATCCAATGCCCCCATTTGCTTGAGTTGGTGGTAGCTCAGCTGTATGCAGAAAATCTCACAGCACCTATTCAAAAGAGTAAGGGTTCTTTATTCAAAAATAACAATGCACAATGCTATTTATAAACGTACATATTTGCATATTTGCAAATGTATTTAGTGTACAAATTTCCATTCCTTATATATCATGTTTTTCATTATTTTCATTATGTTAAACCTTTCTTATGTTTTTTAAAACCCACTACTTTTTCCACAACCACCATCTATTTATTTTTAAAATTACTGCTAGTCTCCATTTATCATTAAGCATGATTTTATTTAGCTTTTCATCAGAAATAGTCTACACGACATAAAAAAAATCTTTTATCTGTTTTACTAACATATTTCTTATTTTATGCCTATAATATCCATACACAGTCCTATCCATATTTACTTCATTTACCTCCCTTATATTTTCAAAGAAATTTCTTTACACAATTTTTCCCACAAATTTGCAACCTTTATACATAGTAAGAAAACATGTTCTGTTTTAGGTTCCTATTTACCACAATATATACAAATTCTTTTACTGATGTTTTTATAACAGATTTTGTTATATGGCATATTTACCTTCACTGGTAATTTATTAATCACTAATCTCCATAAAATAATCTTGACATTCCACTTGCTTTTACACCATGTTTCTCACATTTTCATAACTTTAACATTTTCATTAGCTAGCTTAGCCCAATGATTAACATAACAATACTGAATCATGATATTTGTACACCACACATATCTCATTTTTGATTTTATCAATTCTTATTTTCCATAAAATAATTTTGTTTTGATAACATCTCATTACTTCACTTAAACATGCTTTTCCTCTTTTGAAATTGTTTAAAATATTCTAATGACACTTATACTTGCATTTCAGTAAATTTACTGCTAACGTTTCATGTTTACCATTTATCCAAAGCAAAACCTTATACAAATTCCAAGAAGCAGAATAAACAACTGAGTTTATTAATCCCAAACATCCATCTTCCTTGTCCATGTATAAGATGCCTTTGTTCACTGGATTCAATCTTTGACTTCATGTAAAAGAAAAAAAAAACGTTTTCATAGAATATTGGCAACATATAGACACTAGCTAAATTTGAAGTATAAATGAATTAATTAAATAAACTTTTTATTAAATGATAGCTTGCATGATTTCCCAAAAACAACAAAGTACCTTTATGTCATGTAGTATCCTATTCCATTGTTCCTCACTTAAATTTTTTACCCCAAATCTTATTCCTAACATAGACGTTTCTTTCATCAAGAAATATACTCCTCCTATCTTTACTATACAACCCAGTCCTTAGATTTTTTTCTTTATTTAAAGTCATGCCTATTACTTAAACACTGATATATATAACATATAACTTATTCCATCCAGTCTTTGTTTCTCATAATCAATATAATATCATCTCCATAAGTAAACATGAATGGAATTCTTATCCCTTCTTTAGTAATACAAGGTGCACCAATCATGTGCAAATTTACATCTCTAACTAATACATTCATAACTAAGGCAAACAGTATACTACTCATAGGACATCCCTGATGTATGCCATTCTTTATATCCATTTCTTTGCTTAACCATCCATTCAGTAAAATTCATACTTTATTTTTATTATATGCAGAGCAACATAGATTCTTAATTTTCTTACTAATGTTATACTTTTCCATAATTGTCCACAAAAGTTCATGTTGTACTGTATCAAAAGCTGTATTTCAATCTCCTACTGTGATCTTGGTATCATCAGTCCTCTTCATGATATCATCCACAATTTCCCTTACTACGAATAATAATTCCCGACATCCCTTTCCTTTTGAACTCTTGCTTTCTCTCTCTCTCTCTCTCTCTATATATATATATATATATATATATATGTGTGTGTGTGTGTGTATATAGATATATATATATATATATATATATATATATATATATATATATATATATATATATATATATGGATCTACTTTGACCCACTGAAATTACCACAGAGTTGTTATAGATTGCAGTACAGTGAGGATAAGGGAATATTTCCTTTTCCCCACTGTATTGTGATCTTGGAGTTAGTATATATAAGTAGCAGGGGTGTGGGTGGTGCAGCCCCCCTGCATATATGCATTTGTTGTATTTTTTCTTTTATAGTGTACTGCTATTCACAAAAGTGCATTTTCATGTAAATGCACTTTTGCTAAAGTGGAATGGTTATCTAATATTCAATAAAGCATAATTTTGACGGGTTGAAGTAGACCTATATATATATATATATATATATATATATATATATATATATATATATATATATATATATATATATATGTATACAGGGCTTTTTTTGTAAGCAAAAAGGTGGTGGTATTCATATATTGCATTATTTGGGTCAACCCCCACCCTGCTCAGTCCCACCTCCTGCCCTGCTCAGTCCCACCCCGTCCCTACCCCCCCCCAAATACTTCTTTTTTTCTGAAAATTCTCTTTCATGAAAACATAAATAAAATCTTCTATGTTAATAATGCAAAAATTGAAGTCACTTCTCACAGCAAATTATTAAGCATGATAGTGGACAGTAATGTTAGCTTTTACCTGCAGTCCTGCGTTATCCTTGTACTGACATGTCCACCTGTCCCAGACATGAAGAGCTCCTGTTGTATCCTTTATTCATGGGGTTCCAAATAAAATATTTCAATATTCAGTATATCACATAACGGGTTAAAATGTGAAATTGACAAATTGTCAACTGTACGTGTACTGTGTTGCAACCCAGCCACTGGGGATGTACAAGCCAGTGCATTTCTTTGTGCCAGTCCCAAGCCCGGATAAATGGGGAGGGTTGCGTCGGGAATTGCATCCGGCATAAACTTCGCCAAAACATTTCATGGAGATACCAAGAAAAATTTTTATACCAGATTGGTCAAGGCCCGGGTTAACAACGACCACCACCAGTACTGTTAGCGTACAGGGTGCTGGCAGAAATTGGCTACTGTTGGCCGAAGGAGGAGAAGAGGTGGAAGACATGGCCAAAGGCAGGAAGAGAGGAGAAAGGCTAGGACTGTGGTAGTGAGGGTCGGAACTTTGACTGTTGGCAGTATGACTGGTATATAGAGAGAGCTAGCTGATATGATGGACAGAAGGACGGTTGGTATATTGTGTGTGCAAGAGACCAGATGGAAGGGGAGTAAGGCTAAGTGTATCGGAGGTGGGTTCAAATTGTTTTATCATGGTGTGGATGGGAGGAGAAATGACGTAGGAGTTATTCTGAAGGAACAGTATGCTGAGTGTGTTTTGGAGGTGAAAAGAGTGTCAGATAGAGTGATGTTTATGAAGCTGGAAATTGATGGTGTAATGATGAATGTTGATAGTGCGTATGCTCCACAAGTTGGGTGTGCAATGGATGAGAAAGAAAAATTTTGGAGTGAATTGGATGAAGTGGTGATGACTGTACCCAAGGGTGAGAGAGTGGTGATTGGAGCAGATTTCAATGGGCATGCTGGTGAAGGGAACAGAGGGGATGAGGAAGGGATGGGTAGGTATGGTGTTAAACAAAGGAATGCAGAAGGTCAGATGGTAGTGGATTTTGTGAAAAGGATGGACATGGCTGTGGTGAATACATATTTTAACAAGAGGAGCATAGGGTGACATACAAGAGTGGAGGAAGATGCACACAGGTGGATTATATCTTATGTAGTAGGGCCAGTTTGAAGGAGATTGGAAACTGTAAAGTGCTGACCAGAGAAAGTGTAGTTAGGCAGCATAGGATTGTGGTTTGTAGGATGACGTTGGTTATCAAGAAGAGGAGGAGGAGTGTGAGGGCAGCACCAAGGATCAAGTGGTGGAAACTGAAAAAGGGTAATTGTGAGGTAGAGTTCAGGGATGAGTTACGGCAGGCACTGGGTGACAGTGAAGAGTTACCAAATAGCTGGGTAACTACAGCAGAGCTAGTAAGGGAGATGGCTAGAAAGGTGCTTGGTATCACATCTGGACAGAGGAAGAACGACAAGGAGACATGGTGGTGGAATGAGGAAGTACAGGAGAGTATACAGAGAAAGAGGTTGGCAAAGAAGAAATGGGATTGTCAGAGAGATTAAGAAAGTAGACAGGAATATAAGGAGATAAGGTGCATGGCAAAGAGAGAGGTGGTGAAGGCTAAGGATAAGGCATATGAAGAGTTGTATGAAAGGTTGGACACTAAGGAGGGAGAAAAGGACCTGTACTGATTGGCTAGACAGAGGGACCAAGCTAGGAAAGATGTGCAGCAGGTAAGGGTGATAAAGGATAATGAGGGAAACGTACTCACACGTGAGGAGAGTGTTTTGAGCAGATGGAAAGAGTACTTTGAGGGGCTGATGAATGAAGAGAATGAGAGGGAGAGAAGGTTGGATGATGTGCGGATAGTGAATCATGAAGTGCAGTGGATTAGCAAGGAGGAAGTAAGGATAGCTATGAAGAGAATGAAGAATGGAAAGGCTGTTGGCCCAGATGACATTCCTGTGGAAGCATGGAGGTGTTTAGGTGAAATGGCAGTGGAGTTTTTAACCAGATTGTTTAATGAAATCTTGGAAAGTGAGAGGATGCCTGAGGAATGGAGAAAAAGTGTTTTGTTACCGATTTTTAAGAATAAGTGTGATGTGCAGAGCTGTAGTAACTACAGAGGGATTAAATTGATCAGTCACAGCATGAAGTTATGGGAAAGAGTAGTGGAAGCAAGGTTAAGAAGGGACATGATGATTATTGATCAGCAGTATGGTTTCATGTCAGGAAAGAGCACTACAGATGCGATCTTTGCTCTGAGAGTGTTGATGGAGAAGTACAGAGAATGTTGGAAGGAGTTGCATTGTGTTTTTGTAGACTTAGAGAAAGCATATGACAGGGTGCCTAGAGAGGAGTTGTGGTATTGTATGAGGAAGTCAGGAGTGTCAGAAAAGTATCTAAGAGTGGTACAGGATATGTACGAGGGTAGTGTGACAGCGGTGAGGTCTGCGGTGGGAGTGATGGATGCATTTAAGGTGGAGGTGGGGTTATATCAAGGATCAGCTCTGAGCCCGTTCTTATTTGCAATGGTGATGGACAGGTTGACAGATGAGATCAGACAGGAGTCCTCATGGACTATGATGTTTGCAGATGACATTGTGATCTGTAGTGAGAGTAGGGAACAGGTGGAGGAGACCCTGGAGAGATGGAGATATGCTCTAGAGAGAAGAGGAATGAAGGTCAGCAGGACTAAGACAGACTATATGTGTGTGAATGAGAGGGAGGATAGAGGAATGGTGAGGATGCAAGGAGTAGAGGTGGCGAAGGTGGATGAGTTTAAATACTTGGGGTCAATAGTTCAGAGCAATGGTGAGTGTGGAAGAGAGGTGAAGAAGAGAGTACAGGCATGATGGAGTGGGTGGAGAAGAGTGTCAGGAGTGATTTCTGACAGACGAGTACCTGTAAGAGTGAAAGGGAAGGTCTACAAGAGGGTAGTGAGACCAGCTATGTTATATGGGTTGGAGACAGTGGCATTGACAAAAAGGCAGGAGTTTGAGCTGGATGTGGCAGAATTAAAGATGTTAAGATTTGCACTGGGTGTGACGAGGGTGGACAGGATTAGGAATAAGTATATTAGAGGGTCAGTGCAGGTTGGAAGGTTTGGAGACAAAGCCAGAGAGGCACGATTACGTTGGTTTGGACATGTGCTGAGGAGGGATGCTGAGTATATTGGGAAAAAGATGCTAAGGATGAAGCTACCAGGTAACAGGAAAAGAGGAAGGCCTAAGCTAAGGTTTATGAATGTTGTAAGAGAGGACATGCAGGTGGTTGGTGTGACAGAGCAAGATGCAGAGGACAGGAAGAAATGGAAACAGGTGATCTGCTGTGGCGACCCCTAATGGGAATAGCCGAAAGAAGATGATGATGACGTGTACTGTGATGCAAAAATCCCACAGCTGTATTTAGAAACAATCAAAATGAGGGCCTGGCCTGATGGTGAAAGGCCTTGCAGTTTCTGGACAAAAGGTCAAGGCTTGCAGGCAACAGATATCCATAGCAGGGGTCAAGGTGACTGGCAAACAGGTTATGCTCACTTGGGAAATATGAATTAATGCCGAGTCCCATCACTTCTATGAGCAACTTTACTTAGAAGTCCTTTGCTTGATGATTGGGAGAGCAAGATGAGTGAATTCTTTGACAAAGTGAGCCCTCTTAAACTGTCACTGGAAAAGTGGAGTAGAGTTCTCGCTACAATTTCTCAAGGGGAGGTGTGCAAGGTGATAGATTGTATGCCTTGTGGTGAAGGCTGTGACCTGGATGGGGTAACTGTATAAAAGCTTTGTATCACATTTTCCATAGGTTGTTGAATATTTTTAGATCTTTCTAGACTTGCAGGATGATTAACCTTCTCTTGTACATCTACCATAATAATGGTTATGTCTAAACCCAGAAAATATTCCTTAGTGAGTCACTGGTTGCAAACCATTGCCTTTTTTCTCTTATTAATGTGAAACTTTATGTATATGTTAAAGTTCTAGCACAGCAGATTAAATCTCTTTTGTTAAAATGTATCTTTCCCACACAGGCTGAGTTTGTACTAATTTGGAAAATTGAGGATCTCTTAAGGACAGTGCTCCTTTACGTCAAGACTGTAAAGGATAGTTGAGCCTGCTCTGGGGGTTTTATTTGACTTTGAGAAGGTTTTCAACTTGGTTAGAGATAGTTCTTTGAAGATAGCCTCCCAATCTGTGATTATCTTGCAATGATGCCCCCCCCCCAAGTATATGTTTAAGTAATGGTTTATTGCCTAGTCCCTTTAGTTTGGACAAGGGGACTTGCTAGGGTTGTCAATTTTCTCATTCTTTTTTCTTTTGACTGTGTAACCCCTAAATAGGTTCCTTCAGCAGACTATGTCCATTTATGGTCAATCCATGTGTGGGATAGTAAGGGCTGTACTTATGAATGATTGTTTAGTCCTTACGCATAACCCAGGAAAGGATCTCACTGAGATAACTGGATGCCTGGATTACTGAAAAGCTTTGATATCATTTCTGGGCAGTGTCTCAACAAAGCCAACACAGAGATATTTGTGGCCAACTCACAGACTGAGATCGAAGGATGAGGGTCTGGATCCCCCCTTTACATAGTTGTGGTCTCATCACAGATATTTAGTGTTATACTTTCATCATCATGTGAATTTTATGATAATATTGGATGCCAAGATTCACTTCTCAAGCTTTACTGTCAAGGTGAACCCCTTGACATCCATGTCTGAAAAATATAATAAAGAGGTTATGATTGGAGACTAGATCATAATCTTTAATATTGTAATCATTTTTGTGAATTAGATCAAAGATTCCTTGATCAAAGAAATTAAGATGCGCGTCTTATTTTTCATGGTAAGAATGGGCATCCTCAAGACTTTAGAGTACAGGAAAATGATTGCTTCTGCTTGCACAGAAGTCCCTGCTGTCTATATTCATTCTATAGCTGTCTGGGAAGTGGAGAATAGAGTATAGAATGAGTGTAAGGAGCGGAAAGCACACATATTTGTCAGGAAAGAGTCACAATAATTCACATTGAGAGAGACATATAATTAATGGCACAAATTATGACAATCTCTGATGATAAGGTGGAGAAATGTAACATACAGTATGATTAGTAATTGATCTGAAATGTGAAGAGCCCCAGTCACATGGAAAATTTAAAGCAGTATGCACCCAGTATTGCTTGCTTTCACTTAATTGTCGATTACTGAAGACATCATGTTGCAGATAAGTACTGCATAATATTGTGCTTTACAGAATTTCTAAAACTGAAGAATATCAGCTTCAAGTTATTAACAACCTCTACATCCTACAAAAAAGTTATGTAGTCCTATAAAATAATCAGTCCTTAAGCTGATGGAGTTTTAAAGAAAAGTCCAAACTTTTTGCATATTTTTATCAAATGAAGTCTCCCAAATTCATTCTTTGCTTTGAGTGTCAATGGCTGATCTTTGTCCTCATAACAGCCACAAACTAACATATCTTGCAGGATCAAAGCATGTGAGTGGAGGGCCAACCAATCATATGAAGAGAAATGTGGAAACAGTTCTTGTAAGTAATGAGGCTCTCATTGGAGTAACAATTAGATTCATTTGTGAAAAGCCACGTTCGTACTCACTTGATGAAACTGGAATACAACTAAGAGCATGCAATAGTGGCTGCAGTTTTTTTGACTGTTTTTCAATAAGGTACTGACAGAATCCATAAATTGCATCTCTTTCTGATAACTGTAATTTTCTACAGATGCCCCCTAATTTCCTTTTCACAAAAGGTTAAATGATTAGGTACATCCTTGGGCCATTGCTTTTGATCAAATATGCGTGCCTGTTGTGCAAATGTGGCATTGTCACAGTCAAGTAGCCTTCTAGACATCGATTCATGAAGTTTTGTATAAAACGCAGTTGGATCAATTAGAAGATAATTTTTACAACAGCCATTGCAGCCATCTCGTAATAGTGACCTGGATTTGTTTGTCTTTCTTTGAAAACTTGAACGAGCATTTGTATCTTTTCATTTGCTTTGTACAAATCAATGTTGTGATCTTGCAATTCCAAGCTTAATTCTGACAGTTCTTGAAGGGTGTCGCACATTAAGCCAAGATCTAGCACAAACTCTGTTGACGTGATTTTTCTTTGCATACCCTCAAATATACATTGCTCCATTCAATCATGTGATGGACATTGTTTGGCTTCCTCAAAATGTTTAACCAGAGCTTCGTACTTTTCCCAAACTGCAGAAATGGTACGGTAACTTGATGCCACCCATTGTGTGCTTAAAATTTGACCAATTTTTAACATCTGAGTGTCCAGCTCTTTTGCACATATCTGTAATTCTGTGTTATTTTTTGGTAAGGAATGGTATAGCACATACAGCTTAAGGAATGCCTTAAATTTGTTGATGCCCGAAACTTGTTTGATTACAACCTCAACAGAGAGTTCCAATCTGTGATTCACGCAGTGCCAAAAGATAACTGATGGAAATTTGTCTGTCATTAGCTTCTTAACACCACTTTTACATCCTAGCATAATGGCTGCACATCACATGCAACACAAACCAAGTTACGTTTCAACTAATCCTCTGTTAAACCATGAGATTTAAGGCACTCAACTAAAGAATTAAAAATCCCTTCTGATGTGTTTTGTAGTTCAATTAAGTCCAAAAATAAATTTACTGCTGAGTTCATTCCAATGTCAGCAAGCCAGGTACGAACATAAAAAATGAGCATCGATTTGTTTCTCAACATCATTGACCCATCAATAATTAATGATATTTTGCTACTGGATGTGACAATCTGTAAGAATTTTTCTCATTTCATCGCTTATGTGATTAGCGATGTTGATGCATGCATTACTAGAATGAAGAATGCATCCCATATCAACTCCATTTAGTTGTTGTAAGTCAATTTCAGACTCAAAATTATGAAAGCTTTGGTTTTCTTTCACTGCTTTATAGGCAGTACGAAAAATGTTCATTGTGGCAGTTTTTTCTTTTGCCTGGGCCTTCAAAACCATCTGTTCCAGAATCTGTTTGTCTGCTTCTTCAAGAAGTTTTGTGGCAGCTTTGTGACTCACAGATTCCTTATGGTCGAATATTTTTTTCGCAGGGATGTTATCTGTTGCTGTTGACTTTCACCAAAGGAAGTTATCAAGTCATTGGTCCATTCCTTTGCAATTTTGAGACCCTTCTTAGTCTCTACGCCAAGATTCCCCACACTGTGGCATGTTTTACATCTAAGTTTTTTATTGTGAATCGACAGCCAGCTGTACTTAATGCAGTAGTAATTTTTCTGGTCCAAAGTCCAGCAGTCAGGCCAGTCTTTGTCACCAGCAGCCTCATGAATGGCATTACTACATGAAGCAGAAGATACTTTGTAAGGATTCCAACTCCATATCACCATCTGGCTCATCTGCAACATTACTGCTTGAAGCACACGCAACATTTGGCGTAGACACCATCCTCATAGCGTCACTACAAACTGTGAGATATGGATCATCCTTGCTCAGTTGCGGTTATTTATTTATAAGGCGCCCTGTCCCAGAAAAGTAACTAGTAATTCTGGCCATCAATAAAGGGTAAGAGGACTAGTATATAGCAATGTGCTTATACGTTTGCGTAGAATGCACAGTGACTCACTTAATTATATTCCTGACTTCAAACAAAAGGACAATAAACTCTTTTGACAATGAAGAAGCTATTAAATGTAATCAGTGCTCTACCAAAATTGTACTGGTTGAGAGGTACAAGTCCTGACCCACACTGTCATCAAATGCAGTCTAATCAGTAACACTGCTGTATGTGCAGAATGAAAAGTACTGACCTTCACAGTACAGGAGCTGTAAACATTAGGCACTCTATTCACAATTCACAATACCATTATACAGCTGCTTACATAAATTATATTTATTTTGATGATTTATAATATTCCAAACATCTGTTTTAAAAGATGGATCTTGGAACATTCATAATAGTACCTTTTTGTTGAAGAATCTAAAGAAAATGGGGATAAATTTAAGAAATAAGCTAGACAGTGTTACAGTTGTATGCTGCTGTATTAAATTATCTACAGGCTACAGCCAACCCCTGCCCCAAAGAAAAAATTATATTTCACAGATTTATAAAATGTGACACAGTCTTCTGAGCTTCTGACAAAAAATCTTAATGGAGTAAGCAATAAGCAAGTAAAACACTTTATATTCAACTTTCTGCCCTACCACCCTTCTACCATTTCCAAACTGATATACTGTTAGCTGATAGGCACAACTAATTTCTCACATACTTTTATTCTCCCTCTTAATACCTGTATCTCTTTATCACTCTGCTAAATTACTAATGACAAAATCTCATCTCCTTTCCTCTCTTCACCATTTCAGAATGGATTTATATTATACGTTTATGGACTCTGCTACTTCCCTCTCTTTACCATTTCAGAATGGATTTATATTATACGTTTATGGACTCTGCTACTTTCCTGTCATGCTGTAATACCAGTTTTGTAATCTGTACTTTATTTTAATTTCCTGGGCTAAATCTGTAAAATGGCCCAAAGAGACCAGTGTTCTACCCCAGTTAAGAAACTGAAATAAATAAATAAATAAATAAATAAATAAATAAAATACAATACAATACAATATGGGTAAATATCTAAATGTATAATGTCATTTCCATTACTGATACATACATACCACAAAACATTTAACATTCCAGACCAGAACTGAGGACAGTCATCAGCAGCCTCCCAAAACACACAGACCACATGAATCTGGTTGAACCTGCCAATGTATTAAAAAAAAAAAATCAACCGTCCCCAAAACACATTGCCTCCCTAGTATCTGGTTAACCCTGCCAGGTTATAACCATGCAACTTGCAACCTATAAAAAGAAGAATGTAAATGCCTGATATAATCTGAATTTTTATTAAGTTTTGCAAGCTTTAATTTATCCATTTTCCCTTTCAGACCAATGTCTAGTTAGGAACACTTCTGGAGCATTGCCATTGGACCGGATTACTTAAAATGTTGAGGACAGCCAACTGTCTTACCTTCAACTGTTATCTGGAATGCAAAAGCTATAACAAGGAATGATATATTATTACGTCTGGGGCAATGTTATGTTAATTTTAAGGCCCACTTGTACATATGCAAGATTAGAGCTTATAGGTTTGCTGCCATCTCAGTCATGTTACAAGAAGAAGCTGTGACACAGACAAATCAGGAAATATGTAAGTTACCACATTATATGGAGGAGACAATATTAATACATACATACAAATTTTTCAGGCATGGGCATTAATGCCCTTCTAGCCTGAATATATACTAAAACAGTTGTTTCCATAATAACTGTTCAGGCTGTTCTTAAAAATATCTTCATCAATACTTGCTTTAATGTAAATTGGTGGTCTATTCTGTGTATCAGCTACTATCTCAGACAACCAGTTAGTACACTTGATAACCCCAAACATTCCCAGAGGTGGTTGCCTGTAAATGCCCTACATACCTGAATAAGGTCATCTTAAATCTCTTTATGAGACACTGTACAAGTTCAAATATTTTAGTCTTTCATAAGTGAGAGTGTGAGAATCAAAACAGTTGGACGCAGTAGTCTAAACAATGTCTTAGGGTTACCCTGTCAGTGCTGCAGACTACCACTTTAATCAGCTCTATGAGATTTCCACTAGCATGTATTAGCTGTTTATTACTCTGGTTCCTCATGGAAATGACTTTTCAGACAGACTATTTTCATTAGAGAATAAACTCTTTCACAAAAATCATGCTGAGCCCAGCTCAGAAGTAAAAACAGTTGTACATGCTTCAGAGTTCATTTACTTAAAATGTATTGTTATTTCTGGTATATGAACCATGCTGTAGGCTAAAACCTGGACAGCCTCATCTGATTCCCCTTATCTCTTCCCAAACATGGTAAGCTATATCCATACAGCTGTGCATTACCCATGGATGGATCAAGGGACTCTACACTGTGAAACGGTGCTCTGTACTGATGAGAAGGGGTACAGAACGCCATACGCCTACAAAGCAGAGGTGCCGTTAATGTCACCTCTGCCAATGTTAGTTGGAAAGTTGCATGCGGTGTTGTCAACATGCACCAAAAAGCATCCTAATCAGCATGAATGGCACTTTCACGTTCTGTCTTCCTCTTACTCATCAGTATTGACACTACCACCTTTAACATGACCCCTGCTCAGTGACAGTGACTCACTCTTCCTTAAGTGTAACACAATGGCCGTTAAACACACATAGTACTAGTATCTGGTTGACCCTGCCAGGAAAAAAATAAAAAAAGTACCTGGGTGGCCCTGACAATCAACAGCCTCAAAAAACACACATACCACAGGAATCATCTGGTTCTGTTGAGCCAGTCAGTGTTTTAAAAAAAATAAAATCAGCAGTTCCCCAAACACATTGCCTCCCTAGTATCTGTTTAAATCCTGCCAGGTTATACATAATAACATATAAAAAGGAAAGCCGATGCCATGGCCCTTAAAAGTTTCACACATAGAGTAGGTTGATCACACACACACACACACACACACACACACACACACACACACACACACACACACACACACACACACACACACACACACACACACACTGCCTCCCTAGTATCTGGTTAAACCTTGCCAGCTTATAACATATTAAAAAAAAAAAGTCAACACCACGGCCCTTAAGTTTCACAAAGTAGTATGCCAGGAAAAAAATAAAGCATCTGGTTGGCGGTGGGCTGTGGCCCTCTCAACAGTCCCAAAAAAAACACAAATGCAATGACATACACACCATTGCCCTGTTTCTCCACTCACTCTCTCCTCGCTACTAAAGTGTGGGAAGAGAATGCGAGAGAATGCAAGAGTAACAGGGCTAATCAGCAGCCCGCGTCACAATTACACAGTCCCATCAACTGCTGCAGCCCACAATCCTATGACACACACATCATGACGTGACCTGAGGCTGAAAAGCTGTTCTTAGGTGAACAGAAGTTTAAATTCCTCAAGTAAGTGGACTCGCTCTATCTGGCACTTTTGCAGCATAGGTCCTGGTACGCCATACCGGCACGTACCATCTCAAAAAAAGCCCTGTATATATATATATATTTATATATATATAAATATATATATATATATATATATATATATATATATATATATATATGTGTGTGTGTGTTCTTTTTTTCAGTTTATTTGTATTTCTTGCTGTGCTGGTTTGGATTGTGTAGTAGATATATATATATATATATATATATATATATGTATATATATATATGTATATATGTATACGGGTTCCCTTCACATGGTCGACATTTCAGAATGTCGACATTCATATGGCCGAGACCATATAATTGATATTTGAAATGTTGACCATGCGTAACCGGCATCTCCGTACAGTGCGGAATGGAAAGATTTCCATCTTCTGTACGGTAGTGCAATCTCGGAGTTGGTATATTTAAGTCCTGGGGGTGCAGGGGGTGTAGCACCCCCCCCCCCCACTAGCAGCATGAAGGTACTTTTTTTGTGTTTTTTTATTTTTTTATTCTATGGTCGACATTTCAAATGTTGATCATATGGTCTTGGCCATATGAATGTTGACATTCTGAAATGTCGACCATATGAAGTAGACCCATATATATATATATATATATATATATATATATATATATATATATATATATATATATATATACTATCCACAACCGGTGCACGTTAATGCGGTCCAATGAAAAACACCAATACTGCTCGGACAAAAAAACACAATCACCAACTAAGTCCAGCACTCATCGGTGTAGAATAAATCATCATCACGTATTTCAAGCAAGTGATGCAAATAATAATTGCTTCTCAGCAAAATATAAGCAGACAATGCGAGTAATAGTTGCTTTTCATTTATTTACATCCATCATGGCTTCGGACAGCCATAATCAGCCACAAGCACCACAAATCGGTTTCACCTAATCGGCGTCATCAGTGTTCAAGGTGCCCGGATCAATCACGTCATATTTATTTCAAAAAATCTTAAAGGGGCACTAACCAATTCAAAAAATCAAAAATACATAACCCTTTAAAATATTACATTAATATCAATTACTATATCTTCCACCAATATATACAAATCTAATTTTATAAAAAAATGTAAATATATATGAAAAAGAATATTTATATATATATAAATGTAATAAAAATAAAAATAAATGAAATCCACATATATTATAAATTTTCATTTAAGCCCGGCTTATATAATGCACCCAACCTCAAAATCCACATTTTCTTTTTGATCTAATATTTTATGTTTTTTTACTAAAGTCAAATTATCTCCCAATACCCTATCTATCCCTACATAAATGAAATGTGCAGCTCTGTGTTCTAACTGATGTTTATATAGAGCACTTTGAGTTCTTTTACAATTATAATATCGCTGACATGAAGAGCAATCCTGTTTTTAAAACTTCTAGACATTTGTCCTATATAGAATGCTCCACATTTACAAACCACCATATAAATAACCCAGTCAGTATTACATGTGACTAGAACCCTAATATCAAAAACCTTAGTTGTATTAACCGAAGTAAAAGATTTAGTTTTTGATACCAACTTACAATACACACAATTACCACAAAATATACTTAAACAAAAATGTATAATATATGTGGATTTCATTTATTTTTATTTTTATTACATTTATATATATAAATATTATTTTTCATATATATTTACATTTTTTTATAAAATTAGATTTGTATATATTGGTGGAAGATATATTAATTGATATTAATGTAATACTTTAATGGGTTATGTATTTTTGATTTTTTTAATTGGTTAGTGCCCCTTTAAGATTTTTTGAAATAAATATGATGTGATTGATCTGGGCACCTTGAACACTGATGACGCCGATTAGGTGAAACTGGTTTGTGGTGCTTGTGGCTGATTATGGCTGTCCGAAGCCATGATGGATGTAAATAAATGAAAAGCAACTATTACTCACATTGTCTGCTTATATTTTGCTGAGAAGCAATTATTATTTGCATCGCTTGTTTGAAATACGTGATGATGATTTATTCTACACCGATGAGTGCTGGACTTGGTGATTTTATATATATATATATATATATATATATATATATATATATATATATATATATATACATAGATACATACATATATGCTATCTTCCATAATGCTTTTCATTTTACTTTCCATTCTATTTTTTTCTGTTGAAATATTTTCATAACAATCTAATAATCTGTATTGTTTAATGCTACAGTTCTCCAATTTTCAATTTTATTTTTATCTTTCTTTTCCCATACAAATTTAAGTATGCCACTGCATAAATCATTAAACATAAAACATTCATTTAACCACTCATTTATAACTTTTAAGAAGTATTTTTTTCTGCCAATCTGTAAATTTTTTACAAAATTCATATCCTATTCCAGCTGATCCTGAAACTGACTGTAAATTAACTTGTGTAAGTACCTTGTCTAATTAATATAAGGAAATCTCATTTAATTGCTTATTTTCTTGTTCTATCAATTTTAAATGTAATTCTTTTTTTGTACTTTCTTTCTGTCTTAAAACATTTTCTTTCCATAATTTATTACTATATTCCCAATTTGTTCCCGAGATCTTCTTACCTCTCCTCTATCATTTTTCATTTCTCTCATTATACTGTATTGTCCTTAACTATCCTACTAAAATATGCTGATACAGCTTCTTTTTTACCATGTAAATAATCCCTGGGATTCATTAAGCACTGCATGACGTGCAGGAATAGTGCAGGAGCTGCTGCACGCAATATGTCCACAAGCGATTCAGCATAAAGCTCCTGGGACGTGCACGAGTGCTACTACACTATTCCTGCATGAACACCACTGCCTTATGCTAATTACCTCATTTGCTGGTGAAAAACATGCAAATGAGGTGAATTAGCAATTCAGCAAGCAGGCAGGTGTTCGTGCAGGAATAGTATAACCTACAGAAATGTATTCAGTTACTAGCTGAATATATTTCTGCAAATAAGAAAACGGAGGCATGACAGCCTCAAATAAAGCATGTATTCCATTTATTAGGCATGCCAATGGCTAAATATATGGCCATTAGCACGAAAAATAGTTTTCAATTTTTAAAATAAAACTTTTTTTTGGCATATCTCGGACGTTTAAGCATAGGGCAGTGGCACGCTAACAGGATTGTGCCGAAAATAAAAAAAAAGTGGAAAAATCAGTTTTGAGAGAAATCTGTATTTTGCCATTATAGTCAATGGCATACAGAATGAAAACAGTACCAGGGAATAGTGGTTGCTAAGGGGAAAGGCTCAGTGTAAGTGTAGTAACTGTGGAGTAAGGCAGTGGTGTATGCAAATGTGGGGTTTTATACTGAATCTCAAATTTCTTCTAAGTGTCAGACTGCACCTAACCATGTAGGTGTTCTAACACCACAGTGTAGACAGGAGAAGCAGCTAACATGAAAAGGGGGTGTGTCATGCTTGCTGTAAGCACATTGGGGCTCAGTGGCCCATGATCACCCTTAGCTAAGCACAGCTAAGGAAGGGGGTGTGTCTGAGGCTGTATTTTCTTATTAAATAAAATGCAGAGTGTGTTTGCATGCAGGGAGGGCCAGTTCTGCTTAAAAGTGTTTATTTTAGCTAATCAGGTGTGTGTGGCATGCACTGGGCCTAAAACACAGGGCATAGCAGAACTGTTTACATTTGAGCACCGGGAATGCACAGCACACATCAGGGCTTAAATGGGGAGCAAATGGGAAGGGGAAACAGCAGAAGGAAGGCAATCAAGGAGAATTACCATAGCTGGCAGGTGGAATGTATCAGAATTAGCTAATTACACAGGCAGCAATCCAGCACACTACTATAAAGTATGCAAACACCGTTCAGTCTGTTTTTTTCCCACAAAATCTACACCACTGGTGTACACATTCGGGGGAATTTTAAACTGACAAAACTAACAAAACATGTTAGGGGCTGCTGTTGCTCTGATCTACCAGCATGTGCTAGAGACTGAGGGTGGTGAGGAGGATAATGCTGATAATCAACTCTGACTGAGGAGGAGGAGAAGAGTGCTCAGACTCAGGGTGACCTAACAGGGGCTACATGATCTGGAGACAGTAGAGCAATACAGATGGACAGGGACATACTTCACCAACTTGTTGAGCTGTGCCGGTCTCACCTCAGAGCCAGAACCAACAGAGGGGAACACATCCCAGTGGATACCAACATATGTGTAGCCTTAGAAGTAGAGAAAACTGCAAGGAACCACCACGATAGGTAGAAATAATTTATTTTAACAAGAGAAACAAGCACTTTCACGCACCACCATGGCGCGCTTCATCAGGTTATATTAATTAATTAAAATTCACCCTTTTTATACAAAATGCATTCCCAATCAATCAATTTAGACCATCAATTAAAACAACCAATTAAACGATTTAAAAAGATATTACCAGTATAACAGCAGGTTTGAGTGAGCAAAGCTATTTTAGCTTATAAAATGTTTCTTATACAACTATTTAGAAAGCAACAAGATATTCCATCAGCATGGGCAAGCATTATATTCAGATTATATATCCCAAACTGAAACTACACATCGATTTAATTTCATATCTCAAAATCAATTCATAAATCTGGCTTTTATAGTATTATAAATATACTAATATAAACAATAAAATAAATAAAATATCAATTAATCATAACAATACTTATATAATAATTAATATAGAGCAAATCCTCATCGACCATAAATATTAATTCATTTAAATTATTATTGCTATCATATTATATACAATGTTTAATATTTATACTGCTATTATTATTTGTTTATTTAAGTAATACTTCTATTATATTATAAACACTGTGATACCAAATATAAATAAGAATAGGGAAGCCATCAAACGTGCATGGCAAATATTTATGTAAAACATGATATAGTATCTACGACGAACACACACATCCAGGCTGGTTAAACAGTCTGACTCACACAAGACCCTCCAAGTGCAGTCAACATTTGAACAGACCCCTATGCAAAGCAGTGGTAGCTATAGGCAAACATATCTGACCTTGGACACCCCCCATATCTTATCCCCTACAAATCTATCCAGAGTCTGCTTGTCACCCTGATCCTGTCTGACTTATATTACCCAACCGTGGACTGGAAATCAGACCAGGCCAAAACAGAAATGCACAGAGATTTCACCATTGTATCACCAAGGTGCTGGACTGTTTCTACAGCTTCAGCAGTCAATTGCTCATAGCACATCTCTCAACAGGCTGGATTGTGCAAGAATGCATAGCATTTGGCCCATATGTTTGGTGTGTGCATCATCCATCCTTTATTTCTCTGGGAAATCACTGTACTGAAACAATACATGACAGTGTCAAACAGCATATATGTCAGATATCTGCTAAAACAAGACCTGTAACCCTAGCAACCATTACATTACTGAGAGAAATAGTCACAACCACTGTATGGCCCATTGTCTCACCCATTTTGATAGGCTGTCTCTAGATATCCTGCATCAATAGGTTGATAGGTATGGCTGTAGCACAAAACAAACTGGACTAGAGTACAACAATCCCTGGAATGGAGTCCCACATGTACTATAGAAGGTCACACTGGGCATACTCATACACTTAGAGAAATGTCAGTAGGATCTAGGAATGAACATGCAAATGGTAAAGTGTGTTTACAGGTTAAAGCTTTTGGGTCCATTCAAACCCAGTACACTTTCCCTTTCCCTACTTTAGCAGTCCTGCAGATATCAGTCATCTCAGAAGTCCCTTTTGTTAGACCTCTGCCCTATAAGCTCTGTGGTGCATACAATAACTGTGTAACATTATGGTACAAAAAATAGTTGGGTAGAGGTTCTACTGTCACATCTGGCAAGTATATGTGTGTGTGTGTAGAAGTGTGTCTGTTTGTAGGCGAAAGTATTTTGATAAGTTTAACGCCCACTGCTCAACTTTATCAATCCTGCTGATGTCATTCCCCTTATAGGCTTATAAGTGTGTAGTAGGCTAATGGCCCAAGAGCCTTTACAAGCCTAGCCCTTAGAAGGGACCTTCCATTGTGCCACCTGATGTTACTTCCCAGTGCCTGTATCAAGTATAGCCACTGCTGTGATCCTTGGGGTGTACTGTCTATTGCCCATCCACTCATCAAGATTTCTCTGAAACAGGGTCAGCTAGGTGCTCTGCATGACATGTGTGGGAAGTGTTTTCCAGGGCATGTGCAGTCTCTTGGTGAGGGACCTGTCCCACCAGTATGTTTTGGAGATTGTGGTAATGAGGTAGAAGTCTCTGCAGTGTGTGTTGTGGAGGGATTGGGATGTCATTATGTGTAGCATTTCTAAAACAGCTGTGTCAGACAAGGCTTTGTAAGTCAATCACAGATAGCCTCTAACTAGGTGATATGACACAGAGAATAGCTGGAGTCTTCTGAGTCTGTCTGTGTAGGATGTATGTTTACTGCCTAGGAACCTCTTTGTGAGGTGCTTCTGTGGCCTCTCCAGCTGTTGCAGGTGTCTACTGATGTGCAGGGCAAATGGGCCAGAATACTTAATGAATGGTCTAATGAGGGAACATTAGACAGAGATCATTACCTCTGTCTTCCTGGATACAAAACCTTTGGTAATGCAATGTACCACATAGAAGGACTTCCTGACCACAGTGGCAATGTGGTGGTTGAAGGAGAAGTTGACGTCAACCTGTAGCCACAGATCTCTTATAATGCCTACAGTGTTCATTGGGCTCCCATCAATGTGGCACTGGGAACTGAGTGTTTTACCAAAGGGGATGATGATACATTCTGTGGTGTTATGCTTCTGGCCATGGTTTCCACACCACTCATTGGTCTCAGTGAGGCCTTTCTGTAGGATGTCTGCATCACTTGTGGAATTAACAATAGCTCCCAGCTTGCAGTTCTCTGTGAACTTGGTCATCCAGAGTTCCTCTGTGTTGGGCTGGACTCTTGAGAATTAGATGCTGGACAGGACACTACCCAGTACTGATCCCTGTGGGACTCCACTTGTGACTGCTTGCCAGTCTGACTTGGATTTTGCCACTGTCACACTGTGTGTTCTGTGAACCAATTTTCAACCCACCCACTGATATAGGGGCTGATGCCTAGTTTGGTGGGTTTATCAATAATTCCTGACTGAGGAATGGTATCAAAAGCCTTGGCCAGGTCAAGTTAGGCTGTATGCAGTGCCTTACTGTCATACACAGCCCTGGTGACTCACTCAAAGAAGTCAACCAGGTTGAGCAGGCATGATCTGCCATTCACAAACCCTAGGGTATGTACATGCCACCCTTTATGAAGAGGGATGACTGTAACAGTGTTCCATTTTGAAGTGACAAAGCCTGAGTTGAGGCTGTGACTGAACAGGCCACACAGATGTGGTGCCAGGTCTCTTTGTATGTCATGTAGAACCAGCCACAGATTTGTTTGGGTCCCATGGAAGCTGTATTCTTGCCTGTAGACAATGCAGGTCTAACCTGGCCTTCATTAATACTGGGTGCCTGGTATTCATCTGCCATTGTGATTGTTCCCTTGGGGGGAGGGGTAAAGCTGGTACTGAATGTGTTGGCAAGACTGTTGCCAATATCTGTTGTCTCTGGATAGGAGTTAGCATTGTGCAATAACTCACAGCACTCGTGGGCATTGCTGTGGAGGTTGTTGATATAACTATCAAAGGCTGTTGTGATTGTTATCAGTGTCGGCTGCAATTTTACCTTCATAGCTGCCTGTAGATGATTCCATGAGAGATCTCAAGTTGTGGTTGACACTAATAAGGGGGTTCCCCAGTCTTGGGGCACCACCTTTTTCTGCAACAGTGTCCTCCATCTGTTGTACACTTTAGGAATAGCAGGGGACCATCACATTGGCTTCCAGTGTTTGGAGGACAGCATCTTGGTTATGTTGGCTATGGCTAGTACCATGCATTCATTTACATTTGTACAGTGCATATGTGTATGATTTGACAGTCATGGAGCTATTTTCCATTGACATTGGTGCAGTGAAGTCATCCACCCCTGTTTTTATGACTCCAAAGTCAGGTTTGGAGAGGTTTTTGAAGGTGGTTACCTTTGTGGGGGTGTGGGTGAGATGTTGAGTTCCATGTTGATTATATTATGTTTGGATCTGACCAGGTAGGGATTGACAACTGTGGTCGAGCAACAGTCCCATATGTAAGTAATCAACACAGGTCAAGGTTGTTGCATCCTCTACTGGGGGTCAGTATGAGCTGGTCCAGGGCATTTGAACTGATGAATTCCAGGAAGTGTTGGGACAGTGTTTTGCTGCTTGACTACTTTGCCCAGTTGATGGAGGGGTAGTTGAAGTCTCCTATTATGTCAGTGTTGGGTTGGGCCTTCATAGATGCCAGGGTATTGAGGAATGTGGATTGATAGTCTAGGGACATAGATGGAGACCCATAGCAGGCTATGACCTGGATTGCACTATTACCCAAAGTCAGTTGTACCTGAAGTATCTCAGATGCATTATGCTGGGATACTAGTCTGGAGGTGTGCATATCCATTATGAATATGGAGACACCACCACCTGTGGAGGTGTGGTCCATGTTTTGGGGCTGACAGCTGTAGAATGCATCATAGGCTGTTAGTGCAGGGCTGCTGTCTGCTGTTGTGAACCAGGTCTCTGTTACAGCACAAATGTCAATGTCCTCCACTTTGAGGAGTGCTTTGAGTGACTGCATCTTGACAATTGGCTGTCTACTGTTGAGCAGCATGACCATCAGATTGCATACATGTCTAGCTGTTACGGTGGTAATTTGATTTTGAACACTGCCTAATAAGGCACTAAAGGGGTGGCAAGACACTTAGCCAGTACCTGGAAACCCAGGGGTGACAGATGTAGGCCATCTCTGGCAAGGCATTGAGGTCTGTCAATCATGTTATCCCAAGCAGAGAGATACTGGATCCCCTGAGAATGACACACAGCACATAAGCCAATGTTGCAGTCATTCATTTGTTGATAGTACTGCAGAATCATTCTGGGTGATGGTAGTATACTACTCTGGGCTACTGTCACACCTGCCTGGACCACATAATCTGAGTGTTCAGTCATGTCTCTTCTCATGTAGTCCAGGGAGGTGTGTCCCAGGTCATTCACACCCACATGGATAATGACAGAGTGATACTTGTAGTTGTGGAGGGCTCTGACTGGGTGTGTCATGTGTTGGATGCTGGCATGTGATAGACAGCTGGCTGTTACCTCCTCCATAATCAACCCAGTGAGTGGTACATCTGTGTGCCTCAGTATTGAATCATCCATCATTACTGTATTGTGCAAGGTGGTTAGCCTTAGGGGCGTAGATTGAGGGGCACACTGTGTAGGTGACATTTGTGTCTTTTGGCATGTGCTGTGTCGTGGTGTCTGACTGGGTGTCTGTCTTGCTTGTCTGTGCTGTTTGGGTTAATGTCCATTGAGTTTCTTTGGGAAGGTGGGTGTGTGGTTTTTTCAGTGTATGTCAGGGCTGTGTGAGAATCATATACTGTGTGGGTTTACCTCAGCTGTGCAGTTATCAGCACCTTTGTCCAGTTGTTAGCACAGTAAGCTGTGTAGTGTGTGCAGTAACTATGTAACACTATAGTACAAATAACTAGATAGGCAGTGGTTCTAATCTCAATATTAGCAAGTGTGTGTGTGTGTGTGTGTGTGTGTGTGTGTGTGTGTGTGTGTGTGTGTGTGTGTGTGTGTATGTATGTGTGAATCATATACTGTGTGGGTTATACCATTTTGAGTTGTGTACCACACTTTAGATGTCCCCTCACCCCAATTTAGTAGTCCTGTTGATGTCATGTACCTTTGGAGGAAATGAAATTGTATAAGCTCTGTGACACATCTGATAACTGCATAACACTATAGTAGGAGTAACTAGATAGGCAGGGTTCTAATCCCAGTACTGGCACCTGTGTGTGTTTGTGTGAGAATCATATACTGTGTGGGTTATACCATTTTGAGTTGTGTACCACCCTTTACACTTCCCCTCACCCTAATTTAGTAGTCCTGTTGATGTCATTCACCTTAGAAGTACCTTTGGACTAGGTGAAATTCTAAGTATCTGACAATTGCTTAACACTATAATAGACACAGATAGATAGGTAGGAGTTCTAATCTTAATACTGTGTGTGTGTGTGTGTGTGTGTGTGTGTGTGTGTGTGTGTGTGTGTGTGTGTGTGTGAGACATCCGACTGTTGTCAGAACACTGGCCTCAGGCTGAATGGAAAGAAATGTGTCGCAATCTTGTGTGGAATCAATGTGGTTTCCATGAATTAACACATTGCTGGTAGACCAATGGACACAGACATCCTTATAAAAGGCCTGGGAGCATAGGCTGACAGTGACCTCTCTTATGGCCACCAAATTGCTACAGTGGACAGAAATAACTTCTATGTGGCACATCTCATAACTAAGGGTGTGTCATCCAGTAAGGAAGAGGTCAATGTTTCCCTCTGCTGTCACCTCATTAGACCAACCAGCAGGTACAATGGCGCATTTGCCATGTAGCTCACTAGATGCCTGCAAAAACTGTGGAGGCTGCAAGTGTACCTCAAAAATAGGACCCTAATCCTTAAACAACGGTCCTATATGGACAGAGTGCAATACCTCCAAGTATTCTTGGCCACATCCTGGCTACTTACAGGCAATCCCTGCTTGACTGACAATGTCATGTCTGGCTAGCTGTGTTAGGAATGCCATATCTAGTGAAACTCTGATCTGTATGCACCACATGCCATGGATACCTCAACCTCATTACCACAATCAACAGAACATACTGGGGGACAGGTACATAACCCAATGAGTTGACGTGTTATGCAATATATGTCGCATACATATCAGAGCACCTCACTGACCCTCTTCAAGAGAAATCTGGGTGAGTGAATGAGGAATTTAACTGTCACCCTGGCCATCACTCAAGTGGCAATAGTCAATAGATGCATTGGGAAAAAATGTCAGGTCACATGATGCCAGGGTGCTCCCATGGGCTAGGCTTGTCATGGCTCCATGCTCATTAGCCTGGTACACACCTATGAACACATGATCCTATGAATCTTAGTCCTGGAAAATGTGTGTGTGTGTGTGTGTGTGTGTGTGTGTGTGTGTGTGTGTGTGTGTGTGTGTGTGTGTGTGCGTGCATGAGTGTGTGTGTATGTGTGTGTGTGTGTGTGGGTGTGTGTAGGTGTGTGTATATGTGTGTGTGTGTGTGTGTGTGTGTGTGTGTGTGTGTGTGTGTGTGTGTGTGTGCATGCAAGACCAGTATCCTGAGTGTGTGTGTTTGAGTGAGGAATATATCCATTGGGTGGCCATGTATTATAATTGTAGGCCATCCTACTCCCAGCACACGTCCTACATTCCACTGTACAAGGGCTGCTTTTTACATCAACCATAGAGGTATCTGTACACACTCTGCAGACATATAAGCCATGTGCTGTGTGCAAAAGCTATGTAATGGTATGAATGAGCAGCTAGAGAGACAGGGCTCTTAATCACAGTACTAGCACACTTGTGTGTGTGCATTGGTGTCTGTAGCAGTGTTTGGGAGTGTGTACACTTGTGCATGACATTAGTATGAAACCTGTCACACCAACTACACCACCCATTGTCATATCTTACAATGGCACATGATGTTACTCACTGTACATGTACTTTGGAAACTCAACACACTATGAACTCGTTGCCACCTGTGATAACCACATAATACTGTACTACCACTAACTTGATGAGTTGAGATTTCAAACTCAACACTGGCAATTGTGATCATGTGTGTGTATGTATGTGTGTGTGTGTGTGTGTGTGTGTGTGTGTGTGTGTGTGTGTGTGTGTGTGTGTGTGTGTGTGTGTGTGAGCAGTATTCTCTGTGGGTTGGGTCAACACAATACCCTCTGGGTGTGTGGGATTTACAAATCTGAGGTGTGTTCCACCCACTGCACTTAGCATTGTCCACTGTACAAGAACTGCTGACGTCAGCCACCATACACTTACCTGTATACACCCCTCAGCCCTATAAGGTACATAGCACATGCATATTGTGTACAGCTGTACGCTGCCATACCCCATGTTGATAATGTTTGCAGAGCCACGTCCTGCTGACACACTGACACCTAGAAGACAAACAGAATACATTATGGAGACCACATTCAGTCAACATTAATAACAGCAATAATGCATCATGGCTGACAGCTACACATTCTGAAGTGTAACCATTAAACATGCTGGCTGACAACACTACACAGCATTATATTGCTAAACTGTACTAAATTCACCCTGTGAATCAGAACCATATTAGCATGTCCCTGCATCGATGGTACGGATGACAGGGATGTGGCTCAAGTATCATCATATGCACAGGGTGTGGTGTGGGTTTGTCAGAGGCCTAGCCTGGGCCATTTGGTTGACATCATGTGTGTGTGTTTGGGGGATGTTTATTAAATGGGCTGTGCAGAGGTGGTGTGTGTAAGTTTGGAGGTGACCTAGCTGTGATGGTGATGTGTGTGTGTGTGTGTTTGTGGGTGTGTGTATGGATGCACACAGTCACGCCATGTGGCTGCCCTACACAGGGGTATGTTGGACAGCTGTGGCTGTACATGGCAGGGTGTGCAGTTCACTGTCTCCAGCTATAGACATGGGAACTGGGCCTGTCAGAGGACCCACTGGCATGACCAGGCATGAGGCCAGATGCAGTACTATTCCCCGATGGCGACTGCTGTCTGCTGGATCCGCATCCTTGTTGGGACCAGCCAGGACCACTGGCCCATGGCCTACTGCATTGTGGCATGGACAGCAACCCCCCTTACAGTCATGTTGCTGGTACTGACATTATGGGAGTGAGAAGCTGCACGGCCAGGTGGACCCTCAGCTGTTCGCGTTGCTGTCCTACAGCCATGTGGCCGACGGACAACTCCCACCACATGCTCTATTACAGACATTCCACATTCAAGGATTGACAATCCATGGTTGAGGATTCCCACCATCTCACTCAACCATCTATCCATGACCTCAGCATAATAACGGTGGGCATCAGCCCAATCATGGAGGTTGTCACGCATAGCAGTAAGAGTGGCATTCACGACCCTGAGAAGCTGTCTGGTGTTACGTTCACTATGTGCCTGTGCCTCCATGATGATTAAAAACATGCATCTGGTGACACTTGTTGTGGCACTTGTGATGGGGGCATGACGGGCACCAGTCCCCCTTCGAGCACCCCTGCCCGTCCGCCTGCGTGGGACCTTTCCTGTTATCTGGCTATGGCTGATGTCTACAGACACACTTGCCATAGTCACCACACTTGCCTGTCTCATGCCACCACCCACCAACTGTCCATTATCTATGGCCACTGGTGATGGGGTATGTCTGGGCATTGTGACTGTATGCAGGGATGGGGTGGACAACAGTGGGATGCCAGGCAATGGCACAGATTCAGCCCCTGAAAAACCTGCCTGTGCCTCACTATGGCTATCATCATTGTCGGAGTCTGTAGAGACACTGACATCAGTTCCCAAGAGGTAGGGACCCCGACCCCCATTGCCACCTATGAGGGGAAGACAATAAATGTAAATTAATACCTGTACATTATGACTGGCTGCCATGCACGCAGATACTCACAAAGACACTTACAGGTGAGATGGCACAAAGCTATTACACAGACCTCACATTACCCAAAAGCTGACAAGCATGACACACAGCCCTCATCATCATACGTTGCAAACATTCTCAATCCTTTTTACTAACAATATACATCTCTGGGATGCATGAGAACTGTTAGTAGGTGATGTCCATTCCCCTAGCACACACTGCACCCATGTACACATTATTGCTGTTCACCTGTATAGCACAGTGGCAACTACTGTAGACCATACCTCACAACTGTACAAATCATTAAAGAATGTGTAGATGTCTGGAACATATGTTTGCTCTGTTCTTCACAACCCCTATGTGTTTGTCTGACACATAACTGGGATCATATGAGGATAGATGTAACTAATTAATGACAAACATTTGATTTGCAGACCTCATCAGCAGCAGTGAATGTATGTTCGAACAAATCCTGTTACACCAATAACCTTCTAAACTTAACGTGGATATGATAAGTGTACACACCCCTGTTAACATGGTAGGCTCTTGTATCATATAAAATGAGACCACAATACTGCATTCAAAAACATTACCCACCTTAAAAGTGACATATGACCTGTGAAATCCAATCAAGAAACAAGCGCATTGTAAGGTTTGTATATCCCATATTTGGTGGCCTAACATATTGTTCAGTTTTACAAGTTAATTGTTCATGGAATGTAATATTGTGGTCTCTCATTGTATATATCAGAAACACTTGGCATCTTGACAGGGGTGTGTACACTGTGGTATCCACTGTATAGGATTAATGTTTCATACATGTCCCTACTGTAGCCTATTTGCCCCCCCCCCCAGTTTGTTGGTCTCTGTCCAGCCATCTTGCACTGATAGGTTGTGAGGTATGCTGCAGGAATGTTACATTACCCTTCAGATAGGCCCCCATTGTGACCACTGTGATGCACTACAGTTAACACCACCACAAGGGAACATGCACATCAAGCAATATGGCTAGGTGTGGCAGTTGTGTGCATGGCAAAAATCATGGCCTTAACATGCCTGGGGTATTGGCAAACCACAACAAAACAATTCCATACTCACTAGCTACAGGCTGCCATCACATTTGTAGACTACAGGGACCTAAATAGATGTGGGAGAGAGGTACTGTCAGCAGACTCACATGTGGTCTTGGTACAGGGGGAAGCAGCATTTCTGCACATTAACAGTACAACCCCCAATATTACGAAATATGCTTCCCAGCACCATAGATGTGCACTTATGTGCATTACGAAACCCCATCCACAACTACTATCTTATCTGACATATGCATGTAGATACACTACAGATACAACTATGTATGCTACAGTATGTGCACTAGGGCCTTACCTGCATGCTTCTTGTCCATTGTGTGGGGGGCACCCATATCCTAGTAAGACACCAGTGGCCAGCATTTGCAGCATATAAACACCTCCAAACAAAAAAAATAATAAAATAGATATTTATTGAAGCATAAATGCAACAAAGTGCACTGATATCAATTTAAACCAGTTTCAGCTATCCAGCCTTCATCATTGAAAAAGCATTTGTAAATCAAAATGATTGATGAATATTTATAGAAACCACCAACCAATGGAAACATGGTTTAGTCCATCCGAAACTCAAAATGACAGTCACATTCCAATAACTGTTAATCCTTAATATAATAGAGGCATTATACAAATAGTGGTACTATATAAATATCTGATACAAATAATGTCAAAAATACAACATATAATAATATTTTAGTTATACATAAACTGGATGTTATACAAACTCCTGATAAGAAAATCTTTATATTTACATATAGAGTATTATCGTATATCGTCAGTAAAATATAGGATCAGATCAAGATGGGGTTGGTAAGAATGGAATCTATTGTCAAAGTATCACTGGGGTATGAATATATGATATAATTATGTCACAAATATATAATGAATTATTAAAATATTCAATATAGATACATAACCATACAAAATAGATAGTCTCAATACAAAAAAGAAGTAAAAACCATTTTAAGTCAGCCAGTAAGGTTTAACAATGGTACATGATATTGAGACCAACATAATGATCTTACAATAATGATTTTAAATATCAAAAGATGATATGATATGATAATACATAAGCGTATGGCAAAATGTAATAGCCTTATGACTAGATTCTGTTGCCATCCACCAATAGGCTTTCACGATGGCAGCATACATATATAAGGTCCTCATTATTATTCGGCACATATAGTTTTTAATTACAATATTCCAACAAGCATAGATAGGTCATGAACAAAACAGATGAACGACCCATAACATAGTTCTGTTGATATGATTTTTAATTATATCATATATATAAGAATATATATATTTTTTCTAAATTGTAAACATATCCTGTATATATTGTGGTTACAACATATGTTATACCATTTCCCTTTCATATGTTATAGGTGGTCATTAAGACCCGGGGGAAATAAAGTCCCAAGGTGAATAATCCAATATTTTTCTTAATGGTTCAAAATACTGTGCCAGCCCTGTTGATTGCTCCTGTTGCCAGTAATTTTATCAATAATCATGAACATAAATCGAGCATTGGTATGTTTCAAAGTGTGTCTGTAGAGAGCATTGGTCTCTTTTTTTGTTTTTGATGTCACTTTTATGTTCATTCATTCTTACTCTGAGTGATCTTGATGTTTGCCCTACATAGAATGCTGAGAATTGACAAGTGGCTAAATAGACATCCCAGCTACTGCTGCAGTTACCAAAAACTCTGAGATCATATACTCTACTTGTATTGGCACTAGTGAATTGTTTCAGTATACTAACCTGGTTGCAGGATCCACAATGCCTGCAGGGAAAGGTGCCCAAAAGTTGGTCTCCAGTCATGGTCATCTGTTGGTAAATTGCACCCCCACTTTCTTTGTGTTTATATTGGGAGAACAGGGCACCCAACGTCTTGCCTTGTTTATATGAAAACTGACATTTGGGTCCCAGAATCTTTCTCAATTCTTCATTTGCTAACAGTATGTTCCAGTTAGAATCCAAAATGTTTCTGATTACATTATGATTCCGTCCATATGTTGTAACAAACCTCACTGTAGGCTCCACCCCTGTGTTTTTTTTTTGTTTTTTGTATTGTAATAACATGTTTCTGTCTTGATTTGCTGACCATGTACTGGCTGAAAATATATCAAATTTGTTATATCCCCTATCCAAAAATCTCTTCTGGAGATCCAAATTTGCTTTCTCAAAATCATTTTGGATGAGCTAATGCGTTTGATACGCAAAAATTGAGATTTAGGTATGTTGCGGATGGTGTGGTGTGGGTGCATGCTGGAAGCATGGAGCAGGGTGTTGTATTGTGGATATTTCTTATATGTCTTGGTACTGAGGGTATGATCATCATTCCTATAAACCATGACATCCAGAAAGTCAGTGATGTCCAAGTTATATGTTACTGTGAACTCAATATCCCATATATTGTCATTCAGATATTCCACAAACTCCTGTAAATACATAGAATCTGCACACCACACCATCCAGCAATCATCCAAATATCTACGCCATATGTCAATTTACAACCAAATATAGATTGTGTAATGGGTTGTAAATCATGCACTCTTCATAGTATGCCATAAAAAGATCTGCATATATGGGGGCAAAGGATGCCCCCATAACAGTGCCCTGAAGTTGCCAATAACACTCCCCCTGAAAAGAGAAAACATTCTTATTAAGCACGTGTTCAGCCATGCACACTAATAATGTATTGAATCCTGGTGGATATAGATCAGATTTTTTCAACCAGTATTGGAGTGCCTGTAAACCCGCCCAGTGAGGTATGCTGGTGTATAGAGATTTCACATCCAGTGTGCACATAAGCCAGTGTGGTTCCAATTGAGTATCTTCTATTATTTGGAGAAACTGCGTGGTGTCCTGCAATCGGGCCCTGATCACTGTAAGTAATGGTTTTAAATGGAATGTCAGAAACTCTGATAAGGGTTCTGTAAGGGAACCGATACCGGACACAATGGGTCTTCCCGGTGGTTTGGAAATGGATTTGTGTATTTTTGGAAGCAAATATAAAATCTGTTTTTGGGGATCTGTCACTAGTAGATGTTTAACCATGTT
Source organism: Protopterus annectens (assembly GCF_019279795.1). Taxonomy (NCBI): domain Eukaryota; kingdom Metazoa; phylum Chordata; order Ceratodontiformes; family Protopteridae; genus Protopterus; species Protopterus annectens. The sequence continues at coordinate 375,846,281 of NC_056731.1, forward strand.
GTTGGTAATGATCCCTTCATCTTCTGCCAATCTCAAAAAATTGTCTATTTCTTTTTTGAAGTTGGGGGTAGGATCAATGGGCATATGCATATAGCATCTGGTATTTGAAAGCTGTTCCAGACCTTCATTCAGATAGTAACCCATGTTCATAACAACAATCGCCTCACCATTATCTGCTGATAATATGGCAATGTTAAGATTGTTTCTAAGTTCTTCTAGAGCCATTTTTTCTGATGAGGTAATGTTCTGACCTATAGTGTGAGATTCCATATGTGGGAAATGTAAATCCCTGAGGACCGATTGTTGGAATATAGACACGTTTGTTCATTGGCGGCTGAAAATCAGATTTCTGAAATCTGAATTCATTAGATCTTTGAGATGTCTGAGAAGTTTGTTCTGAAAAAAAACAGTTTTAGGTTTAAGTTATGACAAAAGTTCATAACATCTAATACAATATTATATTATTTAGAAAAAAAGCCTGGTACAAATCCAAGACCTTTATTTAGTAACTTCTCTTGTACATCAGTCAATGCCACATCTGATAGATTCAAAACATTCTTATATTCATTATCAGTTAACTCGAGTGTTTGTATCAATCCCTCCACAGAATCTGTCCTGTTTCCCATGTTTATGTTTGCGGCCACTTCGCCACCTTTTTCTATGTCTAAAGGGTGTGCTGAGTTGGACTTTTTGCACATAGGTGACTGCTGGGGCTGGACACTTTCATTGTCCATGTAGGAGGATTCCTCCCCAGATGTGCTTGCAAAGGATCTATCATTAGATTTGAGAATGGACCTGGATCTCTTTCTAACTCTACCCCTTGTCATCCCCTTACTGGTATCAACAAATCTGACTGACCTATGTGATTCAAATGGGCGCCTCTCTGGTAATCAGTGATATCCCTGTTGAATTTTTTGATTTTCCTCTCCCTAGTTTGTTTCTCATAACTTGCCAATTCTTTTGACAGCTTGGTTACTGAACCTTCATATATGGGTAATGATTCATATTTTTTGCATTCTTCACAGATTACTTTAACCTCCGATAGGTTAATATCAATCATTCTCTCATAATATAAGGCAAGAATTTTGACAAACATCATAGATGCTTGCTGTAACGCAGTGTTCCATTCTGTGGTTAGTCTCTCTTCAGATCTACCAACCAATGGCTATAAACGTATTCTCAGACCCCGAGGGGCCATATCTCTATTAATATATGCACAAAATAATCTAAGATGCCAAATATTGGCTCTAAGGTTTTTCAAACCTTTACTTAAGTTGTTAAAGGCCACATCACAGCCATCTGATGGATTATTAAGAGTAACATTGGGATTACTGCCTGAGATGTCAATCCCAAAGACAACTATGTCGTCCCGATCGGCACATAATCCTTGCAGAATTTTTTTCCAAATCCATTTATATTTGTTGGTGTCCAAAAAAATATAAAATAAAAGGTCAGATTAATATATAAGGTCCACAAAAAATGAGCAAGCTGCTAATGAAATTGGCCACTTTATAGTCAATTGCTAATATATGCAAATGCATATAAAAATAGGTAGATCACTGATACCAAGGAGTGGATATACCAGTCAGGGAACAACACTGTGTTCAGATCCAAAAAGAGATCAAGCCCAAACTATCAACATATAGATTTCACATTGATTATTATTGTCCGTAGGGTGTCAAAAAATATATCTGTGCTTATATAACTGACATTATTAATATGACATTATTGGCCAGATCAAAAAAAGGTGTATATAGTAACTTCCAATACCTATATATTTTGGATTGGAATATTAATGAAATATACAAATCTTAGGAGATAGGGATATTGATAAGTTCAATACAGATACTCAGTCCATAAAAGTATGGTATATTCAAAATATTGCTTGAAAGGCTGCACAGGAAATAACTGGTAAGTATCTTCAAGATCATACAGATACAACTCTATGTTGTTCTAGTATAATTTTGTATTCTGAAAAATTTATACTTATATATCATAGGTTTCACTATTTGTAGATTGTAAACAACCAATGTATAAAACAATAGGTTAAACACATTCACATATTCTTTTCTGTTATAGTTGCATTGACCCGTCCATATGTCTTGTGGTATTTCACTCTTCCCTATATGATTGATTGGTAACAACCATATTCCAAATTGTTAGTGGACTGTATACAAAACAATTTGACTATATGGTATTCATAATAATTGAATGACTGTAAATACATCCACTATCTCAAACTTGTTATATGTCAGATTTCAACTGTTTAGTGTATGTATGTTTAAAAATAATCTGAATAAGATCCTATATCAAAAGACAACCATAAATGCCCTCAAAGCCAGTCAAAGAAATGAATAAACGTATATAAACATATATCCGTTTTAGTTTAGTCTCTCGGTGACAGGCCCAAATCTCAGACCTATCAAATATAAAGTCCACTTTTTCAAAAATACATCCTACTGGTTAGAGTATAGTGAAAATCCTGTATTTACCTTTGCAAGTTATACACATGATACCTGAACCTTGTACATCCTAAACATTCTATGGGTATAGTTTAAACTGGACCAGATGTGGATATCAGGTTAAATACAAAAAGAAAAATAAATTTGTAATCCACAATGTTTCCTTAATACAAAATTACCTTCATCTCACAATAGCAACAAAAATGCCCCCTTTTTTTCAAAGTCCATATTCCCAAATTATTACTTGGATAGAGTTTCTAGTTCCTTCGTTGTTAGTCGGCCCAGATGTAACTCTTGCCTTATTCAAATATTAGACTAAAAAAACACAGTACCTGATATTCCATAAGTTCTAATTGCTGTACTGTCTAAAACAGATGATACCTCTCTGCTCAGCCCCGTATTCAAGACAAAAGTGATCTGTTAGACACCACACGCAGGAGGTAAACCTGTACGTGGCCCAACGTATACTATCCCTTAAGAAAACAAGTCATCAAGAAAAATAGCCACCCAGTGTCCCTTATAGGACCATGTCGATGTAGTAGTTGCACCAATATTCACAGCCCAACAGTTCAAATTCGAACACCACATAAAAATAAGCCAAAATGTGTAGAGAAAATGATTAATAATTTAGATCCTACATTTACCAATAAACGATACTGTTCCTGGTGATCACAAAAATGCCAACGCGTCCTTCATAAGACCATGCTGATGTTGCACCAATACACACAGCCCAATTATTCCAAGTTAGGACACCAAATATGAGTAGAAAAAAATAGCTGATAGCTTAAATCCTTAGATTACCACAGTTCGATACTGTTCCTTTTCATCGCAAAAAGGCCAATGCCAAAAGTCAACACTTGTTTTTATATATCCAACTAGAGCGATGTAGTCAGGAGTAGACTCAGGAAACTGATGCCTTTGTGATAATAGATGAAGAAATGGTTTGCCAAAGGTTGGTTTCCAAAAATAGGTATGGAGGAAATCCTCCTACATGGACAGAAGTGTAGATGCTGCAACCCAACAGCGAAGCCCACACACAGCACTAAAAACTAAAACGCCTCGCAAGTATGGTGTGCTCGGCCATACCATATTATAGTAAGACACCAGTGGCCAGCATTTGCAGCATATAAACACCACCAAACAAAAAAATAATAAACATGGGGTTGGTAAGAATGGAATCCATTGTCAAAGTATCATATGTTTACAATTTAGAAAAAATATATATATTCTTATATATATGATATAATTAAAAATCATATAAACAGAACTATGCTATAGGTCATTCATCTGTTTTGTTCATGACCTATCTATGCTTGTTGGAATATTGTAATTAAAAACTATATGTGCCGAATAATAATGAGGGCCTTATATATGTATGCTGCCATTGTGAAAGCCTATTGGTGGATAGCAACAGAATCTAGTCATAAGGCTATTACATTTTGCCATACGCTTATGTATTATCATATCATATCATCTTTTGATATTTAAAATCATTATTGTAAGATCATTATGTTGGTCTCAATATCATGTACCATTGTTAAACCTTACTGGCTGACTTAAAAATGTTTTTTACTTCTTTTTTGTATTGAGACTATCTATTTTGTATGGTTATGTATCTATATTGAATGTTTTAATAATTCATTATATATTTGTGACATAATTATATCATATATTCATACCCCAGTGATACTTTGAAAATAGATTCTATTCTTACCAACCCCATGTTGATCTGATCCTATATTTTACTGACAATATACGATAATACTCTATATGTAAATATAAAGATTTTCTTATCAGGAGTTTGTATAGCATCCAGTTTATGTATAACTAAAATATTATTATATGTTGTATTTTTGACATTATTTGTATCAGATATTTATATAGTACCACTATTTGTATAATGCCTCTATTATATTAAGGATTAACAGTGATTGGAATGTGACTGTCATTTTGAGTTTCGGATGGACTAAACCATGTTTCCCTTGGTTGGTGGTTTCTATAAATATTCATGAATAATTTTGATTTACAAATGCTTTTTCACTGATGAAGGCTGGATAGCAGAAACCGGTTTGAATTGATATCAGTGCACTTTGTTGCATTTATGCTTCAATAAATATCTATTTTATTATTTTTTTGTTTGGAGGTGTTTATATGCTGCAAATGCTGGCCACTGATGTCTTACTATAATATGGTATGGCCAAGCACACCGTACTTGTGAGGCGTTTTAGTCTGTAGGGGACCCATATCCACAATGCTGGATTTGGCATGCTGTTGTCTGCTTGCGGTGGGTGCTCCAAGGTTGGCGAGGAGCACCTCAGTGGGTGCCAGTGGGGCCTGCATGGATGGGCCCCCCCACTGTGGCTGAGCTTTCTCTGGCTACGGCAACAGCCCTTCACCAGACATTATGTAAGAGGTCGGTTGCACAATGCTGGACCTGCTCATAGGTTCTTGTGTGCAGGCTGACATTGTTTAACTTGTGGACATTTGTCCCCTCAGTTTGTTGGTCTCTGTTCAGACATCTTGCACTGTCAGGTTGTGAAGTATGCTGCAGGAATGTTACATTACCCTTCAGATAGGCCCCCATTGTGACCACTGTGATGCACTACAGTTAACACCACCACAAGTGAACATGGACATAAAGCAATATGGCTAGGTGTGCTTTGGCAAAGCACAACAAAAAAATTACATACTCACCAGCTACAGGCTGCTGTCCCACTAGTAGACCAGAGGGAGCTAAATAGGTGTGGGAGAGAGGTAATGTCAGCAGACTCACATGTGGCTTTGGTACAGGGGGAAGCAGCATTTCTGCACGTTAACAGTACAACCCCCAATACTATGAAATATTCTGCCTAGCACCATACATGTGCACTTATGTGCATTACCAAACCCAGTCCACAACTACTATCTTATTTGACATATGCATGTAGATACTCTACAGATACAACTATGTATGCTACAGTACTCTAGTAATGTGCACTAGGGCCTTACCTGCATGCTCCTCGTCCATTGTGTGGGGGGTACCCACATCCACAATGCTGGATTTGGCATGTTGTTTTCTACTTGCGGTGGGTGCCCCAAGGTTGGCGAGGATCACCTTGGTGGGTATCAGTGGAGCCTGCATGGATGGGCCCCCACCTGTGGCTGAGCTTTCTCTGGCTATGGCAGCAGCCCTTTGCTGGGCTTTACATATGAGTTCGATTGCGCAATGCAGAACCTGCTCATAGGTTCTTGTGTGCAGGCTGACATCTTTTACTCTGTGGACTAGTTCATTCCACAGGGCTGTCCTGGATGTTCCTGCCCATGGCCAAACATGACAGCATAGTTCTGGACAATGCTTTTCACAATTTCAGCTGTTTCAGCCTCTGCGTAGGGTGGGTTTCTTGGGTGCTGCATCCCACCTGGAAGACATAAACAGTGAAACACATCATAGCACCCGATACAGTTGTCATCAGTATGGACAGAAATTACACATCAAAAGTGGATATTTGTTGCCAACACTCACAACTACACCATACCCATTGTACTCCTGGCCTTGATGTGTCATATTCCCCCCAATTATGAACAGTTAATTGGATAAACCTCTATTCCCCATTCATTTCTGTGTAGAGGGATGACAGTGGCCATCTTCCATGTGGGTGGGGTGTGGATGTTGCCAGGGCTGTGTTTGACTACAGTGTGTGATGGAACTGTGAGCACATGCCCGAGTTCATGTAGGATGCAGACAGGGATGTTATCAGGCCCCACGGAGACATGTTATTGTTGCCTTTCAGTAGGCAATGTGTACCTGCTCACCAATGATGAGGGGAGGGGAGTGTTTGATGTGCATATTTCCCTATATAGATGGGGGGGAACGGGGTGATGTTCACACCTAACATGTCTGATGCAGGTTGCCTATAGCCATGGCATGTGTGTATGAGGTGTGATATACCACCAGTACAGGCTGGATTGTGTTGTTGCCTCTGAGACTGACAACATATGTGGAGACACCCTTGTGAGTGGCCTTGGCAGTGTGGATATTTCTGATTTGTAGTCATAGTTAGCCTTACAGGGAGTCACCTGTGACCTTACATGTTTGTTCAGATAGAGGTGGACATGCTTCCAAGTTGTTGCCTGCACCTGTGTGGCTCTGTACAGCCAATATATAATGTATTATGTGGTTTGTGTATTGCTGCTGTCCACCAAAGGAGATTACTCTACCTTGGTTGAGGCAGTTTTTACAGTTCAGGTATTGCTGAGTCCATACAGTTACAGTGGATATATAAGTGCACACACCCCTGCTACAATGCCTGGTCTTTGTGCTATCATAACATGACACCACAATAACTCATTTCAAAACAATTCCCACCTTTAATATGACCTATAGCCTGTACAATTCCATTGAAAACATAACGATCAGTTATGGGAAAACATATGCAAATTAAAATCAGTACAATAAGTTGGTTGAATGAGTGTGCACATTCTTAAACAGATACTTTGTGGAAGCACTTGTTGAGATAATTACAGCATTCAGTCATCTTAGGTTGGAGTCTATCATCATGGCACATCTTTACTTGGTAATAGTTGCCCAGTCTTCTTTGCAACAGCACTACAAATATGTTAATTTGTGAGGGCATCTTTTGTGCACAGCCCTATTCAGGGCAACCCAAAGATTTTCTATTAGAAGTAGGTCTGGCCACTGGCTGGCACATTCCCAAACTGTAATTTTTATCTGGTGAAGCCATTCCTTTGTCGATTTGGATATATGCTTGGGGTCATTGTCATGTTGACAGGTAAAATCCCTCTTCATCTTCAGCTTTCTAGCAGATGACTGAAGTTTGGGGACAAAAATGATTAGTATTTGGAACTGTTCATAATTCCCTCCACCTTGACTAGAGGCCCAGTTCCAGCTTATGAAAAGCAATGCCACAACATGATACTGCCACCACCATGTTTCACTGGGGGGTGGTGTTATTTTGGTGATGCAAAGTGTTGTTTTTGGCCAAACATACTTCTTGGAATTGTGGGCCAAAGGTTAAACCTTGGTGTCATCAGACCATGACACATTGTCCAACATGCTTTTGGGAGACTTGATGTACTGTTTGGTTGTCCAGCCCTAGATGTTTTTCTGTGTAAGAAAAGGCTTCCATCTAGCAACTCTACCCCACAGGGCAGACATCTGGGGAATACAGAAGACTGTTGTCACATGTGGTACACACTCAGTATTTGGCAGGCATTCCTGCAGTTTATTCAGTGTTGCTGTAGGTCTCCTGGCAACCTCCATGGCCAGTTGTTGTCTTATCATTTCATCCAATTTGGATGGACGTCCAGGTGTTTGCAGTGTCACTGTTGTTCCATATCTTCTCCATTGTCTGATGACTGTCTGCACTATATTCCATGGTGTATCCAATGTTGTGGACACTTTCTACTCTTCTCCTGACTGATATCTTTCCTCAATGAGATCTCTTTGATGCTTTGTAAGCTCTCTGTGAACCATGGCTTTTGCTGTAGCAGGCAACTGGGTAAATGTCAAATAAATCCTACTAGGACAGTTGAACATTATTTGGGGTTAACCAGAGTCTCATTAATTAATGGCATGTGTGTAACCAAAAAGTGAATGCTGTGATTACTGCAAGAGGTGCGTCAACCAAGTAATAGTTTATGTGTGTGCACATGTACACAACCAGCTTATAGTATGTTTTTATGTTTTATATTTTCTCCCCTAACAAATTTGTTTGTTTTTCAATAGAATTGTACAGGTTATGGGTCACATTCAAGGTGGGAAAGGTTTTGAAATGATTTTCTGTGGTCTCCTTTTCATATAGTACACAAACCTGGCATTTCAACGGGGTGTGCACACTCCTGTTATCCACTGTATGTAGGTGTTCAGATAGTAGTTTGTGGTAGGCATGGACAGAGGGTCATAACACAGTTGCGCACTTCTCCTATTACAACCTGATAATCATGCCTATTCTACTACCCATATCATTGTCATGGCAATGCAACAACCAGTGCCTGTAAACATTTATGTCTGTTGTATGCAGTGAAACTGATATTACATACAAGTACAACATGCACAACTTATTTACATACATAGATAAGTAAGTTGATTCCACAGCAGACATTGCTATCACAGTGCTAAACTGGAGGATGTCCCGCATTCATAACTAGGCTATTATGTTACGATGTAATTGTTAACAGACTTGACAATGGTTTGCCTAACATAACACAACTTTATGTGTAATTGACTATAGATATCAGGCACATGTGCTTATAAGACTGTATAGTTGAATGGTATGAACTCACTATATCACATGCATTTCAACACACACTTCTTCAACAGTACTTTACTATGCACATGCTCTGTATAGGTCTCTTAGATTTACAAGACAAACATGTGTATCATAGTTATATTCACAGGTAACATATGGATATGTACAACATCCCAGTAGCCAGCCTAGAAGTGGCAAAGTCAGTGGTGTTTGACAGACACTCCAGTAGTTGTCAAATGTCAGCTGTCATTTCCTGGGGTGAATCATGGGCCTGAGCTGTGATCTATGTCACTTGCAGACAGAGCCACATGCTATGGCCATCGGTGCTGTTCAACAGTACATCAGTACAGCAAGTCTTGTTGGACATATTCTTTCAAACTCCTATTTTCCATTATTACAGACCACCTACTGCATTCAATTACATGTTACTTGTTTCACATCCCTTCTTTTTTTGGAAAGTGGTGATATACTCTTTCTGTGACTTGCTGTCAGTCAGTTTTGTTAGATTTTACTCCTGTCTATGGCAGAGCTGGTTTGAATATGTGGCAGCTTGACTTTTCTAGGTAATAATCATGACCATGTGATGGCCTGTGCACTAGTTGGTGTTCCCCAGTTGCTAATTGCATGCAGAGCAGCTGTGTAGTTATTCCAATAGCCAATGTCAGGGCAACACACTCCTATAACTGAGTACTTAATTTGGGCATTGGCCCTTTACTTTCCCTGTGAGGAAGACATCCTGGAGGTGTGTTAGCTAATACTTCTTACAACAAGGCATATGGAGACAATTCAAATAATGGTGGAGATGGTTCAAGACTTAGGAGGAGAATGTGAGTACTGCTGCTATATGGTTTGAATACTACTAGGTTCACAGGGTTTGACTGTACATGCTACTTCTGCATGGGTTTCAGTCTGACAAAGTTCTGTGTCTGCATACCTCTCAACTGTAGGGCTATCCACATAATGGCCAGAGGTTTGCCTGTTATGTTTGGTCTGTTCCCCAGATGGATGTTGTCCTTGGCAAATCAGTAGTATACTCTGGTGATTGCAATCAGCAAATACTAACATCCATTTGTGTTTCTGCCTTCATATCCCTCAAAAAAGATATGTTACAACAAACCCTGTAACACTAGCAACTTTCTCAGTGTATAACAGCAATATTCCAAGTATGGCCATGTTTTTGGGCCTATGTCCCCCAATTATGTCAGGCTTTGTCCAGATGTCATGCAGTAAGAGATTGATAGGTATGGTTTCTCATTATTTAGCACTGTCATTCCTGCTGAGAGCAAAAGCTGGACAACATGTGGAACTCTGTACATTTAAGAGGTCAGTGTATAGAGAATGCTCTTAGATGCCCTTGTAACATATTTTATGTGGGGGAGAGTAAGAAGTGTTTTAAAACTAGGCTGTTAGAACATGTGAGAGATATTACTGATAAGAAAGAAGACAGTTCTATAGCTGTTCATTTTTATAAATCTCACCATGAGGACAATAGTGGGTTACTAGGTACTGTTTTTGAAAAAGTCTGTTTCTCAGTTTGATCAGTCGTAAAAGAACAATTATGTACAGAATCAATTTATATTTTTAAATGTGATACTTTATCCCCTAGGAGGTTAAATGAAGAGTGTAATTGGAGGCTGTGTATTTAAATATGTAATTATGTGTTAATTGCTTCTTATAGGTTCATAGATAGGTACTAGGCTATCGCCCCAAGGACCTAAGTAAGCCTAGTCAACTAGGTTCCCTGGCTTACGGCACCCAAAAAAGTTAATTTCCTGTGCCCCTGTCGAGCAGAGCCACAGAAGTGACCCCCGGGGTGTATTTCATATTTCCCATCCACTCATCAAGATTTTTCTTGAAGAGTGCTAATGAGGAACTTTGCTTGACATAGATGGGTAGCTTGTTCCAGAGTATATAATTTAAAAGAATAGCATTCGGTCAACACTATAAAATACAATGAATCCTGCAGTAAGGGAACGCCAATGTCCGCTCATCCGAAGCACAGCAATGAAACAATAAACTGCCTTCGTACAGAGTAAAATGGTTAAACTCAGAATAAATGCACCACAATAAGTGGTAAAAATCAAAAACACATTTATTGTGACAAAAAATCGTAGAAATGTTAAGCGCTTTCACTCACACACAAGTGAGCTTCATCAGAACTGCAAATCAACTGATACAAGTTGTTTAAGAAGTATCTTTGGCGCCAAATTCATTTAAAGTAGTATTGCGCTCATTTATACAAGTCATACTAATATAATATATACCAAGGATTTTATAACTAAAAAAATATTAACAACAATGTACTACACAATAAAAAGTTAAAAGGTTGAAACTTGCTAAAATGAAACTATTTCAGTAATATGGTCATTCAGACCTGGTGGTGTTGTGGTGTCTGTTAGCAGCTGCCACCAAACTTCTTTATATGCAAATGTACTTTTGTACATTAATAATGCCTTATATAGACACGTTGAAAAGTATGGACCCAAACATACTTTTAAGTTCGCAATATTGGAAAATGTTGTCTTGGATCCTAGAGGTGGAGATTACAAAAGTACACTTGCATATAAAGAAGTTTGGTGGCAGTTGCTAACAGACGCCACGACACCACCAGGTCTGAATGACCATATTTCAATCAAACCTCTACTTAATATTAAATAGACAGATAGATATATCAGTATATGTAGTACATTATCAGAACATTATTTGGGCAAGACAGTTTATGTAGTGGCTGTCACTTGTCATTTAGTAGCACATTATATTTCTTGTTAGAATATTTTTTGTTGAAATAGTGCGTGAGTGAAAGCGCTTAACATTTCTCCGATTTTTTTGTCACAATAAATGTGTTTTTGATTTTTACCACTTATTGTGGTGCATTTATTCTGAGTTTAACCATTTTACTCAGTACGAAAGCAGTTTATTGTTTCGTTGCTGTGTTTCGGATGAGCGGACGTTGGTGTTCCTTTACCGCAAGATTCATTGTATTTTATGTTCCAGGGTATAGGAAGTTTTTGGGACAGGAAGCTATCCCTTCAGCATGTTCTGTTTATTGTGGTGACAAGTTTTAGGTCCCTAGAGCATGTAGCTCAGAGGGATTGGGATTTCTTTAGGTGTAGCAAGTCCAACAGCTCTGGGTTTAACATAGCTTTAGATATGTTAGGCAGAGATCTCCTCGGAGTAGGTGATATGCTACAGAGTAAAGCTGGAGTTTTCTGAGACAGTCAGTGTGGGGCATCTGTTTGAGGCTGGAAATCTTCTTTGCGAAGTACTTCAGTGGCCTTTCCAGCTGGTGCAGATGTCTTGTGAGGTACATTCTAAAAGGGGCATTGTACTCTATAATGGGTCTGAGTGTCGAGTAGAGGGGAATAATGACCTCTTTTTTCTTGGATGAGAACCCTTTTGTTATGAGATGTGCCACAGAAAAGGATTTCCTGACTACTTTGGCGATGTGATTATCAAAGAAGAGACTACTGTCCACCTGGGTCCCAAGGTCTTTTATCACACATTCAGTGTTAAGTAGACTGCTGTTTATGTGGTAGTTCATGGGTACAGACTTTTTACCAAAGGGGATGACAGTGCACTTTTTGGCATTGAGCTTGTGGCCATGCCTCTGACACCAGGCATCTGTCTCAGTGAGGCCCTTCTGTAGGATGTCCACATCATTTGGGGACTTGACTATGGCTCCTAGTTTGCAGTCATCTGTGCACTTCATTAGCCAGAGGCCTTCTGTATTAGCCTGTACTTCAGAGAAGTAGATACCAAACAGGAAAGGTCCCAGGACTGAACCCTGTGATACTTCACTTGTCACTGGTTTGAAGTCAGATTTGGAGTCTGCAACTTTTACAGTTTGGGTTCTGTTAGCGAGCCAGTTGGCAACCCATCTTGTGACATAGGGATTTATACCTGGTTTAGTGAGTTTAGCTATAATTTCAGAATGGGGGATGGTGTTGAAAGCCTTGGCGAGGTCCAGATAGGCTGCGTGAACCACCTTACCCTCGTTTTTTGGTGACTGCCTCAAAGAAGTCGAACAAGTTCAGAAGGCATGATCTACCTTTTACAACCCTGAACTGGATGGGGTCCAGAGTTTGGAGGTTACCAATGTCTTTGTTTATGAGTTCCATGATGATACGTTCCATGGCCTTGCAGACCAGGCTCGTCAGGCTAATAGGTCAATAGTTCCCAGGATCAGTGGTGGCTCCCTCTTTGTGGACTGGGATAACTGTTGCTGTGTGCCATTCAGTGGGCACAAAGCCTGACATGAGACTATGGTTGAACATGGTACTTAGGTGGGGAGCCAGTTCGTTCTGAAGTTCGTGTAAAATACAGCCTGGGATGTTAACCAGTCCCATGAATGCTGTGTTTTTGGTTTTACAGAGTGCAGCTTTTACCTGCACAGATGTGATTACAGGGACTCTGCATTCTTCCTGTATAGATATGGACCCTTTAGAGGGTGAGAGGGGGGGGTGAAGTTAGCACTGAACCTATCTGCCAGGATGTTGACAATATCAGTTAGTTCTGTAATTTTCATGCTGTTGTGCTGTAACTCAGAGCAGATCTGCGTGTTGCCATTGAGATTCTTGACATAGCTATAGAATGCTTTGTGGTTGCCCTTAGAATCAGTGGCGGTTTTGTTTTTGTAGCTAGCTTTGGAGGATCTTATAAGGGATCTCAGCTTCTTACTGAGGCTGACCAGGGAGCTCCTCCACTCATGGGATTTTACTCTCTTTTGCAACAGTTTCTTCCTTCTGTTGTAGAGTTTGTTTATGGCAGGGGATCACCAGATTGGCTTCCGGTTTTTGGGGAATAGCATCTTGGTTCTCTTTGGGATAGCATGATTCATGCACTCATGTAAGTGCTTATAGACTGCATTTGTGTAGGATTCAGCAGTCATAACTGTATTGTCCATCTGCATGGGTGTCATGAAGTTCACCACTTCTGTCTTAGGAAGCATGAATTTGGCTTTGGAGAATATTTTTTTACCATGGTTTCTTTAATTGTGGGTGGGGGCGGGATGTGGATATCTAGGGTGATTAGCTTATGGTTGGATCTGACCAACGAACAGTTTACTTCAGGTGTGGAACACCGGTCATTCGTGTTGGTAATGACTGGGTCTTGGATATTGTTGCCCCTGGGGGTGTGTGGATAAGTTGATCCAGGGCATTGGAATTTATGAATTCCAGAAAGTGCTTGAGCGAAGGAGTTGGTACATGTGTAGTTTTCCCAGTTAATGGTGGGGTAGTTGAAATTGCCCTTTATTAGGGTGTTTTTGTTGAACTCTAATATTTTCCAGTATATCAGGAAAAGAGGAATGGGAATTCTGGGGAATGGTGGGGGATCTGTAGCAAGCTACAATTTGGATTGCAGTTTTGCCCAGAGTTCGTTGCACTTGGATAACCTTGGATGCATTTTGCTGCGCAACTAACCTGGAGGTGTGGATATCCCTAATGAATATGGACACACCTCCGCATTCGGTGTTCTGGTCCAGGTTAGACGGCCGGAAAGTGTGGTATGAGTTATAGCCTAGCAATGCGAGGGTGCTATCTAGAGCCTTGAACCAGGTCTCAATCACTGCACAGATATCAATGTTCTCCATTTTAAGGAGTGCCTCGAGTGAGTGCATTTTGAGATTTAGACTTCTAGTATTAAGTAGCATTACCCTCAGTTTTTGCTTACCTGTTCTTGTTATGGTGGTGAGTTTGTCATTTGAACCTTGCCTAAAAAGGCACTATAGGGGTGGCAAGACCCTTAGCCAGTATCTGGAATGCCAGGGGCTACAGGTGCAAGCCATCTCTGGCAAAGCATCATGGTCTGTCGTTCATGTCGTCCCAGGTAGAGAGATACTGGATCCCCTTAGAATGACACCAGAAGCTTAGCCAATTGTTGAAGTCAAACATTTTGTCCTTGTACTGTGGTATCATTCTGAGCAATGGCAGGATGCTACTCAGGGCTAGGGTCATACCTGCCTGGGCTACAAGATCGGAGAGCTCTTCCATATCTCTTTTCATATGTAAAGCAAGTATTTCTTGTAATGTTTTACTCCTTGGAGGCTTTGGCCAAAACATCAGAGTAGAATAAACTTGTGTGAATTACTGGCTGGCTGTTTGTCTCTTTACTATATTCAGTCATGTTAGTTTATTTGGTAAGAGGTCGTTGTATGTCTGGCCATTGTGTATGGCCTATCATGTTTTTATAGCGGCGTACTCTTTACTTATTATTTGGACTGGGGGGGCAGATGTCAGTGGCATAGGTCCTTTTGTATCCAACTGTACATGCTGCCTCAGTTATGCATGGTCTATCAGCAGCATATGTTTGTATGGGCATTTTGAGACATGTATGTATATATATATATTTTTTTATACATACATAGATATACTTCTCAGTATTTACAGGTAATATATCTACATATTGTTACACACACACACACGCACACACACACACACACACACACACACACACACACACACACACACACACACACACACACACACACACACACACACTCACACACACACACACACACATACACACACACACACATATATATATATATATATATATATATATATATGTATCTCCATAGATATCTATCTGTCTCTCTATATATGTATATGTTTCTTTTCATACATATATTTGTAGATACTAATCACTCCTGATTGCAGAGTGTCTCTTCCCTATTGTAAAGTGGCTGTAATGCATGGTATGTTTAAAAAAGCACCAGTCATTTCTGCAGCTCAGATGGCTTAGTGGTAAATTTATGTTGCTATGGTGTACATTGCCCTAGGTTCAAGGGCTGTTTATTTTGTTGTTGGGCAGAACAGAGGCTGATGGAAATAGAGTGATTAAGGCACATTTAAGCAGTTGTAAGTGGGTTTGTGTGGGTATGTGCAATGGTAAGTGGTGCTAACATATGATTAAACCAATATGCGCTTAACCCATGTAGGCTTCGCTTAATGACACTTACCAGTGCGCAAATCCACTTAGCTGAGCTAACTGTATTCATGTTTGAGCAATGCTTAAACCTGCTAAGCCTAGCTTAGCCCTAGTACCCATTGCTCACATGCCAGTCTTATAAAAATAACAGAGTAATGACATCATTTAGTATGTGTATTTGATTTCCTTTACATATGCACCTATGTGCTTTCATTAAAGTAGTGAGGGGTGTGACTATACTGTATGGGACATTTGTGTATACATGGGTAGTATCACATGTTATATGCTCTTACACTTGCATGTTATACCAGCTACAGTACACTGGTTGATAAAAATAATTTAAACATATTGTATTATTGAATTAGTACTTTTAACAATACTTTTCCATGTAAAATTCAGTACTCAAACCATGCACCCCTGCATGCAAATCTGGGACTCTGAGTACTACACTATCTTGTTCTTGGGGTTTGAGCTGTATGTTTTGATGTATCTCCTATTGGATATTAATATGATATTATTATATTAACTGTACAGTACTGTGTTTTTTGGGCATGCCATTGAGGACTGCTGTCATGTAGTAATGGCATACATTGCAGTTTCAGACTTCTATCCTTCAGAACATTCATCCTAATGCATAACCTGTTTGCTATCTACTTTCTCTGTCTGTCCTCTGTGCAGATGGGATGACAGCGGTGTTCTGGCCATGGTAGACTGCACTGCAGAATGGGTCTGAAATGGCCTGTGTTCATGTAGGATTCAGCCAGAAAGGGTATCAGGACTCTGGAGATCTCCATGTGTTGCCTTTGAGAGGGCATTACAGACCTGTATGAGGGACATAACAGGGGTGGTGGGCTACAGATTCATAGACAGTAGTTGGGAATACTTCACAAAACAGGACATTTGGAAACACCCCGACAACATGGGGGATATATCTCTAGAATTGTGAACAGATTCTATGTCATCAGTGCTATTATACACATGGTGGGTTGATAGAGTGACAGGGTTTGTGTGGACATGCATTTACTGATTGATTTCACGTCTGACAGTGATATGTCTCTGACATACCTCTCCACTGGCATGCTGTCCACAGACTGGCCACATGTTTGCCTGTTATGTTTTGTCTGTTCTCCAGACAGTTGTTGTCCTTGGAAAATCAGTCGGGGACTCTGGGGAATGCAGTCAGTAAATACTAACATCCATTGGTATTACTGACTTTATATTCCTCATAAAGGATATGTTACAACAAACACTGTTACATCAGCAACTTTCTCAATTTATGACTGCAATATGTCCAATCTACACCTGTGTTTGTGCCTCTGTCCCCAAATGATGTCAGGTTTTGTCCAGATGTCATACGAGGCTCAGAAGTAGTTAGTATCATTATTTCTTGCCTTCATTCCTGCTACCATACCCACGATGTACTAGGCCCACAGACATGTTACAGGGAAGAAGCCATAGATATGAGTCCTGAGCCTGTGCATTCTGAGGTGAACTGTACATTTGAGAGGCCTGTGTATGTCTGGCCATTGTTAACAGACTGTCAGGATTGTGTAGACATGTCATGTGTACATGTTATTTGGGCTGTGTATGGAGGGGGGTAGATGTAAGTGTTATGGCTCCCTTTTTATCTGA
Source organism: Protopterus annectens (assembly GCF_019279795.1). Classification (NCBI taxonomy): domain Eukaryota; kingdom Metazoa; phylum Chordata; order Ceratodontiformes; family Protopteridae; genus Protopterus; species Protopterus annectens. Next base: position 375,863,550 of record NC_056731.1, read on the forward strand.
CTGTGCATGCTGCTCCAGTTTCTGCTGGTCTTTTGCCTGTATGTGTTTGTAGGGGCAAACTGAGACATGTTCTGTACCATGGTCAGGATGCAGACTACACTGTTAATTGGGCCAGTATATGTAGGCCTAGTCTGTGAGTGGCAAACAATGATGTATTTGTTCACACAGTCTGTATACTCTACTGTTCACTTGACTTACCGGTATGTTTTTATTTTATTTATTTATTTTATTTTACATTTGTTAACCGGGATGGTCCGACTGGATACATGTCCTTTTTCAGCGGAGGCCCGGGGAGAAAAGCTCCAACAGAGTTACATTGATAATTAGGTACAGTAAATGAGCTGAAAGAACTTAACAAAAACATAGGCTATTTACATACAAGTACAAGACTGCCATTACTATTTCTGAGATTACTACAAATGTAACATTAATAACATATTAGCAAGGACGGTAGGCAGTATAATGACATAGAGTTAGACAGGATACATATTTCTTTATCACAGTATACAAAGTACTTATCATCTTAGCTAGTTGTTTATGTTTTAGTTAATGGCACAGAGCTAGTCTGGGTTTGAGCAAGGACATAGCCAGTGTGACGTGAAGTGGAGTTTTAGACTATTTTTGAATTGACTTAGAGAAGTTGCAAGCGTGATGTTATTTGGGAGAGAGTTCCATATTTTACCAGTGGTGTTGGCAAATAGCGCGTCACCACCTAGGTTGAGAGATTTAGTTGTTTTGACAAGGAGTCTGTTTGCTGAGCGAAGGCAGCTTAGATTGGAGTAGGGAGTCATTAAGTTTTTTAGTGCTGGGGTATTCTCAGGTTGTTTAAGGATTTTGAAGGCCTCTATGAGTTTGGACTGGTGAAGAAGGTGTGGGAATTCTATCCATCCAAACTTTTTCAGGTTAGTACAGTGGTGTGTTCTGTAGGGTAGGCCTGTAACGAATCTGGCAATGTGATTATAGCAGGATGAGAGCTTGGCCAGATCAGATTTGTTAAGGTGAGTGAGGACAGGAGAGGCATATAGTAGGGTAGAGAGAAGGTGTGAATGGGCTGTGGCTGCCCTGGCATTCGGGGTAAGGAAGGCTTTAATTCTATATAGGGTCCCAAGTTTCTTGTTGACTGACTTAATGGCTTTGTTGATATGTATATCAAATCTGAGTTTATTGTCAATGTTTACTCCTAATAGCTTTGTATAGGTGTCTGGGGAGATGATGGTCCCATTATTGGATTTTATAGTGAAGTTTTCAGTCGGAGATCTATTGGTTGGGTAGAAGAGAAGTAACTTGGTTTTGTTTGGATTTAAGATCAGGAGATGGTTGGCAAGCCAGTTTTCGACTTTGGTGAAGCTATGTTGGGTGGTAGTTAGTAGATTTGCAAGAGAGGCATTGGAACATATTATAGTCGAGTCATCTGCATATTGAATGCAGGTGGCTTCAGGGATGACTGTTTGGATGTCGTTTATGAAGACTGAAAAGAGGAGAGGTCCTAATATGGAACCTTGAGGAACTCCTATGGTATTTGGTAGTAGGCAGGAGAGCTTGTTTTGCCACATTACTGCTTGTTGTCTCCCAGTGAGGTAAGCTTGAAACCAGTCAAGGGCTGGAGTATCTAGATACAGGGTTTTTAAAGTCTATAGAAGTAACTGATGGTTTACCATATCGAAGGCTTTCGATAGGACCAGGAAGAGAGCGGAGGATATTTTTTTATTATTCGGAATAAGATTAATGTTTTCAGTAAAAGAGAGGAGGGCAGTGGTTGTACTATGATGGGGTCTGAATCCATGTTGAGAGTCTGTGAGTAGTTTATTTTGGGTTAGATAGAGCATTAGTTGGTTGTGCATGCACTTTTCCATAATTTTGGCAAGTGGTGATAGTATGGCTATAGGTCTATAGTTGGATAGTTCTGTGGATGAACCTCCTTTGTGGAGTGGAATAACATAGGATATTTTCCAAATTGAGGGATTGAGGCCTCGGTTATGGTTCTGTTAATTAGGATTGAGATAGGGTAGGCTACGACATCTGCAGCAATTTGCAGGTATTCAGCTGGCAGAAGATCGGCTGAAAGGGTGGTTGGCTTCAGTTTTTTCAAAAGGGATCTGATAAAGGATGTGGACACTGGCTGGAAGTTAAAAGAGAGTGGTGAGTTGGGTATAGTGTTTATAGAAGTGTGGGGAGGAGAAAGTTGGTTAGCTAATGACTGGATGGTTTCTGTGAAGAAAGTATTGAATGAATTGGCTATATCTTCTTGGCTCTTGTCAGATAATGTTCCTGGGGTCAGAGTAGTGGATTTGCCTGGTTGGAGAAGTCTATTTATGCCTGCCCAGTACTTTTGAGGGTTATTCTGATGTTTATGTTGCAGATTGTAGAAGTAATTTTTCTTATCTAGTATGATGGCTTTTTTAGTCTCATTTCTAAGTTGTTGGAATCTGATACGATCTAGGGGTAGTTTGGTAGTGCGCCATTTATCCCACGCTTTGTCTCTAGTTGTTATTTTGGTTTTGGTGTCTGTTGTTAGCCAGGGTGCTAGTTGAGTTTTAATTCTTATTGAGCGTTTAGGGGCATGCGAGTCAAGTATAGTAAGGAATGAATTGTTAAATGATGACACTGCCTCATCAAGGGAAGGAACTTTAGTTTTGTCCAGTTACATGATTTGAGTTCAAGTTGAAATTTAGTTGGGTCAAAGTTTTTCTTGGATCTGATAGACCTATAAATAGGTAAGCTTGTACAATTAATTTTGTCTTTCATGATGTATGTGAGCAGGTGATCACTAAGATCATTAGGAGAGTTCCAGACATATAGTTCTGGGGATGACTGTTGGTGAGTATCCAGTCTAGTATACTCTCTTTTGGTTATTGTTACCTGTCGTGTGGTAGATGATATTATCTGAGGGAATCCATGTAGGTTAACAGGGATGGGGTTGGACTGTGCTGTGCATTGGTTCCAGTCAATATTAACATCGCCCAGGACAATGGTTTCTTGAGGGTAGTTGTTGGCTATCCAATGTAGAATGACCTCTAGTGTTTCTACATTGTTCCCAGGGGAATATAGGTGACAATTAGGTTAATGCCCTTATGATTATTTAGTAGAATTTTTAGAGCTAGTATTTCAGCGTTAGAGACCTGGGGTGGTTGTATAGGGTTAGTTATGA